>NW_005362464.1:0-3668 GCF_000412655.1 Myotis brandtii
TTCTAGCATATAAAAGGAATAGCTATGTATTTTATTTCCTCCTGGTCTGGGTGGTAATAAAGACGCAGTAGGCAAGAATAAGACTTTTAAAAAACTTGTTCTCACTCTGATTATTGGACTTGGAAGCCTGGGGAGTTAGAGTATTACACAGAATTGGGTGTCATAGAATTGGAATTATTCTCATGTTCTGTTGACTCAGGATCTGCCAGTCTTGCCCCCAGTCTTGTCCATCTCCCCTCATTAGCTCTCTTTTCCTGTCTCCCTCTTTCCTGGATAATCCCTGACATCGGTGATGTTGTATTCATGATTCCTCACTGTTCTCAATGCCCTTGGTTAATTCTTTGATTCTCTTTGGAGTCAGACTCCAAAGTATTCCTGTATCCGTGGCTATGTATATCGTTATATATGAATGATATGTATGCACAGGTATATATCACTTACAGTAGTCATATTTTTGGAGTTCCATATTTTATAACTTAGGCTCTATTGTGACTTCACATTTGAATCACTCATAAATAATTTATCAAGAAATAGCAGTCCAGTTCAACATAGAATATAGTACAGGTCAGACTATTCTCACCCCTCCTAGCACACTTTAATATCTAGTTCCCTAGAAATTGTGATTCTACATAGTCACGAAGCACCTCTTATTCAGCCTCTTAGGCACAGGTAAAAATAGTAATTAGTACATTGTACATAGCCAGTAAATGATGCATGGCATTTACCCAAATGCAGATTGGTTAAATCACACACGCTAGTCCTAAGCTTCGTATAAGTTCTGACTGTCATAGCATATATCTTATGACAGAATTAAACTGAAAATAGTGAGATTTGGCACCTTCCATGCATACCTGCTCCATCTTTGCATTTATTCAACAAATACTTATTGAACACTGGTTACCCCATGCCTTAAAGAAATCAGTAGAGCCTCTTTGACCACCTTAGAAATATTTTACTATGGTACAATCTCCACTTGAAAGCTGCTCTCTTCTCTCTCTCACATTGACCCAAAGATCCATTTCTAAACTATCAACTGAAGTCAAGAAGTTGACCAGTGGATACAAAAGGTATTATTCTTGATTATGCACTAAAAGGGTCCTGCTCCAAGAACCCAGGAGAAGCAAGGTGGGGTGAACAGCCTGGACTATGGAGGGAACACAGGTCATGTGAAGGTCAGAGAATAGTCTACATAATGCTCAGCAGACCTCTCGTGTGTACTGACAGGCCCAGGATGTACATCTGTCCTCCTGTATCTTCCATGCCCTGCCACAGTGAAGGAGGTAACAGTCAAACAGAATGCTGACCTGGGACTACCTTTGGCAGCATAGCCGATCAGCTACAAATATTTCCTCCGCTCCGGGCATTTCACATTTCTGAACCTTCTGATTTCATGAGCCCTCTATTCTGAAGCACTAGTACTCCCCAAGGCTGCATACAGAAAATGAGACTTCCACACAAATCTAATCAGGCTAAATCTTATCAGGCCTTAGTCAAGTACCTTTACTTACTTTCTCGGCTTCTATTTCATTTTATTTTTTATTGATTTTTTACAGAGAGAGGGAGAGAGAAAGATTGATTGGCTGCCTCCTGTGTGCCCCCTACCAAGAATCGAGCCCACAATCTGTGTTGCAGGTACCCAGACCAGGAATCAAACCGGTGGCTTTTCAGCACACAGGACAATGCTCAGACAACTAAGCCACAGGTATATAAGACTTAGGCCAGGGCTTTCTCAGCTTCTAATTCAGGGGATTGACAACTCTAATGCACATTAGAATTACGGTACCTGGGAAGCTTTAATAAAAAAAATGCCAGTGCCTGTACCCCATTCAGAGATTATGGCTCAGCTGATTTAGGGTGGGCCTGAGTCTTCTCTGTTTTTGTTTTTGCTTTGTGAACTCCTCGGGTTTGTCCTGAACTGCAGAGCACTGCCACATATAGGATGTTCAAGAATGGAACCTCATTTTTGAATATCCTGATCCCTTGGCCATTTTAACATGGAAGTATCAATAGTCTTTTCTTTTTGTAAAGGGAAAATGGTGTCGTTAGGATATACCACTTCAGAATATGTCTCTTACCCCCTTAGCCCTTAACACTTAAAGATTTCTATTAGAAAAATGTGACAATACACTAGATATAACTAGAGTTAAGAACTCTCAGTAGCTTCACATGTTCCTATTCTTTATGGAAGCTATATGAATAAGCTAGTAATTATCTTACAGAGCCTAAACAATGAGGAGGAGATGGCATTTGTCATTCAAACTCTTTCTAAATATTGTAAGACCCCCAAATACTTGCTAAAGGGACCAGAAACTATTCATTTTGGAAGCACAAGGAAGACAAGGCTACCTATTCAGCTACAATCATATTTCTTTGTGATAGGTCTTTTAAAACTTTGATCATTTTAAGTTTTAAATGAATTACTTCATTTGTGACGATGTAAATGTTCTGTAGCAATTAGCTCAGGATACTGAAGTCACACCCAGCTTCTACTATTTGTGGGGTACAAGGTATGTCAGACTAGTTCATTGATATTTTCATTCTCTATTAAGTCTAGAAACTCACTTTCATGGTGAATGGAATATTTTTGGCATTGTATCCATAAAGCAGGTAGCTACATATTGACTTTTTTAAGGAAATAATTATGTGCAGGTGGAAAGTTGGAGGATCCCAATTGTATATGTAAATGAACCCTGGAGTGTTCTTATAATGTGTTTTCTAAGGATAAAGTTATGCAGCATATGATGAACAACACCTAGCAAAAGAGAAATAGAACAGGTAGGAAATGAGGAAAGCTGATACTTTGATACACCTCAAAGTTGTTTCTTGGCTTCTGGAAATCAGTTCCATATACTTGTAAACAAAAGTCTTAAAACACACACTAATCATTTCGTTATTTAATAAAAAAAATTATTGCCTTTCCCTCTCTCCAATGCTCAGTACACAAAGATGGGCCACGAACACAGGTGTGCACAGTCTAAAGATGAAAATCAATCCTTTTAACAGAGTATGGTAAGGTTATGCTAGCCCTTTAAGTTCATTATTGTGAATGATCACTTAGGATGTTGTATACTACATCACAGAAACGTCTTTATCGAAGACCTGGAAATAATGATCTCAAGACTCAGTAACAGAAATACTATAACCTTTGGAACAACTGTCTTGGTTTATCTTAAATACTCTGAAGAATATAAATGGTTTCTCTCTCCCATTGAATTAGCAGCTAGAAAGCTCAAAGCTAATTTGCAATGTAACTCCAGTAAACAAGTAGGACACTGTATTATCAATTTTGTCTATTGATCGTCCACTCAGATTCAACTGATTTCACCCTGATTTTATTTACTCTTCATTGTTGTTCTTTAAAAGTAATTCAAATCCTCTTAATGATGAGGCAGGGTGTAAGAAAATAAATAAACTAAGCATAATGCAGGCTAGGAATGTTGCTGGCAGAGATTAGGAAGGGAGCTATAGGACAGAAGGAGAAAGCATCAAGATACTAATTGCAATAACATCAGCAGCAATCTCTCTCTCTCTCTCTCTCTCTCTCTATATATATAAAGGGAGCTATGGGACAGAAGGAGAAAGCATCAAGATAATAATTGCAATAACATCAGCAGCAATCTATATATATATCTGTCCTATCTAATAATAGACAAACATGGTAATTAACC
>NW_005362465.1:0-1000 GCF_000412655.1 Myotis brandtii
AGCCTTTGTCATCTTCCTTTTCCGCTTTACTGTCATTTGGGCAACTTTCAGTCTTTGGGATGATGGGACAAGGAGCTTCTCTGGGTCCATTGTGGTGATGCTCGTAATGCTCTGGTACCCAAATTGGCTGCACTGCTCCTTCTGGAAAGACACAAAACACAACCTCTTCCCCACATCATTACTAGATCTGGTAAAACTCTTGGCTGGTTTTTGTATCCTTCAATAGGGCTAAGTCCGCAGAGGCTATTGTACAGGAGGCAGGATACCTTTTGGCTGCTTGTACAACCCTCTGCATTGTATTTTTTAAAAATTTAACATATAACATTTTTCTCCCCCTTTTTTGTTTTTATAGAAAAGGTTTATATTTATGGAATTTTCAGTTTTTCTTTTTGTGTCAAGAGCTCAGTTTGATATGTTAAAACTAACTAAAATGCATTTACTCAATCCAAAGCAGGCATTAAAAAGAAAACCCCCAAAAGCTCTCTTGTATCCATTTAAAGAGTAGGATTGGCGCTTTCCACTATTACCTGAGTCCTGATCTATCACCCCAGGGAGAGCTTGCCAATCCTGCACTTTCCCGGGGTGGAAAGGCTGCAGTGGGATTAACAAATGCTCTCTTGTATCCATTTTAAGAGTAGGATTGGCACTTTCCGCTATTACCTGAGTCCTGATCTGTCACCCCAGGGAGAGCTTGCCAATCCTGCACTTTCCGGCGTGGAAAGGCTACAGTGGGGTTAAGGATAAGGATCCTTGGGCCTACCTTATCCCATGCCTCTACATTTACCTTTCTGGCACCTTTTCTTCCTCAGAAAAGCATGGACACACTTGTATAAAATGTTCCGTCTGACTGGGAGTAACCTTAACTCCTCTGCTAGCAAGCATATGTGTTTAAAGATCAATACAGAGTCTTTTTCCTTTAGACTCAGTATGGCACATCTTCTCAATCTAAGTTCTGTACTATCCACCTTCTAACCCTACTTATCCTCTATAGGGGGGTCTG
>NW_005362465.1:1457-2258 GCF_000412655.1 Myotis brandtii
TTTTTTTCCCCGCCCTTGACAATCCCCTGGCCTCCCCTACCCCCCAGTGTCTTACGTGTGTCCATTATGCTTATATGCATGCATACAAGTCCTTTGGTTGACCACTTACCCCCCCCCAACCTTTCCCAGCCTTCCTGCTGTAGTTTGACAGTCTGTTTCATGCTGCTCTGCCTCTGTATCTATTTTTGTTCATCCGATTATAAGGGTCTCAATTATCCATAAATGAGTGAGATCATGTGGTATTTTTCTTTCACTGACTGGCTTATTTCACTTAGCATAATGCGCTACAGTTCCATCCATGCTGTTGCAAATGGTAAGAATTCCTTCTTTTTAACAGCAGCATAGTATTCCACTGTGTAGATGTACCACCGTTTTCTAATCCATTCATCCCTTGACGGGCACTTAGGCTGTTTCCAAATCTTAGCTATGGTAAATTGTGCTGCTATGAACATAGGGATGCATATATCCTTTCTGATTGGTGTTTTTGGTTTCTTGGGATATATTCCTAGAAGTGGGATCACAGGGTCAAATGGGAGTTCCATTTTTAGTTTTTTGAGGAAACTCCATACTGTCTTCCATAGTGGCTGCACCAGTCTGCATTCCCACCAGCAGTGCACAAGTGTTCCTTTTTCTCCACATCCTCTCCAGCACTTGTCGTTTGTTGATTTGTTGATGATAGCCATTCTGACAGGTGTGAGATGGTACCTCATTGTTGTTTTGATTTGCATCTCTCAGATGATTAGTGACTTTGAGTATGTTTTCAAATGTCTCTTGGCATTCTGAATGTCCTCTTTTGAAAAG
>NW_005362466.1:0-791 GCF_000412655.1 Myotis brandtii
ATGGGGCCACAGGGTACTAAAAAGAAATATTTCTATTATCTATGAACTTGGATTATCCTGAAAAAGCACGAATAAAACAAAGTTATACCATTTTTTTTTACACTTTTAGTAATAGACTGAATTTACGGCTCCAAGTGAATGTCAGGTTTTGAGTTTTTAAGAGAATACTGGAACAAAACAAAGCAGAAATTTCAGAAACACATGTAAATAATGATGCTACCTTCATATTTATTTCACGTTGCCTTGGAGCTGTCAGAAGGTCAAGACGCAATGAAATGAATGTGAGGCAGGACCAAGCCAGGGGAGCGGTTTGGGAGAGTTGTGGTGATGGGCTGCAAATGATGCCCTGAAGAAGCAGCTCTGATGGGGAGATGGTTGAGGGGGGAAGGAAACATGGAGAGCCCAGGAATCTGGTAGAAAGCCTTACAGCCTCAGGGGGCTGGGAGATAAAAGAGGGGTCTATAGCCAGACTATGATGGAAGCAGAGGCCCGAGAAGGTTCTATGGAAAAGTGGGTCAGTCACTGATGTCCAGTGTGCCAAATATTTTTATGGAAAACAAAATGGCAAAGTGAGACCTTTGCCTTTGCCACTAGAAGGACAGTAAAACCTGGGACAAGGGGTTAACGTTCATAGACTTGAGGAAGGGTAGGACAGAGAAGTTTGTGAAATCAGTGGAATATCAGAAACATATGCAAGGCAACTTTGGTTACCAGTTAAGCCAGTTTGTCAATTCACTGTTTAAGAACTTCACTTGTAGCCTATCTCATTAAGAATTTATAATTAAATGATA
>NW_005362467.1:0-859 GCF_000412655.1 Myotis brandtii
GGCCCAGCTCGGCGTCTTCAGCGGGAACACAGCCCTGGAGACGGCGCGCAGCTCCACCCGCCACGTGCTGCTCGGCTTCCACAGCGACTTCTCCAACGGCGGCTTCTTCGTCCTCAACTTCCACGGTGAGCACCCACCCCACCCCCCCGCGGGCCAGGGCAGAGGGTCCACTCACCGCTTCTCCTGTCCCCACCCGCCGGGCCAGCGGGGGCCCGCGAGCTGGTCTTGCCTGGGACGCCTTTTGAAAAATATACTTTATTGACTTCTGAGAGGAAGGGAGAGGGAGGGAGAGAGAGAAACATCAATGATGAGAGAGAATCATTGATTGGCTGCCTCCTGCATCCCTCCCACTGGAGATCAAGCCCACAGGCCCCTTCAGTCCAGAGGCCGACACTCTATCCACTGAGCCAAATAAGCCAGGGCTAGCCCAGGTATTCTTATAGTCACTGCATCAGACACCAGAGTGGGCAAACCAGTGTAGACATTCTACAGTGCAATAAGACTCTGATGTGCATGCCTCGGACACGCGTGGCGATCTCGTGGCTGCCCTCATCGCTCTGTGCGATTACATACGGGCGAGAGCCAGCCCTGAGGGCGTGAGAGTGACCGCTAGTGACTGGAAAGGCATGTGGGTCCCTCACCTCTCATGAGGATGAGGACAGCCACCAGGGAAGTCGTGGGGATGAGGGACAGCGACCATATCCAACCTGAACGTGGACGTGGGACCAGGCACGGGTGGACCATTTCCCTTAGGAATCCCACATGTGTGTCCGGGACATGTGACAAGGTCATCATGTTTAAATCGTAGCTTCTCTCTTCGGCGGTAGATGCTCCGGGCACTGACCTGTCCTGTGAGCAG
>NW_005362468.1:0-862 GCF_000412655.1 Myotis brandtii
TGTGTGTGTGTGTGTTTGTGTGTGTGTGTGCGCGCGTTACTGGAATAGAAGTTACTGGAAGAAACAAACCATATTTAATCCTTTCCCATTGTTTTCCCACTCAAGTAAACCTGATTCTAAAAAACATCTTTCATGAGTAAACTATATGCACCCACAACACAGATAACTCTTCAGCCCAATATCTCTTTTATTCAGCCTCTCTACCTATAACATTGTTCTTCCAAATCTAATATTTTTCTATTTTCCAAATCTAATTTTCTTCCAAATCAAGTCTGAGCCTTGAGGATGGATTAGGATCAATGACATTTTTCTAAACAAGTGCAAATCAGCAGCATTTTGTATTAAACGACTGCAAGGATAGGCCTCCCTCACAGGACACAATTAAAGAGTTTTCACATTCTCTTGTGCCTGAAAACGGGAGAACTCTCATCATGAGTGGGACTGTCTGGTTCCAATAATGAACGCCAATCTATGTTGCAGCCACCTTTCACAAGAGAAGTCTCCATGACATATTTGCTCCTTTTTACACTCTCCAGATCTCATTTTGTTCTAGAAAGTTTCCTCTTACCTGAAATAAACTTCCATGCATCTGTTCTTTGAAACTGAACTGAACGGGCAGCACCCCTATATCCATAAATGGTTTGGACACTGTCCTCAAAGCCAGTAGGATTAAATGACTGGAAGTCCCTGTCACTCACCTCACTCTCACTCCTAAATGCCTTTCCATTAACTTCTCAGAGGACCTTCTTTTCCACTGAGCACACTTGACGTACATCTTTAAATTTCTCCAATTTACATGAGACTAGTTAACGAGGGCGCCATGTCCTACAGATTTATTTAGTCTACACAGGACTTAGGGTAT
>NW_005362469.1:0-524 GCF_000412655.1 Myotis brandtii
CATTTGTTTTTTTCCCTTTAGTTTCCATTGCCCTAGGGGTTGTGTCAGTGAAGAAATTCCTCCGGCATATATCTGAGATTTTGCTACATGTGGATTTCTCTAAAATTTTTATGGTTTCCCGTCTTACGTTTAAGTCCTTTATCCATTTTGAGTTTATTTTTGTGTATGGTGAAAGTTGGTGGTCTAGTTTCATTTTTTTTGCATGTGTCTGACCAAATTTTCCAGCACCATTTATTGAAGAAACTGTCTTTACTCCATTGTATGTTCTTGCCTCCTTTGTCAAATATTAATTGAGCATAGTGGTTTGGGTAGATTTCTGGGTTCTCTATTTTATTCCATTGGTCTATATGTCTGTTCTTGTGCCAGTACCAGGCAGTTTTGAGAACAGTGGCTTTGTAATACAGTTGATATCTGGTATTGAGATCCCTCCTACTTTGTTGTTCTTCTTCAGGATCACAGCAGCTATTCGGGGTTTTTTTTTATTCCCGATGAATTTTTGGAGAGTTTTTTCTAGATCTGTGAAA
>NW_005362470.1:0-744 GCF_000412655.1 Myotis brandtii
GATGGTTAATTTGCATCTTTTTCTTTTATTAGTGTAGGTTTTAATGTTGACATTATTGCAGGTTTTCACCTTCCCCCTTTCACCCTCCCCTGTTTCCTGCTCCCTTGGGCTTCACCACAGTATTGTCAGTGTCCACAGGGTATGCATATATGTTCTCTAGCTAATCCCTTCACCTTCTTTATCCAGTCACCCTCAACCCCTCCTCTTGGACACCATCCAGTCTGTCCCTCGTATCCAAGCTTCTGGTTCCAATTTGTACATCAGTTTATTTTATTCATTAGATTCCACATATTAGTAAGATAATATGGTATTTGTCTTTCTCTGACTGGATTATATTGCTTAACATAATGCTCTCCAGGTCCATTCATTCTGTCACAAAGGGTAGAAGTTTCTCCTTTTTTAGAGCAACGTAGTATTCCACTGTGTAAGTGTACCACAGATTTTTTATCTACTCATCTACTGATGGGCACTTGGGCTGTTTCCAAATCTTGGCTATTGTAAATAACGCTGCTATAAACAGGGATGCATATATTCTTTCTGATTGGTGTTTGCGGATTCTTAGGCTATATTCCCAGAAGTGGGATCACTGGGTACAAAATCAGTACCATTTTTAATTTTTTGAGGAATCTCCATAATGTTCTCCACAGTGAGTGCATCAGTCTGCATTCCCAAAAGCAATGCATGAGGGTTCCTTTTCTCCACATCCCCACCAGAGCTTGTTTTTTATTGATTTATTGATAGTAG
>NW_005362471.1:0-521 GCF_000412655.1 Myotis brandtii
CCCATTCCTGTCCACATCCATGCCTATTTTACAGGACTATTTACATTCATGCCTATCTACCTGTGTACAATCGTTCTGTATCCTTTTCATTGTCCTAAATATTTCCACGTTTCCTTTTTAAATTTTTATTATTTTTTGATAGTATGTTTATTAAAGCTGGGGACAGTGAAACAAGGACGGGACTAGGATGGAAGTAACAGGAGAGCTTAAGCGGGGCTGCTTCGCTCACTAGGAAGTCAGAGGAAGGGGGCCTTGGGGACCTTTTCATCAGGGGTTTAGCCAGGGATGCGCTGTCACTCCCCACTGCTCCCCTGGTTGTAAGTCTCATGGGGTCCCTTAGAGTTTAAGAGATAATATTCACTTGAAAAGGAGATTTGCGTGCACATGCCCCAAGGAGGTGTGCCTGCATGTTTCTATAGTCCCTCCTATTGTAACTTCTAACAGATACAGCCTTTCCTAAAGCATCCCCCACTGCTCAAGTTCGTACTAGGTAATCTACCCCCTCAACAATTATAACTCAA
>NW_005362472.1:0-362 GCF_000412655.1 Myotis brandtii
ATCTCTTCATTAGGCAGCCTAGCCTTTAGCCCTAGGTTATGCAGGGCAAGAAGTTACATTGATCATCTCTCTATGAGGAGCAATTGACTCAGGCCAAAGGATGGAACACATGCTCTTTTGGAGAATATGTCTGCAGGTTTAATAACCCAAGTGTATACTTAGTCTATTGCTTCAATAGTCAGGTGAATGAAACCAAAGATGACAGTTTACATTTTAAGGAAGTACTATTCACATTCTCATCACAGTCTAGAACAGGGGTGGGCAACCTCTGGCACGTGTGCCAAACATGGCACGCCAGTAACTTTTGCTGGCACGCGAAACCCTCTCTTATAATCTTCCATTTACAATTTTTTTCTTAATAT
>NW_005362472.1:472-772 GCF_000412655.1 Myotis brandtii
CCATTCCAGAAAATTTTTTCTGTTTAAAAAACTTTGCAACAGCGTTACTCTCCATGTTTTCATCCACATACGCTTATGAATCTTTGTTCTCAGTGATGAATTTTGTTAAGTCTCGTAATAGGAGTAGCCTGGCGGATGAAAGTAGTAGCTCATGCATATCTCTGAAGGTCACGAAATATAAACCTGATGTAAAATCTCTGTCATCAGTGATGCAGCAGCAAAAGTCCCACTGATAATATCAAACGGAGTCATAAATTTTTCTTTCGGACTATCAGTGTACATGTTTACATTAAAAAATAA
>NW_005362473.1:0-486 GCF_000412655.1 Myotis brandtii
TAAGAGGATTATATATATAAAAGCCTAAGTGACCAGCTGACCATTCGACAGTCCAACCAGCTATGATGTGTACTGACCACCAGGGGGGCAGACGTTCGACGCAGGAGCGGAAACCACAGGCATGGAAACATGGAACAGACTGATGAATCTCAGAGGGTAGGGGGAGGGAGGAGGACGGAAAGAGATTAACCAAAGATCTTATATGCATACTAAAGGCCCAGTGCATGGATTCGTACACTGGTGGGGTCCCTCAGCCTGGCCTGTGCCCTCTTGCAATCCGAGACCCCTCGGGGGATGTTGGGGAGCCAGTTTCAGCCCAATCTCCGAAGGCCAGGCCAAGGGTCCCCACTGGTGCATGAATCTGTGCACCAGGCCTCTAGTTTTTTTTTTCTTATAAACTATTAGGGAACACGCCTCAGAGGAGGTTACAATAAAGCCAAGATCTGAAAGAAATTGTGCTAATCACAGAAAGAGCTGGAGGACAGA
>NW_005362474.1:0-2357 GCF_000412655.1 Myotis brandtii
GTTTGTCATATATGGAGTTTATTATATTGAGGTATGAATACTCTATTCCCACTTGACTGAGAGTTTTTATGAAAAAAAGGGTGATGAATTTTGTCAACTATTTGTTCTGCATCAATTGATATGATCATGTGGTTTTATCTTTCAATTTGTTTATGTAATATATCACATTTACTGATTTGCAAATATTGTACCTGACTTGCATATCCGGAATAAATTCCACTTGATGATGGTATATGATCTTTTTAATATATTGCTAGAACTGATTTACTAATATTTTGTTGAGGATTTTAGCCCCTGTGTTCATCAGGGATATTGGCCAGTAATTTTCTTTCTTTATAGTGTCTTTAGTTAATAAAGTAACCTTGGGCATGAAATCCAATAGTAGTTATGTTTTAAAATCATATCTTTTATTGAATGGTTTCGCTTTGTATCACATTGATTTTTTTAACAATACACATACAACATATTGTTGAATTCTTTTTAATAAAGTATTATCAGAATTTATTTCAGAATCAAACTAGTTTAGTAGAAACTGACACACATAAGCAGGGAAATGTGACAGCTTTAGATTTTACTTAGAATTTATTTGCATGAGAACCATCTCCTCAGTCTAGTTTAATTCTCCTAAACTGTGGGTTATTTCATGCCCTTGGCCTGAGGATTCAGGAGAAATCAATAGATAAACGAGCTACCTGGCCAGGGTTGACATGGAAGCAATTTTAACATTGGTTCCTGTGAAGCCAGAGTGAACCCAAAGTACCATGACAAACACTTACAACTTGTATAAAAATTCCACATCCCATATTGGCCACCTCAAGATGGAAAACTATAGGTGGAGAGACGATGGTCAAGGGGAATGATACTGCAATAAGGTCAGCAGTGGCTGAGGGGATGCTGACAGTTAAAAGAACTTAGTGTTCACTCTATTCAGGGAGAAACTGAACACACTGCTGTGCACTTCCTCGCGGCAGGACCAGTGGCCTGTAGGACTGACTTGTCACACGTCTGTGATTTCAAAGCTTAGAAATGGAAAAGGCCATGGGATGCCCACTCCTGGAGCAGCCTCACATTTCTAAGAGTCCTCGTGTGACCTCCCACTGTGGCTGTTAGAAAGCATTCCCTCTGATTAATGATGTAGCCATTAGATAACTTTAGATCATTTTTTTAAAGGGTTTCTTATCCTTATTTTATTTTATTATTATTTTGTTTAATCCTTATCATAGGATATTTTTCTATTGACTTTTAGAGAGAATGGAAGAGAGAGGGAAAGACAGAAAGAAATATCGAAGTGAGAGAAGCACATTGATGGGTTGCCTCCTGCACGAGTCATGACCTGGGCCCGGGCCTGGGAGAAGCCCAGGTACTTGCCCTTGACCAGAATCAAACCTGGGACTCTTGGGTCCACAGGCCAATGTTCTATCCACTGAGACAAACCGGCGAGGACATAGATAATTTCTTGTCAACTGTCCCCTTTGCTCTTATTGTAACTACTGACCAGATCCCCTGAAAGCTTTTTCTTTAAGGTCGGGTCCCAAATTCGGGACTATGAGACTGACAGGGTATCTTAGGCCCCCAGGTCATCCTCAACGTGTCCAGATGGATGTGTAACAGAACCCCGTTTTGCTCCTTTGTCTTGCTTGTGTAACCTGTGTAGCCAAATAGAGACCCTGCAGTGATTAGTGGATGTCTCCACATCGCGCTGCAGGGTGGTGCATTGCTCCCGTCACCTGGAGGAAGAAAGGCCAGGCTGCCAGGGGAGCGCATTCACCCCCAGGACAGGGAGTATTAGTTTACTCTTTCTGAGTAGAAACTTACTTCTCTATGAGGATGGACTATCCAAAAATCACTGGCAAATATTTTATTATTTATCCTATATAATAAAAGGGCAATATGTAAATTGACCAAACTGCAGAACGACTGGACAATATGATGCACACTGATCACCAGGGGGCAGACGCTCCCTGCAGGGAGCTGGCTTAAGCTGTCAGTCGGATATTCCCCGAGGGCTCCCAAACTGCTAGAGGGTCCAGGTTGGGCTGAGGAACCACACCTCCCTCCTGAGCGCACAAATTTTGTGCACCGGGCCTCTAGTTTTGAATAAAAAAACAACATTCTGGGCACAGACCTGGAATGACTGGGCAGTGGCTAGTGGAACACAAAGTAGAATTTTGAAAAATAATCTGGCCAGTATTTGTATTGGATTCTTCTCCACAACCCAATTAACACAGGCCTGGGTCAGAGAGAAGGAAAAATGAAACACCCCCTGTTGACAGCATCAGTGGGCAGTCCCTCTGCTGCTCTCCCTGGGACCACTCCCTGCAAACACTCTGGTTCTAAAGCACGCGCTGGGCTGAGGG
>NW_005362475.1:0-947 GCF_000412655.1 Myotis brandtii
TCAGTGCCTGGCTGCCGGCCGCCATCTTGGCTGACATATATGGGATTATGCTGTTTAAGAAATATAGGAACAGTTCTGGCCGGTGTTACTAAGTGGTTAGAGCATTGTCCCGCACACTAAAGGGTCATGGGTTTGATTCCTGGTCAAGGGCATGTACATGGGTTTCAGATTTGATCCCTGGTCCCGGTTAGGGTGCATGGGGGAGGCAACCAATCTATGTGTCTCTCTACATTGATGTTTCTCTCGAGCATCTAGCTCTCTCTCTCTCTCTCTCTCTCTCTCTCTCTCTCTCTTTCCTCCTTCCCTTCCTCCCTTTCACCCCCTGTACAAATCAATGGGAAAAAATAGACTCAGGTGAGGATACCAAAAAAAAAGAAATACAGGAACTTGCTTAGAGGTAATCTGAAGAGAGGTCTGGCAATTAGTCATCGATGTCACTCTGGGGACAAAGGACTAACAGGAAAGGAGCCCCAGGGAATTTTCTGGGGTAATAAAATGTGCTATATCTTGACTGGACTAATAATTACATTGGTTTATACTTTGTCAAAATTCATTTAACTCTGCACTTAAATCTCAGCTTTTTATCATATGAAAATGACATCTCAATTTACAAAATGCCTAGATTTAAGTCATTCATTAAGTTATTTAGATGAATCTCAGAATTATTACTCCATTTCTTCAAGTCCTTTGTTTTGTTCTATTCAGAGTTGCTGCTGTAGAAGAAACAAGACATATTTCTTAGCAATTCTTGCATCAAAGGGTTCTAGCTCTGAAACTAGTTTCACTATTGATGCAAGTGCTAGAAAATGTTTGTCCTGGTTATTATTTAAACTAGAGGCCTGGTACACAGGTTCGTGCACCGGTGGGGTCCCTCGGCCTGGCCTGTGCCCTCTCAAAATCCAGACCTCTAGGGGGATGTTGGAGAGCCGGTTTCGGCCCAATCCCCA
>NW_005362476.1:0-2107 GCF_000412655.1 Myotis brandtii
AATCATGGCAAATTAAAAAGAAAAAAGAAAATTTACAATATTTGAAAAAGCTATGCCATTGATTTTAAAACATATTCCTAATCCTTTGTACAATATCTGAAAATATATTCCTTTCACCTTGTCCTCTTATATCTTTAATTCGTTCTTCATACTTCATCATTAGGACTTTTATTTTCTTCTCTTTTTCTTCCTGTGATATTTTTCCCTGATCACATTCCTTTTCTGTTAGTTTAATTTCCTTATACAATTGCTCAGCATAGATTTTCTTCAAGGCTTCTGCCTGCCGTTTCAGCTTTTCATCTGTGTCCTTGTATATGTCATCAGAAAAGTGAGCCCCTCCGTTCTTCCTCACCATTTCCTCTATCAGCTCCACCAGCTCCTGCAATTGAGCTTCCTTCTCAGCCTCATCTGCATTCTGCTTGTTATTGAAGGCACAGCAGCGGGTCCCACACTCCTTGATGATGTTTTGCAGGTTTACGTCTGATGCTGCTATAAACTCCGGCAGTGTCTTACCATCCAAATCATCTTTGCGAGTGAACAAGATGATCATGTGCTTCATGGCCGCCACCCCAAAGATGGCCTTGATCAATGCCACTGTACTCTGCTCCTCCTTTGTGTAACGGCCCAGCTGTAGTACCAGGATGATGGCGTGAGGACCAGGGCAGGAGAGGAGGACACACCTGCTGATTTCCTCACAGGTGGTCTGCAGTTTCTCCTTGATGTCAAAGAGCCCTGGGGTGTCCACAACAAGAAGGTTCCTCCCCTCCCATTGTCGCTCTGCTTTCTGACATTTCTTGGTAACAGCGTCAGGAGCAATTTTAGATTCAAATTCTCTTCTCCCAAGGATGGTGTTTGCTGTTGCACTTTTTCCACTTCCACATTTCCCCAGCAGAACAATCCTCAGAGTGTTGTCCTGAAGGCCAGTCATCTTCTTTCAAGAGGCTCTGAGGTGCAGGTACCAACAAGACCTTAAGGAAAAGAATGAGGAGAAAGGGTACTTATGTAAGTGGGGACCCAAATGTCTTTTCTTCATTCTTGTCCTTGCAATTTGTAATTTTCTACTATTCATATGGAAGAAATAATAAAGCCTAGTTTTTCCACAAAGGAGTACAGGGTGCAGGTGCTTCTGCAGGAGAACTCACTTATATATCTACAAAAATGATCATCTCAATGTTATGTGAGCTATTCCTGATAATACAAAAGAGGGAAACCTTTCCATTCTTTCTATGAATCAAGTGTGATATTGATGCTACAGGCTAACAGAGATTTGACCAATAAATAAAGTTACAGACATGACTCATTTGGAAATATCCATACCAAAATTAGTTGTTTCAACAAATCTTATTAGTAGACTAGAGGCCTGGTGCATAAAATTCATGCAGGGTAGGGTCTGTAGGCCTAGCCTCCTTGCCTCTCCACTTCCTTCCCTCACTCCCTCATTGCCCTGCAGCTGTTGATGGTTGCCGGCCATGTTCTGTGCCTCTCCTTGGTGGTCAGCACACATGATAGGAAGCAATGGAACTCCTGCTCTCCCAGTAGAACTCCAGACTGTACAATTTGCATATTAACCTTTTATATATATACTAGAGGCCCGATGAACAAAAATTTGTGCACTCGGGAGGGAGAGGGGAGTCTCTCAGCCCGGCCTGTGCCCTCTCACAGTCTGGACCCCTTGGGGGATGATGACCTGCTGGCTTAGGCCTGCTCCCCAGGGGATTGGGCCTAAGATGGCAATCAGACATCACTCTGGCAGCCCAGCAGCCCTCGGGGGATGTCCACTTGCCAGTAGGGAGCAGACCTAAGCTGCAGTCGGACATCCTTAGCGCTGCTGAGGAGGCAGGAGAGGCTCCCACCACCACTGCTGTACTGGCAGCCATCAGCCTGGCTTGTGTCTTAGCAGAGCTCCCCCATGTGGGAGCACACTGACCACCAGAGGGCAGCTCCTGCATTGAGCGTCTGCCCCCTGGTGGTCAGTGTGTGTCATAGTGACCAGTCATTCCCAGTCTTTCTGCTGTTAGGGTCAGTTTGCATATTACCCTTTTACTATATAGGATAGAGGCCTGGTGCATGGGTAGGGGCCGGCTGGTTTGCCCTGAATGGTGTCCCG
>NW_005362476.1:3954-5659 GCF_000412655.1 Myotis brandtii
TGTTTGCTCTCTGTGGGGGCCCTCTAGAGGACTGATTGCCCCTCGCTGCTGCTCTGAGACACTCAGCACCTGTTTATGCAAATTAACCCACAGTCTTTGGGGGGTTAATTTGCATACTCACTCCTGAATGGCTGGTGGGTGTTGCAAAGTGATGGTCAATTTGCATCTTTCTCTTTTATTTGTGTAGATAGATGAAGTAGAAAGTTACATAGTGCACCCAAGTCATTTGATCAAAATCAAAACTGATCCATGTTTAAAGCATTTTATACATTGGAATTAATAGATAATTTTCTAATTATCTAACATGATCTTATCTATATTAATAAAAGGGTAATATGCTAATTAGGGCAGACGTCCATCAGGACAAATCCACAGAGGCTGTGAGGGCTTAAGTTTGGTGCCACACAGAAGAGGTGGGTGGGTCTTGTGCCACACGGGAGGGGCAGGCTGGTCCAGCACTCACATGGAAGGGGTGGGTTAGGCCAGGCTTGCGCTTGTGTGAGAGGGGCAGGCTGGGCCGGCACCACCAGTCCAGTGCTGCGGCCCCTTATGCAGAGGTGTCAAGAAGGCAGCGCTGTGCCCCCTTCCACAAAGGTGCTGCGGGAAAGGCCATAGCATGACCCAGTCCCAGTGCTGCTCATTCCATAGAGGCAGGCATGGAGGCAGCAGCACAGGCCCAGTCCAGGCACCACACATCCACAGAGGCTGGATGGGGTGCGACCTGCTGTGCCTCAACCTCTCACAGCCCTTACCCTAGCCAGCCTGGCCCCAGATCACCTCCCACCCACCACTGGGCATGGGGCGGGGCCAGCACTAAGAAGCAAGGGCTGAGGGCTGGCAGCTGCAGCAGCCGGCAGTGGCAGGAGCAGTGGGGTGAGAGGGAAGCACCTTCCCTTAATCAGCCCAGTCGCCTCTACAGAGAAGGACATACCCTGAGAGCTCCCGGACTGTGAGAGGAGGCAGGCTTGGTTAAGGAACCCCCTCTCCCCGTCCTGTGCACGTATTTTGTAAATTTACTGGCCTCCAGTAAATTTAAATTTTTTTATCATCACTTTTTCTGTGTAGCTGAGAAATAGTGGATTACAAAGTTAAAATAATGGTTTATAAAATTTTTGGATGAAGAAAAAGTAGATTGTTCTCCAACATTATCCTATATAATAAAAGGCTAATATGCAAATTGTCCCCTCCACTGGGAGTTTGACCAGGGGGTGGGGCTAGCTGTTCAACAACCAGAGGTCCCTCCCCCCAGCAGGCCTCACCCCAGCCGGTGGCGGAGGCAGGCAGCCAGGAGAAGGGAGGACCCAGCTGGAAGCCAGTAGCTACTATGGACCCTACCCATGGACGAATTTTGTGCACTGGGCCTCTAGTTTTATATAACTGTAAAGTTAAAATTTTTCTCATCACCTATTTTTTTCATGCAGGTGAAAAATAGTGGATTATAAAGTTAAATGGTGGATTATAAAGTTCATTTCAATGAAGAAAAAAAGAAAGTTATTTAGCACCATTGAGAAAAAGAACAAGGAGAAAGGACTAGCTCTACAATGAATCAAGCGTTGTAATTTTTATTATTACAGAAGTGTGATATTGTTGTATGAATAGAGATAACAGTGAACAAAAAACAGAAAATTCAGAAACAGACCAAATTAATCATGCCTTATTCATTTATATTCAATTCAATGACACTATGTTACAGTTAGATTCAATA
>NW_005362476.1:8451-9657 GCF_000412655.1 Myotis brandtii
TTAATAATTGTGGAAGCTTGGTCTAGGTACATGGAAGTTCCTTGTATTGTTCATTTATCTTTGAGTAAATTAACATTTTTCAACTATAAAAATATTGATATGTGTGTAATATAATCACTGATGACACTACCAACCACGCTGATAATTTTTTGTACATTATCTCACCTACTCCCCCATAATAACCTGCAAAAAGCTAATTTTATTATTTTAACTTTTTAAATAAAGACATTGATGTGGCTTGAAAATGTTGAGACACTTGCCCAAGATCACAGTGCTAACAGGTATTGGGCAGAGCAGGCATTAAATTCAAAGTCTGTCTGAATACAACCTTCCTCCTAACCACTGCACACATCTGCCTCCTCTCAGTGTCTTCTCAGACCCAGGATTCTAAAATTACATTGAATCAGAGCTAGATCAAGAGAGGGCAGGGAGGAGAGTACACACTCTTTCCTGGAGGGAATAGCCAACCTCTACCCATGACACCCTGTCCTCACCTCACATGTCACAGTACTCAGGTCAGTGCTTCCTTCTGCTAAATGATGGAAATGATTCAGCAAACTGCAGTGCAGATTTCCTCTGGCCTTAGTGATGTGGGCAACCCCTAGAAGCACCACACTCTCCGGGATCCTGCTTCTTTTTCAGTTAAAAGAGGGAGTTATACAGGTCAGTCTCTAAATTGCCTTCAAGCTCTAAAGACCTGCCTTGGGGACACTCATTTCTTATCCAGGGAAAAAGGTTTGTCATGCAGCCCTCAGTGTGTATCAGAGCAGCAAATGCATGAAGGTGCACCAGTCAGCACAAATGTGTCCTGTTCAATATGAGACATGTAACATTGTGCTAATAAAGCTCCTGACTCCCTCCGCCCCCCTCCTACAGCATGCCCGCTGACAACATGCCCCTCTGCCTCTGCTGTGCTTCTGGCACAGAACCTGGTCCTTCCTGGGCCCAGAACCCACACCATGTACACTCCATGGACCTACTTCCCCAACAACTCTCATCCTTCGGCTTGCTTCTCAGCCAGACTCACCTTCTTTTCAACCAGTTGATGAGTTCTCAAATTGACTCCAAAGACACTCTTCGAGCTGGTGCTTTTGTTTTAACTGTGAAGAAAAAGTATTCACACCCTTTTAAACCACTGAGCCAGGCAGCATAGATTGGGTGGAGCTAGAGGAGGAACTGTTTGCCTTTAAAGAGACAGTAATATTT
>NW_005362477.1:0-359 GCF_000412655.1 Myotis brandtii
CATCTTGGCCATCTTGAATGAGTTAAATTTATCACTGTAAGGACCAAATGCAACATGCCTCTATTTGTTTGAAAAGATCCAAACACTCCAAATGAAACTTCAGCTTTGGCAAAAAAAATTGGATGAAAATAAAATTTACATGTTGCCTACCTTATCTGCTTTCTTTGAGGAACATGACATTGAACCAGACAAAAGGATTATGATGATAATTTCTGTGAAATAACACTTGCACATGCTTGCAGATGAAATTTCATCGTACTTTCCAAATCTACCTGACACCCCATTTGCACTTGCCAGAAGCCCATTCACAGTCAAAGTTGAAGATGTTCCTGAGACAGCACAAGAGGAGTTCATTGAAC
>NW_005362477.1:679-1220 GCF_000412655.1 Myotis brandtii
TATTAAGACTGCTACCCATGCTACACCATGCTTCAAGACAAAATTTCATTTATTTGTAATTAGAAATAAATATTTCACAATATATAATTACGTATTGTTTTTGTGATTAATCACTATGCTTTAATTATGTTCAATTTGTAACAATGAAAATACATCCTGCATATCAGATATTTACATTAGGATTCATAATAGTAGCAAAATTACAGTTATGGAGTAGCAACGAAAATAATTTATGGTTGGGGGTCACTACAACATGAGGAACTGTATTAACGGTTCGCAGCATTAGGAAGGTTGAGAACCAGTGCTCTAGGGCACTGGATAGTAATGGGTAGGTACATAGTAGGAGCCAGATGTTGGGGTCCAACACCAGCAGGTCCAGGGATTTCCCAAAGGTTTGGACAGAGGCGGTGAAGAATGAATGATATGGAGACAGAGGTCAATTGATCAGCATCCTAGCCAGGTTCTCTAGCCAGGATCTCCAAATAAGTTCTGTGTTTTATTGTATTATTACATCTGTATTTATACCAGTTGATTTTAATCA
>NW_005362478.1:0-764 GCF_000412655.1 Myotis brandtii
AAAAAATACTAAGAAATAGAGATTAAATTTCTAAGAAAATTAATGGAGTTCCTACAAAAGTCGTTGTGGCCTAATATTGCCATTAAAGTGGGAAATTATTATAACATAACATAACATAACATAACATAACATAACATAACATAACATAACATCATATAAATACTTTATTTATCATTATTCCCAAATAACACTTCCCAGATATTAATCCCAGTGTAAATAAGTGTAAAACAGGCACATCAGAAGAAGCCATTGTCCTTATCATTTCCAATGTTTCAGTACTGCATTCCAGTGCAGAACTCTAACTAGGTTTGTAGAGTTAAAAGGTGAAACATTGGGAGTGATTAACCGGGGAACTTATATGCACACTAGAGGCCCAGTGCATGAAATTCATGCACTTGGGGAGGTCCCTCAGCCCAGTCTGCGCCCTCTCACAGTCCAGGAGCCCTCAAGGGATGTCCAACTGATGGCTTAGGCCCCCACCTCACAGGGAGTGGGCATAAGCCGGCAGTCGGACATCCTTAGCACTGCCATGGATGTGGGAGATGCTCCTGCCACTGCTGCTGCACTTGCCAGCCATGAGCCCAGCTTCTGGCTGAGCAGTGCTCCCCCTGTGGGAGTGCACTGACCACCACGGGGAAGCTCCTGCATTGAGCATCTGTCCTTTGGTGATCAGTGCACATCATAGCGACCATAGCGACCAGCCATTTGGTCAATTTTCATATTAGCCTTTTATTATTAGGACTAGTGGCCTGGTGCACAAAATT
>NW_005362479.1:0-245 GCF_000412655.1 Myotis brandtii
GCAATGAGACTCAGTGTTTGCCAGACAGATAAATGAGTAAAGACTGTTGACTAGATGGGTAGATTCCTCCAGCAATAGGTTGATGCAAACATAGATAGATCTGTAGATAGATGTGTACACCCATAGATGCTTAGATAAATACACGCGTTATAGGCATAGGCACATCTGTAAGGTAAGAACTTGGTAGCAATGGGATCCCAATACTAATGCGCACACCCACTGCCCAATGTGACTTTAAAGCCACC
>NW_005362479.1:3204-6105 GCF_000412655.1 Myotis brandtii
TGTGATGCTTGAAATTGTCTAGAAATTCTCAGGGAAACTTGAGGTGAGACCCATGCTGATAGAAATGTCCAACACCAATGGTGGAAGTTACGCAAAAATTATGACTAAAGAGGTCACTCCAGCGTCACACAATATGTGCATCTATGGAGATTTTCAATATATAGTCCAAAAAGCAATTAAAGATTACTTCCTTAAATAAGGAAGTGGGAGGTATCTACTACCCAACACACATTCCTGACTTAATGCACTGAGTTATTGACACACTGGGAGCCAACAGAAAATTAAGAGTAAAAGAACAGCTGAAATCCAACATTCTACTTCTTGTTTGAGCAGGTGGCAGAGAATTAATCACCTTTACATGTCGGAGGACTAGGGGACCATCCAAAGTGGTAGCACTGAAGAGAGTCTGCTCCGATGAGAGTGAGGAATCTATTTCTGCAGGAGAATTTCAACACGTCTCCAATGACATATTTCTCTTTCCGGGGCTGAACAATTAAGTTCTGCTCTATATCGGGAACGATGCATTCTCTTTCTATAAAAAGGGTAAATAATTTAATGAGAACAGATGATGAATCAGTGCCAAGTAAACTTTATATGTCATGCAAGAATAAGTGGCTGGGTGTTGCATATACAGAGAGGCATCACATAAATGCTCTCACAGGAATTGCATTATCTATTATGTCTGAAACATCCCTCACATTCAGTTGGGACCTTATGAAGCAATAGATGTGTCCTGAACACTTATTTGTAATTTCAACTAGCTTATAGTAAATCTGATTTTATCAATGACATTAGTAAAACTAAATGCTACATTTTTGGTATCATCGAAATAATACTATTCTGTCACATTAAAAAACACCTAATGCTACAATTTTAAATTGCATGCTTAAATAAAAATTGGTTATTTTAATTTAATATACTTGGGGACCAGGACACTCAAAGAGGCATTTCTTGTATATTTTAGTAGAGGAACATTACAAGTTGCTGAGTTAATAATTTAAATCAAATCCTATGTAGAATAAAAACCCAACTCGTTCATGCCTACACTCCAACGCCATCTTATCTTTTCCTCGGTTTGGTGATCCAGACCCCAGGCTTCATGGTCTTGAACATTTTTTAAGAGATCAAGTTCCTTGCTCTCCCTGTTGCACGGTTGCGAATGGTTTTCAACCTTTCTGTGTAGAGATGCCTTCCTCTATGACACAAGCCCTCAATCCCTCCCATTTTTAAAGTCCTTGGATGTATTCGTTCCTTTAAAAATATGAACATGTATTACAAATATTATTACTATTTGATTCATTATTGGACTTTTTTCATTGTGTTGTTTTTCCATAATGCAAGGAGCCTGTATGGAGCCCATACTAGGTGGGTGTGGAAGCCGGCATAGAGAATGTAGTGTAATCACCAGAATATTTTTTAAAAATATGAGAATGTTTGTCAACATGGAAACATTTCACAGAAATGGACAAATGAACAACGTTGCCGATCAGCTTGGTGTTGCCCTAAGATACATGCTTGGCAAATCGGGGAGTGGAATTGAAACCCACCCAGACTATGAATCCATCTGTCAGACTTCCTGTCCCTTTCATCCTTTTATCTCCCCACACCTATGACAACATTCATTCCAACATCTTTTCCTCCTGATTCTCTGAGTCCTTCATTCTCTCTACTTTGCTGCCCTCTGCTCTCCTGTCCGACATCTGCATGCTGGAATGCTTCAGGGCTCAGTCTGGAGGTCTCCTCTTTTCTCATTCTGTATTCTTTCCCCATGAGATGTCATTATTTACATGGTGAGAATCTCATATGTTGATCTGGCCAGACCTCAACATTCAACTCTGTAGCTTAGAATCTAATTTTGATGGTCCCTGGGCGGCTCAACCTCATGTTGGCAAGTCAATAGTGGAGATGTTCCTCTCCAAGAGCTCTTTCTACTGCCCGCACCACCTTACCAAAGGCCACCTCCATGTACCTGCTTCCTTATGAGGGAATATTTAAAATAAACATGTGAGTCCCTGGACAATTACTCTGCCTGACACCCAACACTCAGTAACGTCACTGTCTTTTCTACCAACATGCATCCCAGATCTGTCCTCTGCTCTGCATCTCCTCAGCCGCCACTCTGGCCCAATCTCCACCGGAAATCCCCCCCTTCCTCAGTGGAACCCTCATGGATTGTTTGGTTTTCAAAGCATTACACGTCCTGTCCCCATGAGTTGGAATACTCTGCATCCACCCACGTGCCCACAGATGGAGGTTCTATTTCTAACCCCGGAAAACAGGCTGGCAAACATGCAGGAGATTCGTGTAACTGTCCTCAGAACTGTCCACAATCAGGAAATAAGGAAGTCCTCTCAGGACCTGCAGGAATGAACACTCAGCTGGGAGGTGGCAAGAACCAACTCGGGAGAAAACTGCCGAGGAAGTTGTAAAACACATCATCTGGGTCATGAGTATCTAAGTTTACATAATATAATAATATAATTTAGGATAACAAAACAATTATATGCTTTACACACATTTTGTTTATTTCGATGATCCTGAAAATCAGTACTTACCCTGACAGGTGGGTGCATCAGACCAACCATTTTCACCACACACTATGGAGCCTATGGTGTGTCCATCTCGGTTTTTATATCCATCCTGGCATTCATAGGCCAACCTGTCATTGACCTTAAACCACGTGCCATCACTTTTGGCTCTGGCATTCTCAAATACTGGCACACCACAAGATTCTAATGCATAATAGAATTGAAGATTTCACTTCTAATATTATTGAATGGACAATCAAATTTCATAAGTTCCATCCCAAGAATAAAAAGCGTTATCACTTAGCATGTGCTAATAAATTATGCATCATATACAAGTAATCTACGCATACTAGTGATAAATCACTGTCCTAAA
>NW_005362479.1:7825-10113 GCF_000412655.1 Myotis brandtii
TAAGGAAACGGTAAGCATATGGTCAGGAAACAGTTTCCTAAGGACTCGCACAACATTACAACATGAGAAATAAGGGCCATTTGTCAATGAAAACCTGGAAAATTCCTAATCATTCAAAGCATTGTGTCGGAGAAGTTAAGTTATGAGTTTTCAAAAATATTAAATCTAGATGTTAAAAACATTTGGGGGAACTAAGCCAGATTTAAAACACTCAGGATGCCTTGTAAGAAATTATTAAAAATCGGTTTGCCTCATGAATCTGGAAGCCCCCAGCCCGCCGGAGCTCTCCTAGCAACAGGCCCCTTTCCTGTGCCTGATTGGGTGTCAATATTGCTAAGAGGGTGGAGCTTAAGTGTTCTCACCCCATGGGAAGCAATGGCACCTCTGTGAGGTGATGGATGCGCTACGCAGCTTCAGCTGGTGGTCATGTCACCACGTGTGCTTATATTAAAATATAAAGCTGTCCACGTTAAACATATGCAATTCCCATTTTCAGTTACACCCCATTCCTACTGACAAAGGAAAACCAACTGGAAAACCGAAATATACGAGCAGGAATCAACTAGAAACCAAACACTAGAGAAAAAATACAGAGTCAAAAGGTGCTTCATTGAAAATATGCACTAAAATGGATAAACACACGGAAAGAACAATGAAGAGAGTGCCAGCCACACAGACACAATGAGGAAACGGAGCCAAATCTATGAACATGACCTTGTGAGGCATATGGACACAGCCAGTGCCTAACTATTGTTCCTGAGACACATGGTTACCGATGGGCTCTCCATTCTCACCAGGGCTTTGCTGGGAGGTGGGAACTTCCCAGATCACAGCACAGGAAGGGAAAACCCAAGCACATGTGTCAGTCCTACTGAACAGGAGAAACGAAGGCGCTGTTCCCAAAGGGGCCGACACCGCCAGACTCTGAATGTCCATAACCAGAGAGGAAGGACCCCTGGAATGGGGGGGGAGAGCTCTACCAACCTGCACAACGATCCTAGATTCTTTGGTGACTACATCCCCCTGGAGTGGAGGGCGGAACCCCCTGAGAATGGGTGGAGCACAACTACCAGAGGAAAGACCTGCCAGGAAACAACAAATTCCAAGATCCCAGGGCACACACAGCATTGGGAACATTCAGATTAATCAGACACATGGGAACAGGTCTTAAACACAAATCACTTAGTAGAGAGACTAGAAGAGGCCTTCTCCATCCAGACCCTGAATAAACTCTTCTGTGTAGAGGCTCCCACACCAGCCTTATCCCATGAAAACAAGCCTTGACTAGATCACGTTGACCGGAACAGCCTAGTCTTCCAACACAGAACATCAAGCCAGTAGGACTTGGGGTGTCCAACCTCAAACCCCCAAGAGGAGCACTCTGGGAGAAGTCACACGGGGTGAAATTGTTGCTCTCAGAGCCTGCGGGGCATCCAGTGTGGGCCCTTGGCCCCAATGGTGTGTGAAACTTCTCGCTGGGTTCCCGGAGCCTCATGCGGGGTGATTGTCAGAATCCCTGTTCTTTGTGGGGAAGATGACAGAACCTCCTAATCAGCCATCTTGCTCATGACACTGTTATTACAGGTTTGCTCTTTGGGCTCTTTTCCTGTTTTGTTTTGTTTTTAATTAATGTCTACCAATAGGCTTCTTTATTTTGCTAGTTATATATCAAGAAATTGGCGTTTCCACTTTACACACTTGAAAAAATAAAACCAATTAGGGCCATTGGCAAAATAGGAAGCTGACAGAAACCTTTTGCCACCGTTATTACAGGTGAGTCTTAGACAATCACAAACAGACTGGATCTTAGACCAGTTTTCTTACCGACACGGATGCACCTGGGAGGAGGGAGCCAGCCATTCTCCGTACAGGTCATTGAGGTCTGCTTGTTTGGAAGCGTGAAGCCAGGATAGCAATTAACACTTACAGATGTGCCCTGCAAATAGCTTTGTTCATATCGTGGACGATGTCCATTTTCCAAATAATTGAAAATGCATTTTCCTTATAAAATGATGATTAAAACACATAAATGGGATCAAAATAAATTAAAAACTATCTTTATAATATTTAAATTAGATGCATAAGCATCCAAAAGTAGCACATAACTTAAGAAGCACTACAGATACTACCAAATGTTTTTAAAATCCATATTAAATGGTATTTATCTGTAGGTTCCACAATTGAAATATGTGTAAATGCTAAGAATAGGCTTGTAGAATCTGTTTCTATTTCTCGTGCTGTCAATGAAGAACCTTGATGAAAGAGAAATCCAGTATCGGTCTTTCTGC
>NW_005362480.1:0-1638 GCF_000412655.1 Myotis brandtii
GTTCTCTTTTCAGCCACTCTACAATGATTCAAGACTTGTATGTTCTCCACTGAGATTTCATGATTATATTCATCATAGGTACAATATTTGATATATTATTTGAAAGGGTGAGGGCTAGGCCCTCCATCTTGCCCCAGGGTAAGGGCTAGGCCCTCCATCTTGCCCCAGGATAAGGGCTAGGCCCTCCATCTTGCCCCAGGGTAAGTGCTCCATCTTACGTTGGCCATGTGCTTGGCAAGGAGCTTCTTCCCGGAAGTCTAAGCCTCTGCTAGCCACACCCAGGAACAAGACACCGACTTGCGCCTGGCCAATCGGCAAGGCCACAGCCCTTTCTCCTCCCCTTACTCCAACCCCCTATAAAACCCCTCTCCACACAGAGTTCTCTCTCTCTCTGCTTCCTGTCGCTGCGTCAAGTTAAAGTTGTACAATGTTCTCTTTTCAGCCACTCTACAATGATTCAAGACTTTCATGTTCTCCACTGAGATTTCATGATTGTATTCATCATAGGTACAATATTTGATATATTATTAAAATAGGTAAATTATGCTTTAGTGAGTGAAAACTATTTTCTTTTAAATAATTATTGCTGCTATATAGAAAAATTGTCCTAGTCTTATATTATATTCAAGCATTTAAAATAACTTCACTATCTGCTTGTACTATTACTAAAATGTACTCTTCCTTGTGGGCTGATTTATCAACACACAAGAGGGAAATGAGTATGTTTAAGATGATGGCAATCATATATTTCTTTTCTGTAACCTGCAATTGTCAGATTACCCAATTTACTTCTTAATATCTGCAAACAATGGAAATAATTAGCTATTTTCCTGAAAACTCCATATTCCTTTCCTGACCTAAAATCCTTTTTCCTCTCACAACCTACACAACTTTTCTCCCAATTCTAAAAGATACTGAAGTTTTGTTGTTGTTGTTGTTGTTGTTGTTTTAATAATATGTCTCCCTCATGCAGACCAGTTAGCTTCCAACTGTTTCTTTGCCGTTGGCATCACTAACATGAATTCCATTTTCACACCCACTATAACAAAGAAAGCCAAACCGTACTTCTTCCTGACCCTTCCCCCTTGCGGTCACTATTCTTTTGGGGAGAAATACCTATTAGTTATGCATCTATATGTTCTTCTCTGCACCATTTTGAGTATGTATTCATCAGTGTTATCCAATAATGGGAAGAATGATACATTTATTTAATGTTTGAAAGGAAGTATACTCACTTGTAATAAGAGCCTACTGTGTCAAACATTGCACCAGTGGCTTTCGTACCCTATCCTATATAATAAAAGCTTAATATGCTAGGTGTCTGACCATTTGACTATTTGACCAGTTGCTATGATCACACTGACCACCAGGGGGCAGATGCTCCGACCTGTAGGTTAGCTTGCTGCTGGGATCCGGCCGATCAGGACTGGGCAAGACAGGCTGGACATGCCCTGGAGCCCTCCCACGGTCCCTCCCCGGCCCGATCATGCACCAGTGGGGTCCCTCCGCCTGGCCTGTGCCCTCTTGCAATCTGGGGCCGCTCAGGAAATGTCCACAGGCCAGGCCAAGGGACCCCACCAGTGCACGAAATCATGCACCGGGCCTCTAGTCTTATATAATCCTCACAACAACTCCAAT
>NW_005362481.1:0-843 GCF_000412655.1 Myotis brandtii
AATAAATGTATTTTTCATCATCATATATTGTGTTTTTCTTGCTCGAATGAATTTTATTCCTTCAAGGTTCTTCACATACGTACACCTTAAGAGATATCAAGTAGGCGTAACATGTTCTCAAAAAATTAGGGTTGGCACGCAGAAGAATTTGGAGTCAGAGATTTTGCTGGTTTGGGCACGCACTCACAAAAAGGTTGCCCACCCCTGTCCTAGGGAAACCTGCAGAGAATGAAGCCAGTTCAAAGGAAAGCAGAGCTGAGAAGAAGAGGAGGGGGAGGGGAGGGGGAGGGAAGGAGAGGGGAAGGAGGAGGGGCGAGATGGAAGGAGAGCTTTCTGATGACCTAACATTTAAGCACCTGATTATAGCTTGGCTGGAACCCCACCCCTAGATTTTTCAGTTACAAGGGCCAATAAATTCTCTACAGGTTTGGAGTTTTATTATTCACACCTGAGAGTCTTTGCTAATTTGTTTCATTGATGCAACATTACCTACCGAATCTGGAGCCTGCACTTCCCAGGCATGAATGTTTATATACACATATATATATTTACTTAGGTATATATATGATATGATACTATACATGATATTTAAGATAATTGTGTATATGTCTACATGTACGTATATGTGTGTGTGTATATATGTGTGTATATGTATATACACACACACACACTGTGGTCAGATTATTATGACCACCTGATGTTTGTAGGCAAATTAGCTATAATTTCGCACTGAAATTGCTAGAGGCAACTTCAGACCATTATTTGGGCATGTCATCATTTACTTAGCCATGTGAGTTTGTTTAAAATCTCTTTTTTTTGTTTTTTTGTTAATCCTCACCCGAG
>NW_005362482.1:0-579 GCF_000412655.1 Myotis brandtii
ACAGCAGAACAACCAGAACGACCGCTTGACCAGTCACAGTGAGGCTCACTGACCACCTCTGGGTCTCTTTCCCCAGCTGGCAGGCTCCGATTGCCCGATGGCAAATGGGGAACCGAATGGTGGCGGGGGACGTGGGTGGCGCCAGGCCAAGGCCCCGCCCTGCCAGTCTCCCCACACACAGAGGGCAACCCACAGTGGGGACGAGGCCAGCGAGCAGGTGGGAATGGCCGACCTCTCGGACCCTTTCCCCAGCTGTCAGGCTCCAATCCCCCGATGGTGAACAGGGAACCAGGGTGCGGGCGGGGCCGGCTGCGGGCAGCCAGGGAAGATGGCCCTGATTGCAGGCCAGGCCTAGGGACCGTACTCGCGCACAAATTTTGTGTGCCGGGCCTCTAGTAATTACATAAAAAGAAAGAATTTCTTTTTTAAAAAAAATCCTCACCTGAGGACATGCCTTCATTGATTTGAGAGAGAGAGAGAAATATCAATGTGAGGATGAAACAGGTGAGTTACCTCCTGCACAGGCCCCAACCAGAATTGAACTGCAAGCTGGGTATGTTCCCTAACTGGGAATAGAAC
>NW_005362483.1:0-2246 GCF_000412655.1 Myotis brandtii
AGAGTTCAAAGGGGAGAGAGGAAGGGAACTTTCTATTTACTAGAGACTCCTTGGATACAATGCGTAGCTCTACGACAAAGGCACTCTGTGCTGTGATTTCATCAGTAGACTTCCCTGACCTCCACAGGACAGCCTTGTGGTCTACTTTGACCAGTTGAAAATCCCCGTGTTATGTGAATCAGGGTTTCTGAAAGCTCTCTAGGTGATTCAAAAGTGCAGCCAAAGTTGAAAAACATTCACATAATGATAGAATGAGTTGGTGTCACCACTTATGTCTACAGTAGAATCAAAGAGCTAGAGCTGTGGAGAGGGGGTGCCTGAACTGCCCTAAACAAAGTTCTGCAGATGGGGGTGATGATCACAGTTTGGCCCAGGTACTCTGAAGAACTCCAGAGAATGGTTTAGACCCCTCCCAGGGGACCATTCCAATGCCCCCGGCTCAGGCTTGTCTTCCCTGAAGTTGGGCCTGCACCACCTCAAACGCATTACCTGGAGCCTGAGCCTCTATCCAGGGATGTCCGCGGGAGGCCTGGCGCCTCCTGGTGGCTGAACGCACGCATCGTCGCCACCTCCTCTTGAGCACTGTATGAAAAGAGCCAGATGCCCTGAGGGTCTTTACTGAATTGGGCACTAAGAGACTACAGGCCACTTTGGGAAGCCTCTTTCAGAAAGCCTGGGGCTCACACTGGCTTCCTCAGGTTCTCTGCAGGACCGGAAAGCCAGGTCTGCGGGGAGCATGAAGGAAAAAGCAATCCAAGGAGGCTGTGGGGAAAGGAGAAGTATGAGGCTGCAGCTGGCCTCCCTAAATCCCTAAAGTTAGAACCTGGGTGTCTCAGGACACCAGCTGGAGTGGCAGAGCTTAGTATTAGGGCTTGCAGGGGCCCTGTGTTGGCAGAGCCTGCAGCCAGCTGGTGGTTTGTTAGAGGTAGCCTCCCAAATGTGTCTGGGAACCACAAGCCTTTGCTTTCAGAACTCAGGGCCCATCAGAATCTGGACCTCACAACCAGGGTCTGCTGGTCAACCAGTATCCAGCAAGATGTGCGTGGATTCTTTTGGAGACTTTACTCCCAATCAGCCAACTCCAGTGCCTTTAGGAACTTAGAAAGCAACACCTCCCATCATAGCCCAGGGCCTTAGCCCAGCCTCTTCTCTGAGGCCTGTGTATCAGTGTAGGGCCGGAAGTCATCAGTTCTGTCTTCCAAAGATAGGCATTTCACTGATAAATATCAGAAATGAAAACTCATGTTCATAAAATTCAGAGGTTCCCTGTGCAAATGCTAACTGCAAAGTTATTTCCTATTGTTAATAATAGTTTTCTTGAGGTATAATTGACAATCAACTGCACATATTTAAAGCATAAAATTTGAGCCCTGGCTGGGTGGATCAGTTGGTTGGAGCATCATTCCATACACCTAAGGTGGTGGGTTCGATTCTCAGTTGGGGCACATACTTAGGTTGCGGGTTTGATCCCTGGTCAAGGTGCATATGGAAGGCAACAGCGATGTCCCCCGCCTTCTCCTTTTCTCTCTCTCTAAAAATCAATAAAAACATATTCTTAGGTGAGGATTAAAAATATTAAAGTATGAAATTTGATAAGTTTTTACAGGGAGATGCCCATGAAACCACCACCATGGTCAGGATAGGGAGCTTACCCATGGTCCTCTGTAGTTTCCTTTGTGCCCTTGTGATCCCTCCCTCCCACTGTGCCACTGAAAGCCCCAGGCAAGCCCTAGTTGGTTTGACTCAGTGAATAGAGTGTCGGCCTGCGGACTGAAGGGTCCCAGGTTCGATTCTTGTCAAGGGCACATGCCTGGGTTGAGGTCTCAATCCCCAGTGTGGGGCCTGCAGGAGGCAGCCAATCAATGAGTCTCTCTCATCATTCATGTTTCTCTCTCTTCCTCTCTGGAATCAATAAAAATATTTTTTTAAAAAACAAAGAACTAAAAGACTGGGAAAACATTCTGTGGCATATGCCTTCATTTCTGGTTTTCTCTTGGGGCACACAGTGGCAGTGCCCAGAAACATACAGTTGCAATATGGTGCTCTGATGTGGGTACAGAGTTAGGAGGTTGGAGGGATGGGATACAGATGGTGGGGCAGCACCGTAGCTGACTCTTCCCTCAGCTTTGTAGCCCAGTTCATCTTGCAAACCTGGTTGCTCTTAGAGAGACAAAATGAAGTGCACAGCCTTTGCCACCATTCATCAAGCTCAGTTCCTCTATCTTAGGGGCAGGACAGTCTACAGC
>NW_005362484.1:0-515 GCF_000412655.1 Myotis brandtii
GGGGAGGGCAGCTGTGGATGCCCTGCACCTGACACACATCCGAATGTGTTTATGGCGGAAGCTCCATTGCTTGAAAGTGGTGTTGAAGCCTCCCCACAGCCTGAAGGCCAATCTCACTTCCTCAGTAGCAGTGACACCATTGGCTCTGTGAGTAAAACTTATCCCCAGACTCGGTCCAATTTACAAAGCAAGTCCGCTCTCCCCCTGCCACCCAGGAGGGTTCCTTTTCAGAGCAAAGAGGAATCTGTCTGTTAGGGCGTCAGAGGCTGCTTCCCGGGTCTGAATCGGCGGGGCCAGGTGGCCTCCTCCTCCTCCTGCCCCCACCTCCGAGGCGGCTCTGGCTGAACCCGTCACACCTTCATGAGGGACATTCATCAGCGGCACAGAATCACCACCGCGTTTGCTCACACAGGATCATGAGCTCCATCCTGCATAAATGTTTATAGATACGACAGCCGAGCAGAAAAGATAAAACCAGGCTAACAAATAGTCTGTAATTACAGAACACGGTTTTG
>NW_005362485.1:0-1262 GCF_000412655.1 Myotis brandtii
TATTTTTATTGATTTCAGAGAGGAAGGGAGAGGAACATCAATGATGAGAGTCATGCATTGGCTGCCTCCTGCACGCCCCCTACTGGGGATCAAGCCCACAACCCGGGCATGTGCCCTTGACCGGGATTTGAACCCGGGACCCTTCAGTCCCAGGACCCCTCTATCCACTGAGCCACATTTTTTTATAGACACACGTGGTGTGTGGGGAAGGCCCAAGGCTTGTGTCTACAGGCGCGTATGGCGTGCGACGGGTTAAAAGGGGTCCAGTGGGAAGTGTCTGAACAAACTCATGACCGGCCGGGACCTCATTGGCGAGCGGCCTTGGGGCAGGGCCGGGGACACTGACCATGACCGTGGGCAGAAGACTCAGCTCTTAGCCAAGAACCGTGCAGGCCGCAGACGGATGTGGCTGAACAGACACCATCATCAAAGGTGACAGCGCTCAGCCCTGGCCGGTGTGGCTCAGTGGATAGAGCGTCGGCCTGTGGCCCGAAGGGTCCCGGGTTCAATTCTGGTCAAGGGCACGGGGTACCTCGGCTGCAGGCTCCTCCCCGGCCCGGGCCCTGGTCGGGGCGCGTGCAGGAGGCAACATTGGTGTTTCTCTCTCTCTCTCTGCCTCTCCCCCTCCCTTCCACTCTCCCTAAGAATCAATGGAGAAACATCCCCGGGGGAGGATGAACAACACACAACAGACCAGGTGGCAGCGATCAGACGCCAGCCCAGCCACTGAGGGGGACATCCATGTTTCTAGACCGGCGGTTCTCAACCTCTGGGTCTCGACCCCTTTGGCGGTCGAACGACCCTTTCACAGGGGTCGCCTAAGACCATTGGAAAACACATCTATAATTACATATTGTTTTGTGATTAATCACTATGCTTTAATTATGTTCAATTTGTAACAATGAAAATACATCCTGCATATCAGATATTTCCATGACGATTCATCACAGGAGCAACATGACAGTGATGAAGTAGCCACGAAAATAATGTTATGGTTGGGGGTCCCCACAGCATGAGGAGCTGTATTAAAGGGTCGCGGCATCAGGAAGGTTGAGAACCACTGGACCAGACCCAGAGGGAGCACCCACGATGACACACAGGGAGGACGTGACTGGGCAGCGAGCACGCACGTGTGGGGGACGGAGTGACCCGGCCCTGGGAGTGACCAGTGTCTGCAGCCCCCGCTCCCAGCTCCCTCTGCTCCCGGCCCAGCCTCCCCTTCTCCCAGAGCGAGACCCGGGCCCGGGCCCTGTCCTGAGCCC
>NW_005362486.1:0-82293 GCF_000412655.1 Myotis brandtii
GGCATAGTGGTGATAAGTGGTGATGAACTATTTGATTTTTAAATTTCTCCTTTTTTTCCTGATTATTAAAATACTAGTGGCCCGATGCATGAAAATTCAAGAGTAGGCCTTCCTTCTCTCTGCTGCTGGCACCGGCTTCCCTCTGGCACCCGGGACCCGGCCTGGCTTCCCTTCGGCCCTGGCTTCATCAGGAAGGATGTCCAGTCTAATCAGCATATTACCCTTTAATTATTATAGATAGGCTATTGGCAAAAAAAATGAGAACATGCAGTAAAGGGTGAAGAAAAAGAAAGCATCCCTAATCCTATCACTCATAAGAGTTGACCTTCCTTCCCTCTGCTGCTGGCACCGGCTTCCCTCTAGCACCCGGGACCCGGGCTGGCTTCCCTACGGCCCTGGCTTCATCAGGAAGGATGTCCAGTCTAATTAGCATATTACCCTTTAATTATTATAGATAGGCTATTGGCAAAAAAAATGAGAACATGCAGTAAAGGGTGAAGAAAAAGAAAGCATCCCTAATCCTATCGCTCAGAGCGGTCACCATTACCATTCTGATACCGTAGTGTTCTCACTCTCCCTAGGCCTCCCTAACATGTCATTTAGTCACAATGGTCTTTCACATAGAATGATGCGAGGTCACCTCTATCTTGTGGTTTGAGCTTGACCCCAGTCCCCAGCTCCACACACACAGAAAGAGCTCTGGCTCAGGCTCCAGTGCCCACTGTTATCTTTGCTCACCTCCTTGGAGTTGCACAGGAGTGTGTGCAGCCAGGCCCCGCCTGGGCCCCGTGTCTCCGGAAGGACTTTAGCTGACCCTGGGCTCGGGCATGGCCAGAGGGTGGCCGCCTCTGCTACTGAGCTATATGTTTCCCCTGACAGGAGCTTCCCTCGTCCTCCCTAGACAGCGAACACTTGCGAGCAGACAGCAAGATTCACGGCTGTCTGGCTTCTCCCCTCCTCCCCCAGATGAGTCAAGGCCAGATGACAGAGCATTAGACAGACCTGAGGAGGAGCAGCCCGGGGATCCGCAGCACGCCAAGCCGAAACGAGCACTATCTGGTCCCAGCTCGGGCCCGGGCTTAATCGCAACCACATGAGCAAAGTCAAGGCTGCAGAGCGTAGTTGTGATTAGAACAGAGTTGCCTTTGGGAGACAAATGGGGATCAGCTGTTACCGCATGAGCAGACGTACTATTGCGGACAGCAGCCTTTTAGCAGGAACAGTAGCTAACTTTCATTGAGTGCCTATCACTTGCCTGGCGAGGTGTTCAAGGCTCTCTGAGGATGACCTCATCAGCTCTCAGAACACACTGCAAAGGGGGGAACTATTTCTATCAGCAAGGAAATGAGGACCCTGAGACTCTACAGGGGCAGGGAAGGCGCCCAAGGTCACCCAGCTAGTATGTGGTACAGGGGTAATTTGAAACCATGCAGTTTGACTGTCCATCCTAAACCTCTCACTTGAGGTTTCATTTCATTCATTCACTCCTTTACTCACTCATTCATTCATTCGCTAAGGAAGCATACTAATTCAAGCTACTGTCATCTGGCACCTGGACAACAGGGAGTAGTAACTTCCTAAGACTTGTCTATCTCTAATACAGAGTTTCAACCTTCGCTGCATGTTACTCTCACCTGGGAAAATTTCTCTATGGCAGGTGCCTAGTCTCAGAGATACTAATTTCAGTGAGTTCTGGCCTAGGCGTGCAAGATATTAATATCTATCTCCACGTCTATGTCTATATCGAAGTGTCTGTATCTATATCTATTTACATATGTCTATCAGTTCTCATCATGTCCCTCTCCTGTGTAAAACATTTTCCTGGAGAAAGGCCCACCTGCGAGCAGACACAGGGCCAAGGTGGGGCCTGGCTGGACCCATAGCCAACACCAGGGGAACAAACCTGGTCTGGCTGCCCGGAGGATCCCAGCTGAGGCCATCTCAGACCAGCCAACCCCAGCCAATCTCAGGAGGAATGGGCCACAATCTCAGGAGGAAGCCTCGCTGTAATCTGAGCCTGGGCCATGTCAACAGAACCTTCCAGTCGATCCATAGACTTGTGAGCAACTATGAATGGTGGTTGTTTTAAGCCACCAAGTTTAGGGTTCATTTGTAATGTAGCGATAGATAGCTGGTACACTTTAATATCACTTCCTATTTCTCTTCTAGCCTAGACCAAGTTCTCCCACTTATCCACTCTCATAGCACCTTGTACTTGTCAATTGTAGCATTTGTGACAATTCTATCAAAGCTAAAAATTAAGTAATTGATACTTCTTTTTCTCTCTGATTGGAGTTTAAGTTCCATGAGATCAGAGACCATATCTGATTTGCTCCCTAAAATACTTCTATCATCTGGCATTGTTTTTCACATTGTAAATGCTAAATAAAATTTTCTTATCAAGCAAATGCAAGGATGAGCCCAGCTGGCATAGCTTAGTGGTTGAGCATTGACCTATGAACCTATCCCCAGTGTGGGGCATGCAGGAGGCAGCCAATCCATGATTCTCTCTCATCATTGATGTTCCTATATCTCTCTCCCTCTCCCTTTCTTTGTGAAATCAATAAAAAATATATTTTAAAAAAGAATGAATGAACGTATTCCTTAAACATTTAGAAAGTGACTTCTACATAGTGAGCAATCTGCAAGATTATAAAGATATAAGCATGAATAAAGTACAGTTTAAAAGCTGAAACAGGACAAAAACATATAAACAAAAATTGTAGCCCAAGTTAATAAGTATAGTTGAAGATGTTTTTAGTATTGAAGAGCCAGGTAGAGTAGTGGGTTGAATACATCTGGAGAAAATATTTTTTTGGCAAATGCTTTATGAAGGAAATATTTAGGATGATGGTTTTATATCTGATGACTGTATTGCAATGAATATTCAGATGCCATAGTCGTACTGCCCTTGGCAATATGACTTTTCAGAATGATTAACAAAGCTTGCTAAATTTCCATACAAGACAAAATGCAATCTTCCCTTGATTTGCATAGCAGCTTCATTTATAGAAAACTTAAAGTGGACAAAAGCATGTTTTAAAACTGTACAAAATTAGGTCTTAGGTGTTCATATGTAAATGAAATTAAGTATTAGGCTGAGATAATTATAACTAGGTTTTCACACACATCAATGTCTGGAGGGACAATTGAAAACCACGGGAATGTGGGGTAATTTTTCGTTGCATGGGGACTGTCATATGCATCTGGGATCTCCAGTCTTCCTGGCCACTGCACACTACACGGCAATAACTTCCTTCCAATATTGGAATACCTAAAGTTCACTTCAAATTTCTAAGGGCCTTTTACCAGCATGCAACCACATCTACATTTAACTACCCATATAAGAAAAATGCTTGGCTAATAATATTAATGTTTTATGGAGCAGTGTTCCTTAAAAGGACTTATCCTACTCATACAAGTGTTCTAACACTCAAATTACTTCGGTTTTATTGCAAAAGATGACTCATCAAATTTTCTTGAAGGAGAAAGAATGAATCTGGAACAGATGGACAGATCTCAAAGTGGAGGGGGCGGAGAGGGGGACAGCAATCACTTATATGCATATATGCATAGCCCATGGACACAGACAGTAGTGCGGTGGAGGCCTGGGGCGGGGATGGGGCTAGGTGGAGGGGGTAGAGGGAGGAGGTATGGGGGACACCTGTGATACTGTCAACAATAAAAAAAAGAATGAATCTAAATGCTACTCCATTTCTTTCTCTGGAAGCAGATAATCTTAATATCTGAGCTGCTCATGAGAAGGATGTGGGCAGGAAGCGGCAAGCCTGCATTTTCATCTGACTGGGAACAACCCATTTCAAAACTCGGTTCATGATTCTGGGTCAATAGTAGCACAAGAACATGTGACATTTCCTGGAGACTTACTGTGAGGAGAGCAAGTCCTCATTACATTTTATTGATGGAAGTAGTTTGGGCGAGTGATGAATCCTAGTTGTTGTGAATTTGTAAGCATCTACAGATCATGTTAAAGGGTATATCATCAATGAACAAACATTTGAGCCCCCGCCTTACATGAAATCACAGTGCTAGTTGCTTTGAGAATAAAAAGAATCCTACTAAATGCTTCTGCTCTTCAAGGATCTGAAAATTGAAATTTGGAGATAGAACAGAATTGTGCAACATTTACTGACAACACAGACTGGAGATGCCTAACGAGTAGTACAGACACTGTGATCTGAAGGATGTGTAGGACTTCGTTACCTTTTAGAGAAGGTGAAGAGCATTCTCTGTTGAGGGAACAGCATGTAAAAGATTGCTAGGGAGTGTGGTAGGGAAGAACATTATATGTTTCAGGCCAGCAAGACAAAAAAAAATGATAAAGAGGAGAAAAAGTTGAAAATGTAATAGGTATCCGGTTACATCAGGTTCTACAGATCATGCGAGAGACTATCCTTCTTGTTTTAATTTGGCCATGTGGATCAATGAATGGTAGTTGAAGGGCCAACTTAACAAATTAAGGAAATTTACTTGGGTGACTATAATATCCCATAGATAATAGTCTAATACAATCTCAAGGGTCCCTATTTTTTAAAATGCCCTTGAATGTATATATCTGATATTTCTTGAGGGAAGTGGTCCCTTAGCTGGGCATCAGAAATCACTGTGCTCACCAGAGATGTTCCCTATAATGGTACTTAGTGAGAATGGGCTATGACAACATACTGATAAACAATATTGGTATCATTCTCTTTTGATTTAGACTCACGTATCTTTCAAGATTTTTTTTTTAAAAAAAACCTTTCCATGGTTGGAGAAAACAAGAATGAGTTTGCAATGTCTCAGCACAACCATGATTTCACCAAATGTGAGTTGTCGGGTCTGAATCATAGGGTTCATGCTTGGCTCCATTCTCCTTGGAGATTAAAGATATCTTAGAAGAGAGAACAATCTTGGAGAACAGAAGGCAATAGAAACATCAGCCAGAGAATTCCCTTCAAACTGCTGCCAAACCTTTCACCTTACCACTCTCCAGATTATTAAGAGATCAAAAGCCACTGTGGCGATAAGGGGACGGGTCAAGAACTTTTGCCGACACTGTACTGAGAAAGCTAGTGACTGAAAAACATCTGTATCCCAACAAAACTGAGATGAAATAAGTGCCTCCTTTCTCAGGGAAACGGGAGAATCAGAAAGGAGTGTTGCGGAGACAGTCTGAAAGGAGGTGAAATCACAGAATGGATCCTCTCGCTAAAGCAGGATCAGCAACAGGGAGTTGACAGTATTTTTCTAGCTTTTCTTTCCTGGAGCAGTGGCAGAACAATTAGGGGTGATGCTAAAATTGGCAGGATCTGCTACCCCTCAACACAAAAAGGAATTGTAGCTCTGTGAGGCGATGCATGGTAACTAAGCTTATTGTGGTAATTATTTTGCAAGCTATACACATAACAAATCATTACGTGGTACACTACAAACTAATACAATGCTATATGTCAATTATCTATATATAAAAGCCTAAGCAACCAGATGACCAAACGACTGGTCGACCTGCCGCTATGACATGCACTGACCACCAGGGGACAGACGCTCAATGCACAGGATCGGGCTCCCTCCTGTCTGGATTGGGCCTTCAGGGATCAGGCTGAAACCTGCTATCTGACATCCCCCAAGGGGTCCCGGATTGCGAGAGGGTGCAGGCTAGGCCAAGGGACCCTACCGGTGCACGAATCTGTGCACTGGGCCTCTAGTATCTCAATAAAACTGGAGAGGGGGGAGAAAAGTGGAACATGACAAATGAAAAAAAAAGTCTTGCTTATGCCATAAGTGTACAGCTGCTGATGCAGAAATATAGGAAGTCTTGGACTAGGAAGAAAAGGGAGGATGTAAAATCAATGGATAGAAGAAGTCCCTCTTAGGAGTAGAAAGAAGTTGAATGGAGCTTCCTGAGTCTCAAAAGTATCAACAATGTAAGTGGAAATCTCAGAGCCAGAAATGTAACCAGACATACTTGAGAGCTATCCTAGTACCCACGCACCCAGAGAAAAGGTGAAGATAAACCATACGCCTTAGCATATATCTTGCTAAGGTCTCCAGTTCCAAATGTTGCTGGCAAGAAAACCACAGATGGCTTTAGAGTTGAGAATTTTGTGCAGAAGTGCCTTAGTTTGGGGACAGGCACATCTACTAGCACACAGCAGGTCTCTGCTTCTGGTGCTAAGACTCCTTCCTCCAACTTGCAAACTACATAAAGGAACTACTCTACCATCAGGCCAGTTATTTCAAGGCTGGCTAGAAGAAGAGATAGAAAAAAAAATTTGGTTGGACTGAAAGGAAGTCAGGCTATGATGTTTTTGAATTTGGGTTAAATTCCAGAGCTTTAATACTCAACTACTTCGGGCAAGTTCTATCACATCTATCATGACTGGCCTGTGTCTCATGTCAGAGGAGACTTGTAGCATTCTGTGGGCTAACAGCATTGAAAAATTGCTCCAAGGTTATTTCAAGGATGAGTGCTTCTTTTCACATTTCTCGTTGAGATCCAACATGCCATGCAAATGATCAACACTGGCCCCTTAATTGTTTGGGGTCAGATAAAATCTGGCAGGGCAGCCATGGGCTTTGGTTTTGTAAATTGATGATTGCACAACTGGAGGAATGGGTAATAGCTCCCTCTTAAAGAATGGTTTTCTCAGCCTATGGGAACCACAAGCATGAAGAAGGTCTTGAACCAAACTGGCAGGCATGAGTCAAATTCCTAGGAATAACACAGTGAATCGCTGGGGAAGCTCCTGACCACAACACAGGGTGAATGCCACAGCTCACAGAAGCTAATGTACAGTGTGGCTAACCTTTCTTCTACCTCTTCTCAGTCTTGCTCCAAATCAGAAGAGTTGGTCTTTGCTTGCTGGGTCCCTGGAAAAAATAGTTTCCCACCATTCTTTTTGTCTTTATCTTTGGGAGAGATTGAGGAGGCAGACAGAATGAGGTCTGTCTGCAGTCAGCATGACAGTGAGAGCTGTTTACATCTGTGTAAGTGTATGGGAAGGCCACTATTCACTTACCAGAACCGCTGCTCAGAAACAGAATAGGCAGATGTGGGTGAGAGGTTATGGGAGACCCATGGGAGAGGGAGGGAGAGGGCAGGGTAGGTTCCTCTGGTCATGGTGAAGGAGAAAAGAACTGTTTGAAGAGCTCAGCCTGTTCTGAGGTTGTCTGTATAGCACAAGATTACCTTTTCTGTCCTGTCCACATTGGGAAAATTTCTCTCTCTCTCTCTCTTTCTCTCCCTCCTTTCCTTTCATATCTTGTTTAGCTAGTCATAAATTTGCATGATCCTTCCCTATGATCTTTTACCTTTCTTCCTTCTTTTCCCCACCATTGCCCAAGGCAAAGACAGGCTCATGTAGAGATCATTTAATGGACAAGACAGTCAGGATAGGGCTCTGGGGAGGATAAGAAAATTAGTGACGAAATGGGGACCACTAGGGCCTTTGTGCTTGGTGGCCAGCACCAGCTTCACATTTCTTTCTTTTTGCTCCGCCACCTATAACCTTGACATTATGCTTTTAAATTCAAGTGATTGTTTATTAGATAAACACAGTAGCTCTTTTTACTCATTGGGGATACTTTTCAAGGATCCCAGTGGATGCCTGAAACCTATGGGGAGCGGGCCTAAGCCATCAGTTGGACATCCCTGAGGGCTCCCAGACTGTGAGAAGGTGTAGGCCAGGCTGAGGTACAACCCCTCGCCCAGAGTGCATGAATTTTCATGCACCAGGCCTCTAGTATTATAGTAAAAGTTATGTGAATGTGGTCTCTCTCTCCAGTAATTTTCATATTTTTTAGTCCAAACCTATTCCTGAATCTATAACCATCCCTCACTTGCAGTAAATAGCTGGGTGTCACTCGTTTCAGGGACCCCTTGTTGAAGTCTTCATATAGGCTCAGTGTTTTCTGGGCAACACGTTGACATACATAGGAACACATTTTCTGTTCATGTCTTGCACCCACAAACTTAGTGCCTTTTACTTTTTCAACTAAGCACTTACACACTGTGGTTGTAACTTTTGCAGTTTGAGGTGCAAGAGCAAAGCTAGCACACATTTCTTTTTCCTCTTTGCCATTTCATGGATAGTTTTGTTCTAACTGCAGATCTTAATACCCTGAACATCCTGTTTTAAAAGTTTCCTTATCAAGTCCATAACTTTCACCTTTCATTTAAAGAAAGCGTCACTGCTGGTGTGCTTTGGGGCCATTATTAAGTAAAACCGGGTAAGCTCAGCGATACCATGGCAGGCAATCTGATACTTAAGATGGCAACTATGTGACTAGTGACCGTGGATGGATACCCTGGACAAAGGGACGATTCACGTCCTGGGCAGAACAGAGAGGGACAGCACGGGATTTCATCACTACTCAGAATGGTGTGCAATTTAAAACATTTAGATTGTTTATTTCTGGAATTTTCCATTTCGTATATATTTTTAAATTTTTATTGTTGAAAATATTACAGATGTCCCCCCTTTTTTCCCATTGACCCCTTCTAAACCTCCTCCCCCTTCCCATGTCCCTGGGTCGACTACAACTGGAACCATAGAAAGGGAAACAGCCAATAATGGAGACTACTGTGTGTTTTTTCTCTCACCTCCAGAGGCACACAAACTTCTCTCTGCATGTCAACCAACTGGCTAAGACATTCCAGGGGTGCCTATGCATGGAGTATGTTTTTACATGCTAATATATCTAAGCTATCCTTATATGTTAATATATCTGTTAAAATATCTCTACATACATGGGGCCATGTGGAGTTGGGCAGACTTGAGCAGTTACCATTGTTTTCCCTATCTCCCCTTTGCTTTTTTCAGAAGTAGGTACCATTTCATAGGCTGCGGAGCAAAGGCATGCTGGGAAATCCAATGCCTTGGCCAAGGATGCTTTGAAAAAACAGTAAGGCACCTCTCACCTCTTTCCACAGATCTCCCTGATTCATAAAATGTAGGGTGAAGACTCCTACAGACTGGCCCTGGCCGGGTAGCTCAGTTGGTTAGAGTCTCATCCCAATATGCCAAAGTTGTGGGCTTGATCCCCGGTCAGGACACATACAAGAATCAACCAATGAATGCAAAAATTAGTGGAATCACAAATCCATGCTTCTCTCTCTCTTTCGTTCTTCTCTGTCTCTCAAATTAAAAAAAGACTCTTGGAGACCATGGATTCTAAGCCTCCTTGTTTTACAGAAAAACTGAGGACCAGAGAGGAAAACCGACTTGCCCAGCACCCCATTTACGGTAGAATGGGACTAGCGTTTAGACTCCCGACTCCTTGTCTAGTCCTATTTTTAGTTCACAGCAAAGCACTTCAGAGCCCTGGTTCCCACTCTCCAAACCCTGGTGCCGTGGGGGCGGATACGGCGACTTGACTCCCAGTTGTGCGGTTCTCACACTCATCAGCGTCTACATGGGAGACTTAGCTGCAATGCTTCTCCCTGTCTCCTGAGGTTCCCGGTTCACAGTCCAAGTTCACACCAGAGAATTCCTTCCCAGGGGCATCCGGGGTATGTCAGCAGTTTTCAGCGTGTCCGGGCCAGAGTGGCAGGACCTCGGACCTCCTGCTTCTGAGGACTCAGCTCAATCTCTGCCTGACTCAGCAGAGGTTTCTGGACTCTTCGCTCCTTGTGCCGACCAAGTCTCAGACGGGCATTCACCAGGCGCGGTAGGTTGCCTCTCGGTGCCTGTAATGAGAAGGCCAAAAGAGCTGACGGTGGCCACTGAGAAAGAAAATGCACTACACATAAACACAGCATTCCCTGCTCTATAAATAACCCTAATTAAAATGAAAACACCCGCACAGTCTCATCTTGTTTTATTTTTCCTCTTGGACATCCTGGGAGGTCCTTGCAGCAGAGCCTCGAGTGCTTTGCCAACAATAACCGGCTCTGAGAAAGAGAAATTTCGATGCTTCTTCAATTTTTCTTGCTAACTGGAGTCTGACTCTTCTGAGGTTTCCTGCTGGTCTCTTTCCCTGTTTTTTTTTTTTTCTGTTTGTTTGTTTGTTTTATTTTTTATGATTTATTTCTGAGAGAAAGGGAGAGGGAGAGAGAGATAGAAACATCAATGATGAGAGAGAATCATTGATCAGCTGCCTCCTGCACACCCCACACTGGGGATCAAGCCTGCAACCCGGGCATGGGCCCTGACCGGGAATCGAACCGTGGCCCCCAGGTTCACAGGTCGACGCTCAACCACTGAGCCACGCCAGCTGGGCTCCCCTCTTGTTTTTTAAGGTGACTTTCAGAGCCCTATCTCTGACTGTATTCCCCTCCTAAAGTTTCAAGCATTCGCCAGTTGATTTATGAAAGCAGTTCAGCGGGGCTTAATTCATCACGCAATTCAAATAGTGCCAGGAAGGTTTCCCTTGGAGGGAGGCGTGGGGCTGTTCTCCTCCCATCTTTAAAAGGGACCAGATAACCTTAGACATAGCACAGAAATCTCTTTCTCTGAGAAGCCAGTGGGAGTGCGAGACGTGGCTCAGCTGTCGGAGGGGCTGAGCAGGAGGGAGGGCACTGGGTGGCCTGGTCTCTGTACAGGGAGGGTTTGGAGATGTCGCTGCAGCCATGCAGCCCAAGAGCGAGCTGACTGCATGCACAGAGCTGGCTCAGGGCCCTGCCTGGGCCCACCCCTGTCCCCTGCAAGAGGGGCTGAGGTTTTCCCATGCTGCCCTGCAGGGATACTCTGGACAAAGGTAAGACATTCAGAGGCCACACTGCATAGCTCTGGGGCTCAGGGAAGGGTCTGGGACCAGAGAAGTCACAAAATCACCCAATTTAAAATGAGAGTTGATACACATGTAAACTTAGAAATTATTGCCATCCAATCCCTAATGTTGTAAAATTTTGAAACAGATTCTGAGACGGTTTACTCGCCCAAGCTTGTGTGGCTCATCGGCGGCAGAGCCGTGGCCTCCCGTCCGTGAAGGAGTGTAGGTGGTCTCTTTAAAATCACACTCTGCACTTGAACGTCTCACGCCAACTTCAGATCTCCAAACACTCGCACACTGTTAGGCCACACCGCTTATGGAGTCTAAATATTTAGTGCCCCTCTGGGCTTCCAAGCATCCCTTGCATGACTCTCATGTTTCTGATGACATCAACCCATCCAACTCTGTGTCTCCCACTAGTTGTAGGGATGGAAACCATGTCACATTCATCTTCATAATGCTAGCACCCATGTTTGCTGAAGTTCATGGACATTTTTTTAGACCAAACTCTGTTCTGGATGCCTAAGGAGATACAAAATAATGTACTAGTATATTCCCTTTATTCCAGCAGCTTACAGCCTAATGGGTGGTATAAGAAAGACACCTGATCCTATCACTCCCTCACTCAGGGACATCTTCAAAAATCACACTTACTGACTACAATGCAACACTTTAAGATGCTATTCAAAGGGATCCTTCTCTTGGTCCTATTATCATATATATATATATAATTGATTTTTTACAGAGAGGAAGAGAGAGGGATAGAGAGTTAGAAACACCGGATGAGAGAGAAACATCGATCAGCCGCCTCCTGCATGCCCCCTATGGGGGATGTGCCTGCAACCAAGGTACATACCCTTGACTGGAATCGACCCTGGGACCCTTCAGTCCGAAGGCCGACGCTCTATCCACTGAGCCAAACCTGTTAGGGCAGTATTATCTTCTTACTTCCCTTATTCACCTACATGTGGACAGTGTTAGGTTCCTGGAAAGTCCCTGCATTCCCCAACGTTCGTCACTTTCCGTATGGAGCATTCATTAAACAAGATCCGTGTCAAATGCTACTTCGTCCTGATAGCTGTCATCCACGAGCGCCTTGAACGTCCTCAGCGTATTCACCCTCCCTTTCTCACACTCTCCTTACAGGGCCTCTGGTATCATGGTGGCTGACTGTGTAGTGTGATTATATACCTGGTTCCTTCCTCAGCCTGCATGTTCCTCGCATCTCATTAGGTTTTATTGTTTTTGTTTTTTAAATAAGTTTTTATTAATTTTTTAGAGAGAAAGGAAGGGAGAGGGTTAGGGAGATAGAAACATTGATGAGAGAGAAACATCCATTGGCTGCCTCCTGCATGCTCCCTACTGGAGAGCGAGCCTGCAACCCTGGCATGTGCCCTGACCGGGAATCGAACTGGTGACCTCTTGGTTTATGGGTCGATGCTCAAACACTGAGCCACATCGGCCAGGCTCTCACTATTTTTTAGTTCAGTAACTGTCAGCGCCCAGCATAAAATAATGTAAACGCCATGCTCAACTCACATTTGTGGAGTAGATAAAGGTCTACCTTAGTAGACTGGGATTACTATAGATGGGGATTGTATCTTGCCCTTGCATCCTCACCACATCTCAGTCTTTCTTCCACCAGTATTGGCTTAATCTATGTTTGTTGATTGAAAGAATAGCTAGTAATTACAACGTAGCATGTGGAAGTACAGGAGTAGGAGGTGTTTCTGGAAGGTGCTTGCTTAGGAAGTAGAGTTAAGCAGTAGGAACCCCAAGCTCCCTTGAGAAGGAAGGGAAGCGTACAAAGATGGAGAAAATTAGAAAATGATCAATAAGGAATATTCTAAACCAGGGGTCCAGAAAAATCAATGTCGTCTGCCTTGCTTACATGCCAGTTCTGTAGAGAATGGGAAGGCGAGTGGAGAGACCGTTGGTTTGGGGCCAGAAGACTTTTGGCAAGTTGTTTATTTACCCCGAGCCTCCATTTTCTCCCCTAGAGAAGAATGATTAATTTCAGGCCCACTGGTGAATCAGATGAAAGAATACACAAACACACGTTTGAGCTCTTTTGACATTTGATGCAGCTTCTGGCATTTCTCTTCTGTGGCTTCTCCTCCGGGGAATTTATTTTTCTTGTTTGTCCCTGCTCTCCGGGCACAGGGATTTTGTTTCCTAGTGAAAGAAATATCTGAAGGTCGATGTGCTAACTGTTGTGTTCCTTCTAGAAATTCTTAAGTAAATAATCATGGCTTTAGCTATAAAATTGTTCTGGACAACATTGTTTATGAGCCAGATGCAATCTAAATGTCTAGCTATAGAAGGCTCAATAAAATATAAAATACCCATATAATGAAGTATCACTTCATATAAACTTCAATCTGTGAGGTAAAAATGAGACTCACATTTTTGGTAACCATTTGCATTTACTTAATTGTTGAAGGAATTGCTGGGCATTTTTTTGTTTATTGATTTCATGGTGGGGGTGTGTGTAAAATATACTGTATATTATACTTTATATTTATATACATCCTTTGCTTGTTTTTAGTGTGCAAATATCTTCTAAGGCATGGAAGTCAAGTATAGGTGGCCATAGATTTTATCATCTAATCAAGACACTTTTGAGAGTGAAAGTTGGTGCTATCAATAATATAACTGGAAAGCAAGCATACACCCTGATTGCCATGCCCACATTAGGGACCTGCATCTACTCTCACACACTAAGACTTCCAGCTTTCTCATTCTGTGTTCCTTATTCTTGTCAAAGGCTCACTTGGAAAATACACTTGCCCTAGCCAGTTTGGCTCAGTGGATAGAGCGTCGGCCTGGGGACTGAAGGGTCCCAGGTTCGATTCCGGTCAAGGGCACATGCCCGGGTTGCGGGCTTGATCCTGGGCACGTGCAGAAGGCAGCCAATCAATGATCCTCTCTCATTATTGATGCTTCTATCTCTCTCTCCCTCTCCCTTCCTCTCTGAGATCAATGAAAATATATTTTTAAAAAAGGATGAAAAATACACTTTTATTTTGTAATGACTTTCGATTTTATAATGACTTTGCAACAGGAAAGTTGCAAAGATAGCAGAGAGTTCCTATTTACCCCTCATCCAGTTTCCCCTAATGCTAAGCATCTTACACTGTAATCATGGTACATTTGTCAAAAGCAAGAAACCATCCTTGGTGTATTACTACTATCTAAGCCCTCAATGATGCCAGTTTTTACAGTAATGGCCCTTTTCTTCTCTAGAATACCATATTGCATCTAGCCATTATGTCTCCCTCGTCATCTATAGTTTGTGATAGTTTTTCTTCCTTGTTTTTTTATGATCATTATAGTTTTGAGTTGTACTGACCAGGTAATTTTTGTTGTTGTTGCTGTTTTTCTCATGATTAGACTGGGGTTATGGGCTCTTGGGAAGAAGACCATAAAGGTGAAGTTCCTTCCTTATCACAGTCTATCAGGGGGTACATGTTATCAAATATGTCTTCTCACTAGTGAAGTTAACTTGGATCTGTTAAGCAGTGTTTGCCTGTTTTTTTTCCATTGTAAAATGATCTTACTTTTTAAAATGGAATTTCAATGTCAGTGATAAAAAAAAATCAATATTGTTTGGGTTGATGTTTCTTTGATTTGCAAATGTCAGGTCTATAGCCCCAAAGTAAAGACTGAGGTTAACTATTGCTTTAGAGACCAAACTCTTTCCACAACAATCATAACTGATAGCTCCTTACATGGGACCTATCCTCCAAAAGGTGGTTCCATCAAAGTTGTAGAAGGAACAGGCTGCAGACAGTGGCTGGTCCTGGAAATATGGGCAGGTCCAGGCTGGGAGTTCCATGATGACACAATTCAAGTATAATCCAGACTTAATTTTCTTAAAAAATTCCCTCTCACAATTCTCAGAGTCACTCCACACGGTAGAGGTTAGAGGAGAATGAGAACATCTGCCCCAGGTGCAGGCAATAAAAAGATGCATTTTCTAAAAAGAATTTAAAGTAATAATAAAACTTACAATAAGTCAATTTTCATTTCTATTATCACCATGCACTGGCAATTCTAAATATTATACGGCCAAGTATTCTTCCTCATGAGAGTAGAAGTCTCCCACAACCCTCTTCTATGGCAGGTTCTTGACCATTCTTGGTTAAGATGATGGATGGATTGCTCCAGCCACCTCAGATGTCTTAAAGGCTCTACAGGGCATGATGGTGAAATACCCCGGTTCTAGTCTGGCCTCTTTCATTTCCCAGATGTGTGATTTTAACCAGTTACTTATTCTACATGTTTTCTCATCCATAAAGTGAGACTAATCTCTATATTTAAAACTTAATTTTCTTAAAAAATTCCCTCTCACAATTCTCAGAGTCACTCCACACGGTAGAGGTTAGAGGAGAATGAGAACATCTGCCCCAGGTGCAGGCAATAAAAGGATGCATTTTCTAAAAAGAATTTAAAATAATAATGAAACTTACAATAAGTCAATTTTCATTTCTATTATCATCATGCACTGGCAATTCTAAATAATATACGGCCAAGTGTTCTTCCTCACGAGAGTAGAAGTCTCCCACCACCCTCTTCTATGGCAAGTCTCTGACCATTCTTGGTTAAGATGATGGATGGATTGCTCCAGTCACCTAAGATGTCTTAAAGGCTCTACGGGCATGATGGTGAAATACCCCGGTTCTAGTCTGGCCTCTTTCATTTCCCAGATGTGTGATTTTAACCAGTTACTTATTCTACATGTTTTCTCATCCATAAAGTGAGACTAATCTCTATATTTAAAAAGCTAATATGCAAAGTGTCCCCTTTGGGTCTCATCTGAATTCACAGCCATATGCTCCTTGGTCACCTGGCTTTGTGACTTGAGCAAATTTAGCGCACACACTGAGGAGAAAGGTCTTCCAGTCCCACTTAAATTGGATGAAAAGGAGGGAAGGAGGTAAAACATTACAAGTAAACTCTGTCTGTAAATGATCAAGAAATGTACTGTTGTTCATCTACTTTTGTTATCACATAGATTGCTACCCTATTATTTTGGCCATTAGGCATTTCGATAAATCAAATGGAAAAGTTCCAACAAACGAATAATTCCAATTTTATTGTTACATGGTCTCTTTTTTTCCTGTTGGAGGTACATAGTGAGTCCAGGATCAGTGGATAGACTCGGTAAATCAAATGGAAAAGTTCCAACAAACTAATAATTCCAATGTTATTGTTACATGGTCTCTTTTTTCCCGTTGGAGGTACATAGTGAGTCCAGGATCAGTGGATAGAGAGAGAAATACCACAGAAAAAGTAATAAGAAAAAACTAAACTCCAAAAAAGAGAGGTGAAGAGATAAAGAAAATGAATTTCCCCACAGAAGCCGAGAGGAGAACCTAAGAGGAATTCTGTACATGACTGAATTGTGTGCACAGAAAAAGTAATAAGAAAAAACTAAACTCCCAAAGAGAGGTGAAGAGATAAAGAAAATGAATTCCCCCACAGAAGCCGAGAGAAGAACCTAAGAGGAATTCTGTACATGACTGAATTGTGTACCCACTGAACTAGAGTCTGAAGCTCCCTCTTCATCCCTGATTAATGGAGTTTCCTTTCCAGTCTGCCAGGTGTCACTCTGCCGCCTGGTCACCGGCAGTTGGTGACAGAGTTAGAGCCTCCCAGGGCAGGGCAGGGTTGTGGGGCTTAGCACTGAGCAGACTATGATCCAAAACGTCACTGTGAACTCACTCTCTGGGTGTGTGCGCACTAAGTTAGAAGCCAGTCCACTGAGTCAGACCAGTAGGCAAAATGCAGCGAATGCCTATTGAAAAAGATGGGAAAGGAAGCAGACGCAAGGAAATGCCATGTATCATCCTGCTCAACTCCCCGTTGGTCCTCTGAAGTAGAGGTAGTCGCCATCCGCCAGGCCAGGATCAGGATTTTTCATGAAAGGATCCCAGATAGTGTGCCTGCTTGTCAGACCCCGTGGGAGAGACCACCTGGTTCCTACAGGCAGACTTGGTGTGTGTGTGTGTGTGTGTGTGTGTGTCTGTTGATTAACTTTTTCAAGAAGAATAATATGTTAGGGAAGGTATGTCTCCTTTCTCTCAAGGTATGTTCTTGGGCAGCTAACACTAAAGATGAGAAGAAGGCAGGTGACTGTAGTGGTCAGATGGTTGGGCTTTGGATTCAACAATCTGTGTTGAAGGCATATTCCACCCTTAAAAGATGTCTGATCTTGAACCAATTATTAATTTCAATGTCATGTTTTTCTCATCCACGCATCAAGTGTGTAAAATTAGCACCCACATCAAAGGTTGTTGTGCAGATTAAATAAAATAATGTTTTCAGTGCTTAAGATAATCCAGAGGAATTCTGACCAGCACGGAATACAGCAGAGGCGTCATTTTCTTGTTCTAAGGCCCAGATGTCCATTTTTAATGTATTAGCTTTGGTTATTATAAATACTATGCCAAGTTAGAGCTATTCTTGCTTCATCTTTTTCAAATACTTTATCTGAGGTTTAGATTTGACATTTATAACTTCTCACTCAATGGAAAATTCTGGCCTCAAGGGACACTTGTGGTCCATAGGCTGGCTAAAATAAAAAATCAGTGTAGACCTCTTTGAGGGACCTCAAACTTATTTTTCAGGCACATCTCATTCTGTGGTTTAATTGCTACTGGCTAGTGATGACAATGGGACCTATTTCCAATTTAGATAAGTAACTTAACATAATAACAGGGTTAAAAAATTAGCTGGGCATTCATATAAATCAGAAGTGAATGGTGACATCAAAAAGGGCGAAGTAAAGGCAGATTGTCAAAATGGACATCTGAGAACTAGTACAAGAAACATTGCCCCTGCTGTATTCTGTTCTGGTCAGAACTCCTGTGGGTTGTCTTGTTAATTTCTGAGCATGGCACTTTGGAAGAAAGATTGACAAACCAGAATGAGTTCAGCAATTTGGAACCAGTTTTACAAAGGGTCTTGGAACGACGTAGCTAGGGATAGTCGAAGGAAATGGACAGACAAAACCAAGTGGGGACATTAACTTGTGTGCAAATATTTACAAGAAAGAATAACTAAGCACATTTTATTTTTTTCCCCCTAAAACGAGAACTCAGATGGTTATAGTAGTTCAGTCAGGGAAGAAGTTGAACTAACATTTGGCTTAATGCAAGGGCGGTGAAGTCCTTGGGGGTAGGGACTTTTTTGGTTTGTTTACTGCTTTTCTCTGGTGTTTAAAATAGGCTTGGGCACCTGGTTGTCACTTAATAAATATTTGTTGAGTACATGAATAATGGTTTTTCAAACAGTCAGAGCTGCCCTCAAATCGACTGGTCTTCTTTATCCTTGGAATTACCCAGATCTGATCTTTGGTGAGAAGTGATAGAAGACATCAAACGTGAAATGTGGGTTGGGCTAGGTGACCTTCAAGGTCTATACTGACCTTGAGATAGAATTATTCTGTAAACCATTGAAGGGCCCGGTACCCAGTGAACAAACATGAAGTTTGGTGCTCTTTCAAAGCAGTCTTTCAACAATTCATTTATCCCCCAACACCCCATCCCCACTCTGAGTTTGATTATAATAAACTCATTGCTGGCAGGGGTTCATTCATTAACTGAATGATGGGGATGGCCTCTCTGATCTGACAAAGACACAGCTTTCAGCTCTGACTTCCATCATCTTCTCCTAAGGGTGTCCCTGAGTGGAGTCTGGCAGTCATCAAGAACAGGGACAGATACACTGTTCACTCAGCATCCAGGATTGGTGTGTCTCTCCTTACTCTGCCCATCACCTCTCACCCCGATGGCCAGTAAAATGCCTTCAGTCCTCTGCAGAGCTGCTTGGCCCACTTTTGTCTACGCACCCCACCCCCGCACTTTTTTTTTTTTTTTTTTTTTTTTTTTTTTTTTTTTTTTTTTTTTTTTTTTTTTTTTTATCAGAGCCGGAACCAAATTCCCTAACTGGTGTGTAGACTTCGAGTATAAACACAATCCCTGGCATTAATCATGGGTAATAGAAACCAGAGATGAAATGTCACGTAGCTGGCTATCCTGTTGCTGAGTCAATGCAACCTTTAAAAAAACACACACGCTGAGAAATACAGGCACAGGCTGGGAACAGAGCATGAAAGAAATTCCAAAGAATATTTTCCTTTCTTCTCCCTTGCTTTTCTTTCTTTAATTGCGCAGGAATTCAGTAACCAGAAAAACATAAAGAATTAAAAATAGAATAAGGACTTCTAAGGATCTGCTTTAGAGTAGTATGTGGGGGAAAAGCTTTTATTATTTACATGCCATTCTTGTAGCAAGAGATTGAACTATTTCAACAAGGAAAATACACAATGTCCATCTGATGACTGCCTCCTCACTTCACTCTCTGCTCTCAGCAGCCATACTTTTGGGCATGTGCTGTAGTGGAGAGAGAGCTAGTCTTCAAGATAGGAGATCTGAGTTTAATTTTATTTTTTTTCCTTTAGTATTTCTGAAACTTAGGTAAATTATTTACCATCTTTCTAAGCTTAAACAAATTTTTAAAAATATTTTTTATTGATTTCAGAGAGGAAGGCAGAGGGAGAGAGACATAGAAACATCAATGATGAGAATCATCCGTCCGCTGCCTCCTGCACGCCCCCTAATGGGGATCAAGCCCTCACCCTGGGCATGTACACTGACTGGGAATCAAACCATGACCACCTGGTTCATAGGTTGACACTCAATGACTGAGCCACACCGGCGGGGGTCTCTTTCTAAGTTTTAGTTAACACACCTGAAAAATAAGAATCAGAATATCTACCACACAGGATTTTAATGAGGATTTAATGACATAGTCATTTATCCAGTCTAAACCCTGAAATAAAGCAGCGACTGTCAGAGTTAATTGATTCTAGATCTGGTCTTAGTTGGGAAACATCTCAGAAGCATGAAGCCTGACATTAGTTGAGAACACAACAGCCATTCTTCACCCAAACCACTCCTCCTATTACACTCATAAACACACGCACACTCAACATTACAGTTGATCACATAAATGGCTCTTGTCACCTTGGTCTATGTAACTGGAGTTGAGTTTCTTGGAGCTAACACCGAGACTAATCTAAATATTTAGTAAATGCCCAGAACGTGGCTTTTCTTTCTTTGAGTAAATGTGGCTATTTCTTTTACTTTCAAGAATATTTTAAAGAAACTAGTCTCAGGCTTCTGAATCAAACACAGGTTTCCTTAAACTATTTGCATCTTTAATTTCCTCTTTTAGGTCTTTTGTGAAAGTTCTCTTCGTGTTCTTGTAATACTTCAGTAAGTTTAGCTCCTTATGTGTGGCTTGAAGTGAACTGTTTAACATGATATTTTGATATAGTGGAAACAACATGTGACGAGAAAGAACAGTGTTTTGTGTTCTGATCTAAGTTGGCCATTAAGTTGGTCTTGATTTTGAGGCCCTCACTCAAGGTTTCTAGGTCTCAGTGTTTCTTACTCTGTCTCTCTCTCTCTCTCCTTTTCCCTCTGTCTCTATATTTATCTGTCTAAAATCACACACACACATTACAACCCAACCAGTGATCTAGTATATTTCTTATTCTGTCTCTCTCTCTCCTTTTCCCTCTGACTCTATATTTATCTGTCTAAAATCACACACACACACATTACAACCCAACCAGTGATCTAGTATACTCCTTCCAGCTTTAAGTGTTGGTGATGTAATGCTGAATTTTATACTTATTCTGTGACTATACTGAGTCAGGTAGTAGAGTCTCAGAGTATATTTAGTTAACTTGATAGCCTTCTAATTATTGTAACATGTCCAAATTCACTCTTTTTATTGAATTTATTGGAGTGACATTGGTTAATATAATTATGTAGTTTTCAGGTGTAGAATTCTATAATATGTCATCTGTATATTGTATTATGTATTCACCACCTGAAGTCAAATCTCCTTCCATCACGATTGTACCCTGCAAAATGATAACTGCAATTTCACTTCTAGGATTCTTCCTTAATAAAATAAACGTAACCCCAGCCAGTTTGGCTCAGTCGATAGAGCATTTGCCTGCAGACTGAAGGGTCCAGGGTTCGATTCCAGTCAAGGGCACGTACCTCAGTTGCAGGCTCCTCCCTTGCTGGGGCCCTGGTCAGGGCATGCGTAGGAGGCAACCAATTGATGTGTTTCTCTCAATTGATATTTCTTTCTGTCTTTCCTTGTCTCTTCTGCTCTCTCTAAAATCAATGGAAAAATATCCTCAGGTGAGGATTAAAACAAATAACAAAATAAATAAAATAAACCTACATCTGACAATAAAAAGAGCACAAAGTCTTTTACCCAAGCATGTCTATTATATTACTATAAAAATAGTGAAAATTATCATTACCTAAAATAAGCAACTAAGTAAGGGGTTCAATGATCCATGGAACATCTCAATGGTGTTGTTTTCACAGCCAAAAGATGTGTGTTTTTGAAGAGCATGTGCTTAGATGAAAAGTATATTTGATGTAATAAGAAAAAAACACAGCTGGAAAAGTATATGTAAAAGTGGTAATGTTAAAAATATGTTAAAATATGAATGTAATGGGAAAAAAGACTGGACAAAAATGCAATAAAATGTACAGTGAGTGCTTTTGGATGGCTAGAACTTTGACCAGTAAAACAAGACAGAACATATCTGTATTCTTTGTAATTTAAAAAAACACCATAAATGATGAATACTTTTCCAAGAGACAAATAGCATCTATTCTAAAAACTGTTCACTTTATGAGAAATCTATCTTCCTAGAACTGGTGTTCAGGTGACAGGCGTTTAATGTAGACATTTCCATTGGTTGGGCTTCCATTCTGATTGCCTGGACTCTGACTGACTGGTTGGTGACTGAATATTTACAGCTGCTTTTTACTCAAAGTGATACTTTTTAAAAAAATCTACTTGTATCTATTGCTGAAAAAGCATCTGACTAGAGGAGCTACGGTTGAGACTTGCTATTGCATCATCAAGGCTGACCACAGTGAGAGGCAAAATGATGAAGAGCTGGGTCCTTAAATTTCTTTGGAGAGGGAGGGGGGTGGAGGAAGGAAGAGGGAGGGGGGAGGGTCAATGTCATGCTTATCTATAGTGATTCCATGATGCTTTCTTATTGGCTGAGGTGAACTTAAATATTCTATTCCCATTAGCTACTCTTTTAATTTTTTAATTCATAACTCCCCTTTAGCTTATTTTTAGTGTATAATTTAATGGTTTTTATTGTATTCACAGAATTATGCACCCATCATCTTAATCAATTTTAAAGCACTTTTTTTTTAAAAAAAATCACTCTCCCAAAGTAACTCTGTACCAATTAGCAGTTACTTCTCATTTCCCCTCACACCCTCTCCCTATAGGCTAGGAACTAATCTTTCTCGCTATATGAATTTGCTTATTCTGGGCATTTCATGTCAAGGGAACTATATGCAGTCTTCTGTGACTGGCTTCTTTCACTTAGCATGATGTTTTCAAGGCTCATCCATGTTCAGCACGTATCAGAACTTCAGTTTTTTATGTCTGTGTAACATTCCACTCTGTAGCTACACCCAAAGTATATGTATCCATTTGGGTTGTTTCTACATTTTGGTTATTATGACTGAAGCTGCTACAAATATTCTTGTATACGTTTTTGTGTGAACACATATGTTTTTATTTCTCTTGGGTATATACCTAGGTTTTGCTGGGTCAGACCCTTTCAAAGCACTTGTGCCATTTACACTCTCATCAGCAGTGTATAAAATTCTCAGAGTGTCTACATCCTCACCAACATTTGTATTATCTGTAGTTTTGATTCCAGTCATCCTAGTGAGTTGAAGTAGTATCTCATGGTTTTGATTTGAATTCCCCCAATGGTTCTTGAAACTACTATTATACTGTTAACATATCAACTAAGGCCATTAAACATTTTAAGACTTTTTTGAGCAACCATAGATTAAAATGAAGCAGCACCAAACCACAAATGTTAGGAGTACTGCCCTGACAGGAGCTAGGGGAAAGGCCTTATGGAGCAGATGCAGAAGCAAAGCAAGGAAGTGATCTGATTGGCTATGGCTTAAGTGGTTACCTTATTTGGGTAAGCCTCGCTGTCTCTTTGTGATTGGTTGTTCTTGAATTTTGTGTTCTTGGATATGAGTGTGTCTATGGGAATTGGCTCTGGCTTAGGTTTTGGTTTGCTTATGTAGGCAACCAAAGCATTATAGCCACCTTGGCCTAATGGCTTCCTTGTTTGATTACTTTAATAATGTGCATACCATCATTTGTCCTGATTGGAGTTAAGAAGCATGGAATATTTCAAATATATCAGACATCCCTACATGAGGGATTGGGTGAACAGGTGGCAATCAGAGACACCTTAAGAGTTTAGCTTTAACCTATGGAGGAAAATCTGATTAGCTGGGACCTTGACTACACTCGATGCCAGCAGTTTCCATGGAGGAAGATTCGAGTGCAAGGTATTCCCCTTAGACTGGAGCCGCTCCCTGCGAGCTGGCTGATGTCCATCAGTGATCAGCACATTAGCAGACTGTGCTGGTCCAACACCTCGGCACCTGCCCCAGCGGTTTGTTTGTCTAATGGCTCTTCACCAACAGGAGAAGGAGAGCCACGCCTCCCTTGAACGTGCATCCGTCTTTCAGTTCCTGAGATAGCATCAGCTGCGCTGACCTTGCAGTCTGTCTCGCCCAGCCTCTTCAGATGTCAGATGGCTGGTGTGAAAACCTGGTTTGAGAACAAAAAGAGAACAAGCTTCGAAACCTACCATTTTAAAGTAACTAACACATCAGTGAGGACACATGATAGGACAATGGTTTCAGAGATCGTGTGTCCTCACGGGCCCAGTTTGTTTAAGGCATTGGAATTAATTGTGGAGATTTTTTTTGAAGCATGCATGCCTATATTCCAATGTCTGTTGATCTGATTTGGGGCAAAGCCTAAATAATTGTGTTTTTTCGTCTTGTTTTGTATTGCTTTTTTAAAAAAATATACATTTTATTGTTTTTTGACAGAGAGGAAGGGAGAGAGATAGAGAGTTAGAAACATCGATGAGAGAGAAACATCGATCAGCTGCCTCCAGCACACTCCCTACTGGGGATGTGCTCACAACCAAGGTACATGCCCTTGACCGGAATCGAACCTGGGACCCTTCAGTCCGAAGGCCGATGTTCTATCCACTGAGCCAAACCGGTTAGGGCTTGTATTGCTTTTTAATAAACTCCATCATTACCCAGGTTTCTGGAACTAAGTAGAAATATGGATAATCCGAAACCAGCAAATAATTCAAAATTGTATCTGTTTGATTTCAGGGTAAAATATAGATTATTTTTTCTATACTAGATTTACATTTCATGTATATGCTGGCATAGAAACAGGATAAATTCTCCATTTCAGGCCTACAGGGTAAAAATGCAAACTTCTTATATTTATATTCAAAGCCATCCATAGTCTACTTCATGCCTATTTTTTCAACCTCATCCCTTTTTATTTTACTACTTGATAATCTACACGCCAGCCATATTATGACACATTTCTTTGCATGCATGTTTTCTTTCTTTATGGCTTTGCACATGCTGTTGCCTTTGCCTGGAAAGTTTCTTTCGCAGACTTGCCAGCCTGGTGATTTTATGTTAATTCTTCAAGATTCAGCTCAGTAATCTTCCCTGTGAAGTCCTCCGTGGCCCTATCTGTACCCTTACTCCAAAGTTGACCACTCTCTCCATTGTGCTATATTTATTCATTTATTATTGTATTAATATATTATTAATTATTAAAAATAAATTACTAATTTATTCTTTCCACATTTATTGAGACTTTAGTCTATGTTTGACATTTTTCTGGGCTCCAAAGCAATTGTAACATGGCCCATTTCCCTCTTCGCTTTCTTGATATACTAGAGGGGAAAGAAAAATACACAGAAAATTGCAATGTACAGTATGTAAAGGGTTTGTTAGGGACATTTTGGGGATGCTCTGGGAGCACATGGGAGGGGCACATCACCTATGGAAGAAGATATCATTGATGGCTTTTGAGTAAATTGACATGTGAGCTGAGCCTTGAAGGGTGACTAAGAATTAACTGGGAAGAGAGGGCAGGCGAGCAGGCTAATAGCAAAAGCAGAAACATCAGGCACATCTGGATGCAGGTCATCAGGATGGTTGGAGAGCATAGAGTGGAAACAGTGCTGGGGGCAAGGAGGGCAGGAGGGGCTGGGGGTAAAAGTGATGAGAATCAAAGCTACAGAGGGAGGTGAAGATCCATTCCAAAACAGATATTTGTTACTCTCCATTATTCTGTCCTTTCTTTAAGAGAAGGGGGTCTTGTTTATTCAGTTTATATTTCAGTGATTAGTGCAATAGAAATTTATGGAGGACATTTTAAAAACATTCATTGACTGACTGAATGAATGAATGAATGGGCAGATGAGCTATATGGGGCAGAAACATTCATTGACTGACTGACGGAATGAATGAATGAATGAATGAATGGGCAGATGAGCTATATGGGGCTAGGATACTAACTGTGCACAGTTCACATGGGAGAAACATGCATTTTTCTCAAACCATTTGGTTGACTTTGAGAAAGGATGTTGACTTCATTCTTTTTACTCCCCATTTCATCTAGTTTATTACCATATATTTCCTAAAGAGAAGGTCTGGCCAATATCAAAACAAAGCAGAGGACTCTGTTTTTAATTACCTTTTTCAAGGCCGCACTAGCCATGCCAACGCCGCCTGGGTCCAGAGCAGCAAACAGAAACATTTTTTGTCTGTTTTTCCTTGAAAGTGCTGAACGGAGTGCATGAAGCTTATATTGATAAGGGTTGGGTTTTAGGTTTTATCTTTTAATGGGGGTGATAAGATTCTAATACCTCAGCCCTCCTTGCTATCTGGAAGCTGATGGTGGGAACCGTCACCAGCGTGAAGTACTGGGGGGTCGGGGGGCCTAGGTTAACCTCAGAGAAACACAAACATGAGTGGGTGGAGCGGCTGCTGTCCATGAGAATCTCTCTCCCTCTCGTTCACAGCCTGGCCCGCATGACCGGGCCTTTTGCCAGTAAGCAAAGCACTGGATTATTTTTTCCATTGGTCAGAGGAAGTTTTCTTTCTTTCTTTCTTTTTGTGAATGGAGATAAAAACCTTTCATTTTAAAGGGAAAGAATAGGAATTTTATTTTAGTCAAATGAGAGCCTGCTCGGAGTCCAGAACACATTGGGGGAAGGTGCTAAGCCCCAGGCGACAAGGGCCCATGGAATCCTGCCGTTGTAATTGTACATCCCATTCCCTGCAGAGCAGCTGTGCAGCCTTTCCAAGCTCTTTCCCTCGTTGAGACTCAGTTTCCCTGACGGTAACATGGGGGAAAGTTTAGGTAAATAAAATAAAATGAGTGCAAGTAAAACGCTTAAAAGACACGACTATTTTCTAGTTTCCTTCTTTGGCTCTTGAACTGAGAGAAAGGACCACATCCACTTCTCACAAGCCTTCTGTGTATTTGGGAACAAAGTCATACAAAGCGAAGCTCCCCAAGGGAAAGCATTGCACATACAGTGTCTTATCCCGCCAGCTGATCTCCTTCACTTCAATTCAGCAAATATTTATTAAGTGTATGCTTACGCCTCAAACTGCTGGAGATGGTGGAGTTTACAGTCGGATGAGAGATGGTTACTGACTTCTGTCCTCAAGAATCCTACTTTTTACTATCACAACAAAACCTGATATGTAGGACAGGTTAACAGCACAAAGCAAAATGTGCACATGTGTTTGTACATAGGTGTGCATATATGTGGTGTGTAAGCTCATGCACATAGTTTGGGGAGGTGAGAAATCAGCAAGGAGAAATGAAAGGAACTTCTTACATTTTTTTTGGCTGGGGTAGGAAAGGCTGTATAAGGAGAAAAAATGCCATCCATACAACTGTTCTTCCTTAGGGTCATGGTTTGGCCAAAGACCTTTGGATTTCACAGATCGCCGGTTAATTTCCCTCTTAATACCACTCACTATGTCTTTAAACATTGGAGCCTGTATGTCTCCAGGCAGCTCTTTTTCTGGCTGTATTTCTCTTCTCCAACGACAGAAATCTGACTCATTCTTTCAGTCCCAGCTGAAAGCTTCTCTATTAAGCCTTCTCTCCATTTGTATATCTATTACCTAACATAAACATGAGACATATATTAGGAGTGAATGAACTCAGTCTTATACATGGTTTTGAAAGTTAACTTCTGCCATAAATATTCCAGTGACTCCCCCCCGTCCCCCAACCTGACCTGGGACCTTTAATGACTTGTCAATACCTGCCTCTCAGTTCTTCTTATCTTCATCTTCTCCCATGTCCCTCCGTACCAAGGTCAGAGAGCAAAAGCTTCCACAAAAGCGCCAAGTCCTCTCTGCTACTAGCTCCCCTTGGACGTCAACCCAACAGTCAGAAGGAAAAGCCCAGCATTCATGTTTTAGGACACATGGACCCCTCTGAACAAGCAAGCGCATTGACACCACAGGGATCAGTGGCTCAGGTTTGGCACAGACACATAAATTAAAGCAGGACGTGAAAGAAGGCGGAGTGGTAAAATACTGTGGGTCACGTCGTTTGTCTGTTTCAAGTGAAAATGCACTCAATTTGTACAGCAACCCAAAAGACGGAAAACATCAAAAACCAGTGAAATTATTCTGCCAGATAATGAATCTTGCTCCAATTTTCCCTTCTGACCTCGGTGAATTGATTGAAAGGGTTTTGATGGTCTGTAGATACTATGAAATGATTCCGCAAGGAGACAATGCTCCAGGAATGTTCTGCCTCTTAGTTTGCTCTTCTCTGAATGGGAATGATCTCTAAAATATGAATAATGACCGTCTAACTAAGAGTGCCTCATGGCCTGGCCAGGCCTTAGGGCAGTGATGGCGAACCTATGACACCGTGTCAGTGGTGACACACGAACTCATTTTTTTGGTTGATTTTTCTTTGTTAAATGGCATTTCAATATATAAAATAAATATCAAAAATATAAGTCTTTGTTCTTTGTTTTACTATGGTTGCAAATATCAAAACATTTCTATATGTGACACGGCACCAGAGTTAAGTTAGGGTTTTTCAAAATGCTGACACGCCGAGCTCAAAAGGTTCGCCATCACTGCCTTAGGGCCTTAGTAAATAAGTCTTTCAAAATGTCTTAAAGAAATCATTGAGTCCAACTAAAATTCAGTAGGAAGCCTTGGGGTCTTCTAAGATTCATTGTGAATGTTCATGAGACAAACTTTCTTGGGTTCCTGTTCCGTTCTGAGGGAGTTGAGTTCTACTTATGCCACGCCCACCTCCCTACCTGTCCCCAGCTCACCCTGTGATTATTTCTGTGAGGTGAGCAGGAAGGTCTCGTGGCACACCTGCTTAAACTGCTTTCCCTGAGATTTCAGTTCCTATCAAGACTTGGTGGTAGCCTTTTATCAAAAAGAGCTTCTTAGGTTCTCATGCAATTTGTCTCTCTCTCTCTTGCCATTTGGAGGCAGCTCTAAAGAGCTTCCAGGGCATCAAACAGCTGGTTGTACCACTTTGCTGACTGCATACATAGCATTTTCTTTGTCTTCTTCCCCTCCCCCCCTCCGCCCCCCAAAACCAAATGGAAACTCATTGGCAATGATATGAAACATTTGTGTTTTTCCACCTCTTTTTTATCTGGAAAAACATTGGAAAAACAGATCGCATGCCCAGGCTGTTGGCTCTTGAAATCCCCTCCCTCGTCAGGCCTATTATCTCAGTAACAAGGGCAGTTTAGATAACAGAAAGCTAACCAGCTTTCACTTTAATTTGTCCCTGGGACTAGTAGTCTGAGTTCTCCCTCCTCTTTGGGGACAGAAACAGGGCTTTCCCAGGAATTAAACTCCATTAGAAATGGAACAGGAATTTGAGCCATACTCTGTCAATCATTTCCAAGAGAAACCAACTTTGTAATTAATTAATTTCTAAAATGTATGTATTTATTTTAAAATGTATGCTTATTGTTGAAAGTATTACAGATGACACCCCCTCTCCCTAACATTGACCCCTTCTAGCCCGCCTCAGGCCTTCTTTTTTGTTGAAAGTATTACAGATGACCCCCCCCCCTCCCCCTAACATTGACCCCTTCTAGCCCGCCTCAGGCCTTCACCACACCATTGTCTGTGCCCATGGGTCATGCATCTATGGATATAAGTTCTTTGGTTGATCTCTTCCCATCCACCAACCCACCCCTGCCTTTCCTCTGAGATTCGACAGTCTGTTCTGTGTTTCTATGTCTCTGGATCTATATTGTTCATCATTTTACTTTGTTCTTTAGATTCCACAAATGAGTGAGATCATGTGATACTTGTCTTTCTCTGACTGGCTTATTTCACTTAGGATAATACTCTCCAGGTCCCTCCCTGCTGTCTCAAAGGGTAAGAGATCTTTTTTTTTTCTTTTTTTTTTTTCTGCTGCTTTGTATTCTATGGTGTAAATGTACCACATCTTTGTTATCCACTCATCTGCTGATGGGCACTTGGGCTGATTCCAGATCTTAGCTAGAAACCGATTTCTTTAGGATACACATTCAAGGGAGTCAGTACCACCCATTGTAGGTAACAGGACCTATTCCAGTGGGCCCTGCTCTGACTCCTTAACTGAACCTCATACCATTCCTTCTAGTTTTCACTCAGGGTACTTGTGGCCCTAGAATTCCTTGTCCAAGTGACCTTTAGCCTGCTTCCAGGGCTCTCCTGGGCCTCTTGCTCAGGTGTTCTCTGGAAGGGAGAGGAGATCATGTGTACATCTTAAGCCTGAAGGGTGACCAAGGGTAGCTCTTTGAGGGATGCAGATGGAGAGTGAGCACCAACCAAATCTTCATGACTGTTAAAAGTGAGGCTTCCAGTTTGGGTCCCTCTAAATATCAGCTGGAGAATGAACACTTTGAAGACGTTGGCCTGAGAATTATTCAGGGCTGGTGTCCTGTTGGGATGCATTCTGGGAAATATTGTAACAATATCTGGTGTTTCTGACAGAAGCAACACTGGGTGCAGGGTGGACCAGCCTAGGGTTGGTACATAGAGGAAAATCAGGAATAGAAGGGCTATTCCTGCTCCTCTCCCTTCTCTTCCTTCTTGGCAGCACATGCTTCATCCCAAAGGGCTTTCAGAAATCAAGAATAGAAGGGCTATCTTTTTTTAAAATATATTTTATTGATTTTTTACAGAGAGGAAGGGAGAGGGGTAGAGTATTAGAAACATGGATGAGAGAAACATCCATCAGCTGCCTCCTTACACCCTCCACTGGGGATGTGCCTGCAACCAAGGTACATGCCCTTGACTGGAATCGAACCTGGGCCCCTTCAGTCCACAGGCTGACTCTCTATCCACTGAGCCAAACCGGTTAGGGCTGAATTCTCCTTTTGTTAGCAGTAAGCCAATGCTTTATTACAGCCCAGAGTGAGATGGAGTCTGTGATCTGTGATTATGCAAATATATTAACAAATCTTATACACTTGTCAGGTCTCTCCAATCCCCCCTTGGAGAGCACTCACCCTCCAGATCCAGTTTTTTTTTAAATTATTATTATTTCTTTATTCTTCACAGATAAGAGACAGCAATTTTGAATTCTTCTTTGGGCACTAATATGGCTGATTAATATGTAACCTTAGGACAAAGACTGTGGCTTATATAATTCAGAATTCTTGGGTTCTTGAGCCAATAATAAGCACAGTGTATATTTGTCAAATACATCAATTGTTGGAGAGGAGGCCGATCTTCCAGGCTCCAATGGGCATATTTCCTTCTCTGATGCTTTAGAAAAACAAAGTATCTTGTGTGCTCTGCTCAGTTCTTTAAACCTGTGGCTGTTCAGCCCTAATTGCCAAGTAGCGGGCCGGTGAAGACACGTCAAAGATGGTGCATCTTACTTGGGGTCATCTCCTTCAGGGCAGACCCCGTGGCCCGCAGGACACTGGCAGCTTATGTTTCACATCTGCTTTTACTTCTGGCTGGGCCTCCTGGTCACTACCTTGTCCCAGTGTTTCCCCTTTCACCTTGGTTTTCACTCCAGGTCAAGACAGGGGGCATCTTCTTTCTATCCTGCCCCCCCCCAGCCTCTCTCTACTCCCTGACTAGACTCTGTGAGGTCCTGGCCGTCCTTCTGTGGCCACAGGGTCTGAAGCTGTTTCCCTGCACAGGACACTCAGGCATCACCAGCCAGGCCCCTCTCATTCACTCAGTGAGTGCCTGTTTGCCGCACACATGTGCTTCTGCTGACCTTTTGACCTTCTGGTCTTGGAATGTCAACATGCACATGGACCAAAAGAATCCAGTCTGTGAGAAGCATTAGGTCTTCCAGTCGTCAGAACCCAGGGAGGCTTTGTGACATGGGCATTGTAGGAGCTGCATGTTTTCAGGACTTACGTCTCTCTCCTCCCCTTGATAATTTGGGCCATTGTTGAGGGGACATGCCCAGATGCAGGACTAAATTGTTGTAGTAAAATGGAGAGAAGATACTGAGTCTTCTTCCTGCTCCTCTCCCTTCTCTTCCTTCTTGGCAGCACATGCTTCATCCCAAAGAGCTTTCAGAAAGGTCGTGTTCAGTGCAAAAAGTGACTGACTAGAGGGGCGAGGGAGCCCATTATGGTTACATTCATGCTTATTAAGGAAACCCAGTAGGAATAAGGATGTTGTCTGTGATCTCAAGGAATTTCAAATCTAGTTGAGAAGATAGGACAAACCAACATGAAACCATGGCAAAGCCCATGGAAGAGATTATTAAGTGCCTAATTAAATAACTAATCATGGAGGCTAAGAAGGCTGTTTTGAAGAGACTGAGGTAGAGGTTGATCTGTAATGATGGTGTGTGTGTGTGTGTGTGTTTATATTTCCAGTATCCAATACAGTGACTGGCAACTCAAAGATGATCAATATACATTTTGTATAAATTAATGCATTGGAAAGCAAAGAAAAGACGAAGGTGAAATGTGAACTTGGAGATAAATACAGCGTATTTATAACCCAATAATTAGGTGCCAAGTGGGTGGAAATACTGAAGGATAGGTAGCCTGAGGGGTGAAAAAAGGAAGCCCTTGTCAGTTGTCCAAGTCTCTATTCAGTGGGATCCCTGCTGTCCGAGGTTGCTGGCCGTGCTCATCAGGGCAGAGCGTGCTAAACTCGGATCACTTTTCACTTTCGAAGCCAGTTTTCTCATTCCAGGGGGTTTGGAAAAATGTGCCTGGTATCACAGAGATCAAAATCACGGGGCTGCAGATAAGGAGGTTGGAATAGGGTGACTGCAGGTGAGCACCAAGGGGCCCTGAGATAGGCCCCTCTTCCGCAGCCAGCCCAACAACTCAGCCTTTCACACCCACAACTCAAACCCAAACACGACCATGTAATGGGAGGGAGGGGCTGTGAGGAGAGAAATATGAGCCTAATGTGCAAGAGCTGCAGCTGGGCCAGAATGACGAGCCAACACGGCTTTGCTTTAATATTACTGCTTCTCTAAGAAGTGTGAAAATGTGTGGAAAATTTTGCCCGATGTATGAGGTTTAGGATATGAGCAGCAGAGTATATCTGCTGGCCTTTGAAACATTTATTGACTATCCATTATGTGCTAGGCCTGCATATCTATCTATCTATCTATCTATCTATCTATCTATATATCTATACTTTGATTATTATATTTGGGCCATGGATTTTACCTTATGGAGCTTACAATCTATTGGGCAGAGAGAAAATAAAGAGGTAAAGAAAAAAAATAAGTAGAAAGGTGGGGAAATCTACTTCTTCTATCAAGAATATTCAGATGGAGGAAGGATAAGAAACTTGAGTGTTCCAAAATATAGCATAATTGATTCTCCCTCCAGAAATGGGCCTTACCTTGTACTGGAGGTAAAGTTGAAGTAAAAAATAAAATAAAACCAAACTAAGCAACAACAACAGAAAAAACAAACAGGGTGTAAGGGGGCTGGCCCTGGAGCTCAGGCAGCTTTCAAGTAGACTTTCTCTTTTTCAAACTAAATGTGAGGACACAGGGACCAGCACCAGTGTGCTTATGGAGAGAATCGTCCAGGCCAGTGGTTGGCAAACTGCGGCTCGTGAGCCACTTGCGGCTCTTTGGCCCGTTGAGTGTGGCCACGAAGTTCCAATCGCACTGTACTGCGCGCCCGCACGTGGTATTTTGTGGAAGAGCCACACTCAAGGGGCCGCAGTTTGCCGACCACTGGTCCAGGCTATTTGAAGCAGATATGCGCTTCTAGAAAACACATCTTTGTTGAACTGAGGGGAATACAGGAGTGAATAAGTGAGGGCTGCAGGGAGCTGATCTTCAGAGTCAAATATCTGGGTTTCAGTTCAGGCTCTTGCTCTTCAGCTGTACAAACTTAGATAAATTTAACCTCTCTCAGCCTCAACTTGCTCATCTGTGAAATAACTATATTAATTCTCCCTGGGTGGTTAAATTGGATTATTATGTAATATCTCTAGCCCAGATTCTGGCCTATGATGTGTGCACAATAGCTTGGAGCTATTTCAACCTGTATCCCTTGAGATACAGTGGGTGGGTGGAGATAGAAAGGGTTGGGCAGCTGGGAGAACATCTAGGGGGTGGGACAAAGATAGACATTTTAATGAGAGTTGGGAGGGAATATAAAACATGAAGACCTGTTTGCTGGTTGAGAAGCAAGTCTGAATCTTCCACTCATCTGGATTCTTCTCTAAGGAACATTGCTATACTGAGCAGTATGATCGCTCTTACCTGAAAGTGAAGCATGCTGGTCCCTTAGGATCTCCAATGGAATTCAGCCCTGGATGTTGGGTGCTCTTTGTTAGAATAGCTGAGGGATACATTACTAAATATATAGATGGTTGCCAGTGTGCACATAACCCTCACATGTGTAGCTGAATCCCAAATTTATGCAGTGTGTTCTGATGTATAGGAAAATAAATACTTCTAATTTACTTTTTTGCATGAACCACTGTCTATTCATTTATTTTTGTTAATCCTCACCCAAGGATATTTTTTTCCTAATTGCCAAGTAGCGGGCCGGTGAAGACACGTCAAAGATGGTGCATCTTACTTGGGGTCATCTCCTTCAGGGCAGACCCCGTGGCCCACAGGACACTGGCAGCTTATGTTTCACATCTGCTTTTACTTCTGGCCGGGCCTCCTGGTCACTACCTTGTCCCAGTGATTTCCCCTTTCACCTTGGTTTTCACTCCAGGTCAAGACAGGGGGCATCTTCTTTCTATCCTGCCCCCCCCCAGCCTCTCTCTACTCCCTGACTAGACTCTGTGAGGTCCTGGCCATCCTTCTGTGGCCACAGGGTCTGAAGCTGTTTCCCTGCACAGGACACACTCAGGCATCACCAGCCCGGCCCCTCTCATTCGCTCAGTGAGTGCCTGTTTGCCACACACATGTGCTTCTGCTGACCTTTTGACCTTCTGGTCTTGGAATGTCAACATGCACATGGACCAAAAGAATCCAGTCTGTGAGAAGCATTAGGTCTTCCAGTCGTCAGAACCCAGGGAGGCTTTGTGACATGGGCATTGTAGGAGCTGCATGTTTTCAGGACTTACGTCTCTCTCCTCCCCTTGATAATTTGGGCCATTGTTGAGGGGACATGCCCAGATGCAGGACTAAATTGTTTTAGTAAAATGGAGAGAAGATACTGAGTCTTCTTCCTGCTCCTCTCCCTTCTCTTCCTTCTTGGCAGCACATGCTTCATCCCAAAGAGCTTTCAGAAAGGGTCCTGTTCAGTGCAAAAATGACTGACTAGAGGGGCGAGGGAGCCCATCATGGTTACATTCATGGTTATTAAGGAAACCCAGTAGGAATAAGGATGTTGTCTGTGATCTCAAGGAATTTCAAATCTAGTTGAGAAGATAGGACAAACCAACATGAAACCATGGCAAAGCCCATGGAAGAGATTATTAAGTGCCTAATTAAATAACTAATCATGGAGGCTAAGAAGGCTGTTTTGAAGAGACTGAGGTAGAGGTTGATCTGTAATGATGGTGTGTGTGTGTGTGTTTATATTTCCAGTATCCAATACAGTGACTGGCAACTCAAAGATGATCAATATACATTTTCTATAAATTAATGCATTGGAAAGCAAAGAAAAGACGAAGGTGAAATGTGAACTTGGAGATAAATACAGCGTATTTATAACCCAATAATTAGGTGCCAAGTGGGTGGAAATACTGAAGGATAGGTAGCCTGAGGGGTGAAAAAAGGAAGACCTTGTCAGTTGTCCAAGTCTCTATTCAGAGGGATCCCTGCTGTCCGAGGTTGCTGGCCGTGCTCATCAGGGCAGAGCGTGCTAAACTTGGATCACTTTTCACTTTCGAAGCCAGTTTTCTCATTCCAGGGGGTTTGGAAAAATGTGCCTGGTATCACAGAGATCAAAATCACGGGGCTGCAGATAAGGAGGTTGGAATAGGGTGACTGCAGGTGAGCACCAAGGGGCCCTGAGATAGGCCCCTCTTCCGCAGCCAGCCCAACAACTCAGCCTTTCACACCCACAACTCAAACCCAAACACGACCATGTAATGGGAGGGAGGGGCTGTGAGGAGAGAAATATGAGCCTAATGTGCAAGAGCTGCAGCTGGGCCAGAATGACGAGCCAACATGGCTTTGCTTTAATATTACTGCTTCTCTAAGAAGTGTGAAAATGTGTGGAAAATTTTGCCCGATGTATGAGGTTTAGGATATGAGCAGCAGAGTATATCTGCTGGCCTTTGAAACATTTATTGACTATCCATTATGTGCTAGGCCTGCATATCTATCTATCTATCTATCTATACTTTGATTATTATATTTGGGCCATGGATTTTACCTTATGGAGCTTACAATCTATTGGGCAGAGAGAAAATAAAGAGGTAAAGAAAAAAAATAAGTAGAAAGGTGGGAAAATCTACTTCTTCTATCAAGAATATTCAGATGGAGGAAGGATAAGAAACTTGAGTGTTCCAAAATATAGCATAATTGATTCTCCCTCCAGAAATGGGCCTTACCTTGTACTGGAGGTAAAGTTGAAGTAAAAAATAAAATAAAACCAAACTAAGCAACAACAACAGAAAAAACAAACAGGGTGTAAGGGGGCTGGCCCTGGAGCTCAGGCAGCTTTCAAGTAGACTTTCTCTTTTTCAAACTAAATGTGAGGACACAGGGACCAGCACCAGTGTGCTTATGGAGAGAATCGTCCAGGCCAGTGGTTGGCAAACTGCGGCTCGTGAGCCACTTGCGGCTCTTTGGCCCGTTGAGTGTGGCCACGAAGTTCCAATCGCACTGTACTGCGCGCCCGCACGTGGTATTTTGTGGAAGAGCCACACTCAAGGGGCCGCAGTTTGCCGACCACTGGTCCAGGCTATTTGAAGCAGATATGCGCTTCTAGAAAACACATCTTTGTTGAACTGAGGGGAATACAGGAGTGAGTAAGTGAGGGCTGCAGGGAGCTGATCTTCAGAGTCAAATATCTGGGTTTCAGTTCAGGCTCTTACTCTTCAGCTGTACAAACTTAGATAAATTTAACCTCTCTCAGCCTCAACTTGCTCATCTGTGAAATAACTATATTAATTCTCCCTGGGTGGTTAAATTGGATGATTATGTAATAACTCTAGCCCAGATTCTGGCCTATGATGTGTGCACAATAGCTTGGAGCTATTTCAACCTGTATCCCTTGAGATACAGTGGGTGGGTGGAGATAGAAAGGGTTGGGCAGCTGGGAGAACATCTAGGGGGTGGGACAAAGATAGACATTTTAATGAGAGTTGGGAGGGAATATAAAACATGAAGACCTGTTTGCTGGTTGAGAAGCAAGTCTGAATCTTCCACTCATCTGGATTCTTCTCTAAGGAACATTGCTATACTGAGCAGTATGATCGCTCTTACCTGAAAGTGAAGCATGCTGGTCCCTTAGGATCTCCAATGGAATTCAGCCCTGGATGTTGGGTGCTCTTTGTTAGAATAGCTGAGGGATACATTACTAAATATATAGATGGTTGCCAGTGTGCACATAACCCTCACATGTGTAGCTGAATCCCAAATTTATGCAGTGTGTTCTGATGTATAGGAAAATAAATACTTCTAATTTACTTTTTTGCATGAACCACTGTCTATTCATTTATTTTTGTTAATCCTCACCCAAGGATATTTTTTTCCATTGATTTTCAGAGATAGAGGGAAGGAGGGGGATGAGAGAGAGAGAGAGAGATGTGAGAGGGACACATAGATTGGTTGCCTTCTGCATGTGCCCCTGACTGGGGCTGGGGATAGAACCTGCAACCCAGGTAGGTGCCCTTGACTGGGAATCAAACCCAAGACCCTTTGGTGCTCAGGCCAACTCTCTAACCACTGAATGACACCAGCCAGGGCCACTGTCCATTTAGTAGTGTGTTGCCTATGTTATATTTGTCAGAAAAAAATGCATCAAAAGTTCTGACTTAAAGAGTCTTTTTTGGATAAATAGTCTTTCGGATGAATATGGCCTGCTTCTCCCTCAGATAGCCTGTGAGAATGCCTGTGTGGCCTCATGGCCGTGGGGAAGAGAGAGCCTCAGATCTACCTGCTGGGTTCAACAGTTACTATTCTGTTTAGTGAAGAAGTTGGTTTGAACAGCTCGGGCTGGACTGATGCCCAACTGGGATGTATATATGTATGCGTTTTCCAGGACGGCCTTAATGAAATACACAGACTGGGTGGCTTAAACAACAGATATCTACACTGAGTGGCCAGATTATTATGACCACCCCATCAGTACAATGAAGTGAATTAATTATGCAAATAATAATAATAATAATAAAACCTTGAGAGTATTTGCTTAGGAAGTTTTCAATATTCAGTATTTTTGGAAGTGTCAATGAAGTACTGATGGGGTGGTCATAATAATCTGGCCACTCAGTGTATTTTCTGACAGTTCTGGAGGCTGGAGGCCCAAGGTCAATACACAGCTAAGGTTGGTTCCCTCTGATGGCCACAATGAATGGCTCTGTTCTAGGCCTTTCCCTTTCCTTACAGATGTCTACCTTCTCTCCTCACATGGTCACCCCTCTATGCATCAATGCCTCTGGAGTCTGTCTGTCTGTCCACATTTCCTCTCCTTTAAGGACACCTGTAAGATTGAATTAGGACCCACGGTAGTTGTCTCGTTTTAGCTTAATCACCTCTTTAAAGAACGTATTGCCAAATATGGTAACATTGTGAAATACTGGGGGTTAGGACTTCAACATGTGAAATTTGGCAGGACCCAATTCAGCCTCACACCGTAAATGATTTGCATGTCCACTTACTTATGAATGACACAGAAAAGTGAGAGTCAGAACTTCTATGTATGTTAGCACATATTGTATAGCTTACAAAGCACATCTGTCATTATTATTTTACTTAACTCCACGAAATTCTTACAAAGTATTACCCTTATTTTGTTTGAAGATGAAACAAGTGAGGCACAGAAAATCTAGGTGACTTTGTTCAAAGTTATTGAGATGTGAACGGGAAGAGAACGTAAATGTGTGTGTGTGTGTGTGTGTGTGTGTGGGTATGGGTGTACATATATGTGTATATGTGTGTGTATGTGTGTATATGAGTGTTAGTGCATTGTTAATGCTAAAGTAGAATCAAAAAAGAAATGACTTATGCAAGAAAAGCCTTCTGTTCAAATATGGAGGCCTGATTGCATAGGTTTATTTCTTTTATTTCGTCAGAGTATCCTACGGTTGTGATAAGTAATTTTTAAAAGATAGAGAACAGGAGTGCAGTTATCAGAGATTTTGACAAATCTTTAGAAGATAGAAAGCACATGTTGGCGGGATAACTGATGAAAAAGGGGAGGGAGCCGCCACTGAATGTAGTTGTGGATGATAATGCAAGAGGATGCAGTTATCAGCTCGTTTGGATCACAGACTGTCTCACGTGGGGGAAATGTGGTGGTTGCGAATAAAATAGGGCTGAACAAAAAGAAATTAATTTAAAATTTGTATAAGGAACAGCTTCTCTTTTCCCCGAATGAATGCAGCCTGAAGAAACGAGGTGACTAACTAACAAAGGGAGGTGGCGGAGGCCTTCCTTTCTAAAGACAGTTAATGGCCTTACTGCAGGCACTCCTAGCTGGCAGTTTAGTTATGTGGCTGGACCACTCTTGTGGAGGTCTCTTCTGTGCATTGTAGACAGTTGAGCAGCATCCCTGGCTTCATCCACTCTATGCAAGTGGCATCCTTTCCCCTTCAGTATTTTTGCATCAATTTTTAGTTTTCAATTACAGTTGACACACAGTTTTATATTAATTTCTAGTGGTTAGATGTTATATAACCCACTAAGTGATCATCCCAATAAATCTCGTACCCATTTGACACTGCACATAGTTATTAGAATACTTTTGAGTATATTCTCTATGCTGTACTTTACATCCCCATGACTATTCTGTAACTACCAACTTGTAGTTCTTAATCCCTTTACCTTTTTCACCCATCTCCCAACCCTTCCCATCTAGCAACTGTCAAAATGTTCTCTGTATCTGTGAGTCTGTTTCTGTTCTGCTTGTTCATTTACATTGCTTTTTAGATTTAATTGTTGATAGATATGTATTTATTGCCATTTTATTGTTCCCTTTTTATCTCTTTTTTCCCCCTCTTCTTCTTAAAGAAGACCCTTTAACATTTTATATAATACTCGTTTGGTGGTGATGAGCTCCTTTAGCTTTTTCTTGTCTGGGAAGCTCTTTAAGTGTCCTTTGATTCTAAGTGATAGCTTTGCTGGGTAGAGTAATCTTGGTTGCAGTTACCTGCTTTTCATCACTTTGAATATTTCCTGCCAATCCCCTGTGCCCTTAAAAGTTTCTGTTGAGCAATCAGCTGACAATCTTATGGGAGCTCCCTTTTAGGTAACTAACTACTTTTCTCTTGATGCTTTTAAGATTCTCTCTTTGTCTTAACCTTTGACATTTTAATTATGATGTGTCTTGGTGTGGACCCCCACATTCTTTCATTTAGGAGACTGCGAGTATAATTTTAAGTTTGTGCTTGATTACCTAGTAGCAAAGATCAACAGTATTCAGAATATTCAATCAGTTTTTATTGCTTTTTTATTAAGTATGAATAAACAAACATTTGAGAAAATAACAAAGACAGGTGCTATGATAAAGGAAAATAACAAAAAATAAGGAACTCTCATTATTCAAAGTACTATTTTAGAATTTTAAAAAAGATTGTAAAATAAAGTCTAGGAAATCTCCAAGAGCGTGTAATAAAATACAAAGATATAGATAGTATAGAACAAAAAGTCATAGACATGGCTGATGTATCCAGGGAGTCAAATATCTGATAAACAGTTGTCAAGAAAAAGATAACTATATAAATTATGAAAGGGAACATATATAAAGAATTAATTGAACTATCTAGAGCTAAAGGGAACATTTCTATTATATCACATTTGAATATCTAGCACAATGAATGAAAAGAAGGTTATATTTAGATATATAATTGTGAAATCAAAGAATACCAAAGGGAAAAGAGATAAAGAGATTCTAAAAGCTGAAAGAGATATATATATATAGATAGATAGATAGATAGATAGATAGATAGACAGAGATAGGGAGAGAATATGAATTTGTTTCCTTACAAAGAAACAAAATAGAAGACATTGGAACAATAGCATTAATAGTGTTATACTTCTTTTTTTAAAATATTTAATTGATTTTTCACAGAGAAGAAGGGAGAGGGATAGAGAGCTAGAAACATAGATGGGAGAGAAACATTGATCAGCTGCCTCCTGCACACCTCCCACTGGGGATGTGCCCACAACCAAGGCACATGCCCCCGACCGGAACCAAACCTGGGACCCTTCAGTCCACAGGCCGATGCTCTAGCCACTGAGCCAAACCGGTCAGGGCAAGTGTTATACTTAAAGAAAATGAGTTTTCAAACTAAAATTCTATACCCAGTCAAACTATTCTGGTAAAATAAAGATAATTTCTCACTTTTAATGGCCCAGAAAATTTACTTCACACTCATTTTTGGAAGTTTCTTAAAGAGATGTCACTGTTGGAATTGAATGCTTTTAGTGTAAAAAGAAAAAGTTCTAATTTAACTGGCTTACACAGAAAGACAACATCTCAAATCATAAGGAATCTAGAAGCAGGTGGTTGACTCAGTCATATCACCAAAGTTCTAAGTTCTCCCCATTTTTCTCTTCTGTCATTTTTGGTGAGCTGCACAGTCCTTGGGTAGCTCTGCTCATGTAGAGAATAATTGCTGCAATTAGATATTACATACAGATGTGATAATAGACAGAAAAAGAAAAGGGGTTCTTTCTTGTGGGTCTTTTTCTTTTTTTAAAAAAAGGTTTTATATTGAATTTTAGAGAGAGGAAGATAGAGGGATAGAAACACTGATGTGAGAGAGAAACAATGATTGGATGCCTTCTGCAGGCACCCTACTGGGGATTGAGTCCACAATCCAGGCATGTGGCCTGACCAGGAATTAAACCAGCAAGTTTTAGGTGCACAGGATGATACCCAACCAACTGAACCACACTAGGCAGGGAAGTCTTTTTCTTTTTAATTAAAGACTTCATCGAAGATATCTCAGCAAGTTTTCTCTTGTGTCTTATTATCTAGAATAGATTATACGCCCACTCTCAAATCAATCATTAGCAAGATGAAATATTACCATGATTGACTTCGCAAAGTATAGAATCATTAAGAGAAGGGTAGGATACGCAAATAAAAGTAAGATTTTGTTAGAAATGAGCAGAGATATGTGAATGCTACAATGTAGCAGCAAACCAGGGATGAAACCAACAGGAAGACAGGGTAGAGATATGGTGGAACTGATCCAGGAAAGGAGAAAAAAGAAATCCCGGGCAGAACAATGCACAAGGCCTAGATAGCACAGGTCTAGATTGGATCAGAAGGATGGAAGGACCTAGAGAGAAAAAATCTATGTCAAAAGAGTATGAGATACTTGATTTAAAAAATTTAAATTATCATAAAGACAAAAAATTCCAAAAATGGGCATTTGAAATTCTAGAAAAAGCATTTTAAGAAAGAACTAGAATCATGAAAGTACTACTTAATTCTGGTATGTTCAACATTGGCATGGTCCTAAAAACAGAGATATTATTGGTCGACTTGCAAATTCTAAAATCAACCCATCACTGCAAGTTGGTTAGAGAATAAAGGCAACGTCAATTAATTTTGACATTATAAAAGAGGTGTACATATGAGAAATTGGGAGTTGGAAGACGAGGAAGAACTGCTGAGAGCAGAAGAAATTAACAGGGATGCTAATATTCTTATCTGATTGAGTGGTGGGATAAGCAATCAAAAGTTGCCCTTTAATTGGCGGAACAAGAAATAAAAGGAGAATAATTGTAAAAAGGTAAAGACTAAAGGACCTAGACATTTTGATTTACTAAGATATTGGATAGGGGAGGGGTGAGTTTGTATGAGTTAGATGCTGATTTATCATAGCTGGAATTGAAAAGTTAATGTATAAAATAAATAACTAGAGGCAATAACATGTAGTATCGAGGGGTATGGCACTAACTCCAAGGAATAAAACAGCCAAAAGAGTTAAAAGTATTTGCTCTGGGGAAGGAATGAGTGGTAGGAGGGATGGGGGCAAAAGCCATGTGTAATCCCTTTATATTATTTCTTATTTTAACCATGTGCACACATCCACTTGATAACTGAAGATACATTTTAAAAATGATTTATTTTTACTCTCATAATGTAGAAACATTTTATATCATGTGGTTTCCACTTAGGACTGCATCATAAACATTTCCTTGATATTACATAGCTTCCACAACGATGTAATTAACGGCTACATAATATTTAGCCTTGTTTTTTTGGAAGTCCTGATCCATTAATATTAGGTTGTGTTTTGTGTTTTTTTTCAGTCCCCTGGTATCTATGAAAAACCAAAAGAAGTGCTTAAAGTTTGGGGGAGCAGTCTTTGACCAAAGAAGAAAGTTCTATTTTGTTCTGTTTCTCTCAATCTTGAAGCGGCCCTCATTAGCACCACCATAAACCAAGTTCCGAGCCCAAGCAGGGCTGTGTAGAGGCCTTTGGTCCCAGCAGCAACCCTGGGTGGTGCGCACACACCCTGAGACCTACAAGGCCGGGCCGTGCTCCATGAAGGCCTACAGGGCATCCACCTAAGGCCGCCCTTAGCACTGACACTGCCCTCAAGTTCATTCAAAACGCGGCCTGCCAGAAAGATGAGGCTGCATTTGCAAGGCAAGGGCATGGTTTTAATTATCTTTTAGATCCATAAAACAGCAAGGGGGGGTGGGGATAGATTTATGGCTTTAAATTCTCCTCTTTGCCGTTTATAAAACAGTATTTATCAGGTGTGGGGCACATGGCAGCTCTGGGGAGTGCCGGACGGGATCAAACGCAAAGCAGAAAAACCTTCCCCTTTCAACATACCTAATCTCCTCCTGCTATCTATAAATGGCCGCATTAACCTCACAGCTCAGAAGAGAGATTCATTCTGGCACTTGGCTGTCTGAGGCATCGGGAGCAAGTGAGAGGCTGGCTTCTGTGTGCCAGGCCTGTCTTGCCTCTGCTTTGATGTTTCTTTAGAAGAACCGAATCGTGGCCAACAGCGTTGGGCGAGGGGCTCTGAACTGCCATGGTGGTGAATAGTGCCCCTTCTGCAGCAGGGCATTCACATCCCTTCTAGGAGAGCATCAGATGGGGGGAAAAAAGGTCTGGAAAAAGAGCAATCCATCCATCATTCGCTCACTGCTGTTTAGTGATCGCCCATATGCCCCCCACACGTCCAGGTGGTGCTAGCTGGTAATGAAGCACATGTTGTCCTGGAGTAAACGTCAATGTGATTGGGCAACAGAATCTGGCTCAGGTTATTAAAGCAATTCTTGTGAGTTTGGGGAAAGAGTTGGCCATTAGTGAGGCTGCAGATTGAGTTGGGTTGTGCCAAGAAGGTGTGCTGTGGACTAAGCCTTGAAGGCTGGGTGGGATTTGAGTGAAAAGGAGGAGAGGAGATTTGGGGGAAACCTGGCTGAAAGCACGGAGGCAGCATAAATACGACGTGCACAGGACCAGAGTAGGGAGCGCATGTTGGGCCCAGTGGTTTCTGCAGTGTGTGTCCCATTCTCTTGAATTCTGGCTAGTTCACCAATACCAACCTGTAGAGGGCAGGTTCCTGCACTGCGAGTCAGAAGACTCCATTTCCAGTCTTAACTTGGACTTTTATTAGCGTGGAGCTAATAGGTAGACATTTTTAGTAACCCAAAGCACTTTCAAAAACTTTCTAAATGTTCTTTTTATAGCCAGAGGTTATATTTTTGGTCCATTTATTTAATAACGTTTATCTGTCGTAAGATCTCAGTTATAGATACTCTTTGTTTTCTTCAGCTCTCTGCATTATTTTTGTTTGTTTGGATGTGTCTTTCATATTAAAGAATTTCCTCTAATACATGATCTTGGTTTTCTGCCCTCCCCCCTCCCATATTTAAAAATAATGCATTAAAAACTGGAAACTCTATGGGCTTGAGGGGGGCTTGTGGACTGGTGGGCTACACTATTAGGTTATTTGATTGATCTTTCTTTTTGAGACTTTCCATATAGAAGAATCTTTTGTAGTGCATTAGGTAGTTCCCCAAAGAGGAATCTCTGATCTTTTGTAGATGAGGCATACATTTGAAAGTCAAGTTGAGGGAGGAACACAGAGAGGGATCTTATCATATATTATGATTTAACTTAATGCTCTTGTTTTCAGTATAGTACCCCCACAGCCTGCTGAACCTCATGTCTCCAACTCTAGAATGTCATCGGTTTGGCATGTCCAGAAAACAGCTCTTTATTCTGGGAAGAAAGGATGGGCAGATGCTCAGCTGAGTGAAAGGAGTGGGAATCCATTACCATAAAGACTTCTAATTAATCATTCTATTTTTTAAATTTAAATTATTTTTAAAATATACTTTTATTGATTTCAGAGAGGAAGGGAGAGGGAGAGAGAGAAACATCAATAACGGGTACTAGAATTATTGGAGTGGCTACTTCATAAGTTAGATGATGTCTAATCACTGGGTTGTACACCTGAAACCAATGTAATATTGTATACCAAGTGTAATTGAAAAATAATAAACAATATTTAAAAAAAAACATTAGCCACTAACAGGTTAACTACAAATAAAATACCTGTGTGGTGGAAAAACAAACAAACAGCTAACAATGGCATCATTTTGCTCCTGAGGGATATCTTTCTAGAAAAGAATGCTGCCCTGAAAGACACGAGTAAACATCAGTCTCCTCTATCCTTTAGGGCTTCCCACTCTGCTCCCAGCACACTGCACACATAGTAAATGTCTCCAATAAGGATTTCATTCAGATTTAATAAGTCAGAGTTGTACACAGTAATGGAATGCCAATTGCGTGATTAACAACACATGCTTTGAAGTTCCTCAAATATGCGGGGGGAGGGGGGGGAGAGAGAGAGAGAGAGAGAGAGACGCAGGGGGAGGGGGGGGAGAGAGAGAGAGGAGAGAGAGAGAGAAAGAGAGAGAGAGAGAGAAGAATTTTTTAAGAAAAATTCTAGACATGGAACTTTATCCTATAGTCTATTTATGGTTTTTTTTGTTTGTTTTTTTGTTTTTTGAGTTGAAATATCTCTCACATGCTCATTTCTGAATAAACAGAAAAACAGCAGGAGGATACAACAACAAGGCTGAATTGCAGCCCCACAGACCTCAGCAAGAAGAAAGACACTCTATAATGATGCTCCATTTCCACAGCTCCCAGAGGTGGGCTTGGTCAAAGTCATGTGCAAACAGACAGCCTCATCCTCCTCACGCTCCCCCCTTGCCCCTGCACTGGCTCTGCTGATTCTGAAACTTCTTTGTATTAATGAAAAATTCCTGGTATTTTGCTCTTCCCTTTCCCCTCCTTTTCCCCAGGAGCTACTTAAGAACACAAGTATTAGAACAGAAGTCCTCTGTTATTCTTGCAGTATTCTAATTTCAGGAAAATAGCATGGCACCGTCACCTTGGAGTTTACCTGGCCCGTGCCCCTCCTTTCTTGATGAAGGAGTCTAGAGGCATGAAGGGATGTGTTGGGTGTCACAGGGAGTTTGCGAAAGAGCTGTAACTGATCACGGGTCCGAGACCAGTACCTTTTCCTCCAATAGTGCCTGCTGCCTGCTACCCCCAATGAAAATAAGGTAGTTTGCTTTATAGCGCACTGTTGCCACAAAGACCTCTGGGGTATGGCCTAGAGCAGTGATGGCGAACCTTTCGAGCTCGGCATGTCAGCATTTTGAAAAACCCTAACTTAACTCTGGTGCCGTGTCACATATAGACATTTTTTTGATATTTGCAACCATAGTAAAACAAAGACTTATATTTTTGATATTTATTTTATATATTTAAATGCCATTTGACAAAGAAAAATCAACCAAAAACATGATTTGGCGTGTCACCTCTGACACGCGTGTCATCGGTTCGCCATCACTGGCCTAGAGTTAGGCAGCTCCAGCCAGGACACGAGCTCCATGTAGTTGGGTCCTTATGAGTTCAGCACCTGAGAAAAATTAAGAGGAGAATTGAAAATCATATCCAGCTGGGCGTTAGCATGTGTTAAACAGGGTTTTGATGTTAAAGGGTTTTAAGTGCGTGACTGGTACACCTCAAGGCAAGGCCCAATCTTCCCCGAGAATCTGGTCTTGCTTTTCTCTCTTTTTCTCATCTAATCAGTCCCAGTCAGTTTTCAAGTCTCTTTCTCACTTTGCAAAGTGCCCGACAAATTACTGGTCTCCTCTATGAACCTCTGGTTTCTTTTTTGGTTTCTGAACTCAGACCCTCTTGAGAATATTTCAGGGTAAATCCTGCTCAAAACACATTTAATGACATTTTAGGAACATCATGAAAGCCAAGATCTTTTTATTTTTTTTATTTTTTATTGTTTTATTGCTTAAAGTATTACAAAAAGTATTACATATGTCTCCCTTTTTTTTCCCCCGCCCTTGACAATCCCCTGGCCTCCCCTACCCCCAGTGTCTTATGTCCATTGGTTATGAAAGCCAAAATCTTTATACAATGTTTCTAGTTCTTGCTCTTCCATTTTCTAATTCTCTTCCAGAAGGTGCGTATTTTCTTCAAGTTTTACTGTTGTTTTTCCTCCAAAATTCTTTTTTACTCTTCAGCTTCAACTGCATGTCTTCTGAGCTAGGGACTGTCTCAAAGTCGTAAGGTTACTAATACAAAGCTGCTGATCTTTTTAATAATTTTTGAACGATAAAGATTGCAACTTCATTTGGTTCAACCTAATGTATTGTAAAACAATTTGGTAGGTAAGTATATTTTAACAGAGATTTTTTTTCTTAAAGTAGAGAAACACAATAAAACAATGATCTTTACTGAACATTGCAATGTGGACATTTAAATGTTTGAAGGAAAAATTCTGCTTAAATGCTTTTGTTTGTTTGTGACAGGACAGGAGAGCTTATGTCTCACTTTGCCTGTACCAGGTCTTGCCTGTTGCCCAGCATTCCATCCTAGGTAGCATTTACTCTGCATTTTTCACCCTTTAACAAAGTATTGTGATTGATCGCTGCATTAAAATCATGCATTGCTTTATTAGATTGGGTGTAGTCAGCCTCTGCTTTGATTCTAAGACTTCTGCTCTAATGCCTTCCAGTGGGCGTGAGCTGCATGTATGGTAAACAGAGGTCTCCGGCTAACTTGTAGTGAAATCACTATTTTCAGACACAATTAATAGATGTCTCTTTGCAAGGGGGAATTTTAGGTGCTCACTGATAAAATGATATGTGTTTGGAAGCAGTGTGGAATGGCTAATTCTTTCTGGTCTTGGGTGGTGATTGGATAGGCATTTGAAGGATCGATGTTATAAAAGAAATTTTTTTAAGATAAAGAAATAACCTGTGTAATAATGTCCCTCTTCTTTTTCCTTTGACCATGGCCCGCCCTTTCAGGGCAAGTCCAAGCCTGGACCTGGCCAGGAAAGATTTTTCTGAGTTTTTTATCCATCATGAATTGCTCACCATCCAAATTGTCTTTGAGTCACTGTTACCTAGCCCTGGATTATTTGTTCATACATTTCCTGTGGCTGTTAGGTGGTATATGTTATGTCTCATAGCTTTTGTGTCTCTGTATAGAAGGGTTGGTGCTAAAAAAAAAAATGTGTGTAGTTGATGAGAATAGGGCCAGCCCATATTAATAAGGAAAATGCTATATAATATGGGTTTTAGATGGAGGGTGGGGAGGGATGCCAATGACACGTATGAGCTGTGGCAAATCAACTGTTATTATCATCTTTTTTTTTCTAGCAACAGGAACTCTTGCAACAGTTCTGATCCTGCAGATGACAAGAAATATGTGTTTGGAAGCAGTGTGGAATGGCTAATTCTTTCTGGTCTTGGGTGGTGATTGGATAGGCATTTGAAGGATCGATGTTATAAAAGAAATTTTTTTAAGATAAAGAAATAACCTGTGTAATAATGTCCCTCTTCCTTTTCCTTTGACCATGACCCATCCTTTCAGGGCAAGTCCAAGCCTGGACCCGGCCAGGAAAGATTTTTCTGAGCTTTTTATCCATCATGAATTGCTCACCATCCAAATTGTCTTTGAGTCACTGTTACCTAGCCCTGGGTTATTTGTTCATACATTTCCTGTGGCTGTTAGGTGGTATATGTTATGTCTCATAGCTTTTGTGTCTCTGTATAGAAGGGTTGGTGCTAAAAAAAAATGTGTGTAGTTGATGAGAATAGGGCCACCCCATATTAATAAGGAAAATCCTATATAATATGGGTTTTTGATGGAGAGTGGGGAGGGATGTCAATGACATGTGTGGGCTGTGGCAAATCAACTGTTATTATCATCTTTTTTTTTCTAGCAACAGGAACTCTTGCAACAGTTCTGATCCTGCAGATGACAAGAAAGGCCAGGTGGTGCTGGTGCTGGTGCTGGTGCTGGTGCTGGTGATGGTGATGGTGATGGTGATGGGGGTGGTGATGGCGATGGGGGTGGGAGTAGCAGAAGTTTTACTTTAGTTGGTCAGAAAGGTAAAGTTAGGAGTGAGATATATGAGATTATAAGAATTGAGAATAGATGTATTCTAGAATCGTCCCATTGGTAAATATGGTATTTTAAAAGTACGGTAGGTAAAAGAACGGTTCAAAATCAAGGATTTAAAGAAAAGGAAGGAGCCTTCATTGCAGTAGGAGAATAGGGAAGAGAGGACATGGAGGTGGATGCTGAAAGGGTATATTTATTTTATTTTACCTTGGAAGAGCCTAAATGTGATGTGTTAAAATTCATTAACAGAAACTGATTTTAAAAGAGAATTACAAATAGAGTAGGCATGCAGAAAGAAATAAATTGGCTTAAACAATGCTATATTAAAATGGCTTTTGAGAGGTTTATATGGGTACACCACCTCCAGCGTTAGCTTTCAACAAGAGCAAAAGGCCTCATTAAAAACGAGGGTATTGATACAAACGTGTGCTGAAAATTAAGGCACAATTAGCATTCAAAGATTAACTATCAGCTTAAGAGTATTTTGAATCCATCCTAATGTCTTAGAGGGAATGCAGCCTTTTCCCATTTCCTGCATGTGGAACATGTTCATTAGAGATACTGGTTTGTGACATCTCCATATCCCGACCACATAGACATGAAAAAAATAAATATATGTGTAAATGAGATGAAGAAGGAGTGTTAACTTCATCCAGGCATGGAAGACATAGGAAGAATGACAGTTTTCCAGATGACATTTTCAGATGTAAAGATGAGTGAATAAGGAAAGAAAGGTAACTTTGGTAAATAAATATGTTTAGAGTGTGCCAAATTCTTTTTGTCTTCTCTTATTTTTAAAAAATATTTATTAAGAAGAAATTAGGAAACATACATATGTTGTAGAGCAGGGGTCCTCAAACTTTTTAAACAGGGGGCCAGAAATAGAGTAGGCATGCAGAAAGAAATAAATTGGCTTAAACAATGCTATATTAAAATGGCTTTTGAGAGGTTTATATGGGTACACCACCTCCAGCGTTAGCTTTCAACAAGAGCAAAAGGCCTCATTAAAAACCAGGGTGTTGATACAAACGTGTGCTGAAAATTAAGGCACAATTAGCATTCAAAGATTAAAGATCAGGTTAAGAGTATTTTGAATCCATCCTATGTTATGTATTTATAAGATAATGTCTTAGAGGGAATGCAGCCTTTTCCCATTTCCTGCATGTGGAACATGTTCATTAGAGATACTGGTTTGTGACATCTCCATATCCCGACCACATAGACATGAAAAAAAAATAAATATATGTGCAAATGAGATGAAGGAGTGTTACTTCATCCAGGCATGGAAGACATAGGGAGAATGACAGGTTTCCAGATAACATTTTCAGATGTAAAGATGAGTGAATAAGGAAAGAAAGGTAACTTTGGTAAATAAATATGTTTAGAGTGTGCCAAATTCTTTTTGTCTTCTCTTATTTTTAAAAAAATATTTATTAAGAAGAAATTTGGAAACATACATATGTTGTAGAGAATACTTCCAGAATCGGATTAAGGAGACCTGAGTTTTTTTCTGGAGAAAGCAATTCACCCTTGGGTCTCAGTTTCTTCACCTCCCCAGAAAGGATTGTGTGAGATGACAGCTGAGATACTTTCTTACGCATAACTTTAAAACCTGTGTTATGATAATATGACCCAGTTATCCAAATGGGAAGACTCAAGGGGTAGAACAGATGAGAGCAAAGGAACTGTCCAGGGTGCTTAGAAACACTTGGATCCATGTACACTCCGGAGTTATGAAGCCACAATATGATTCCATCTGTTATTCATCTGGCATTTCTCCTATGTTAAAAACACAGTAAGCAATTCTGTCAGTATCAAGTGGATATAATTCAATGTGAGACCAATCTCCTTTTGCTTATGGGAATATTTAGAATCACCTCTGTTCTGTCTCCGCGTAGTTGCTGGTCTTTAGACCAGACATGTTATTTATTTGTTATTTAGAGCAGGATATCACCATAATTTTTATGGCATACTTGCAATATGGATTTCCCAAGACTTATCTCAGGGGATCTGAATGAGGCTATGCACATTGTTAACAAGGTAAGAGGGAGGGAGACTTTGAAAAATACACATTTGACCACAGTATAAAAAAAAAAGATAAGGGAAAGAGGAAGAGGAAGACATGTAAGATAGATAAGGGGAGCTATCTGGAATTAAGCAATTCTCAGTTGCTTGACCAGCCACATTGAATGGGACTGTTGGTGTGTATGTGTGGGTTAAATTAGTTTATCACATCATGACCTTGTAGTCTATCGAGTAGTAGTTGCCACAGCTACAAGTTACTATCAAGTAGTAGTTGCCACAGCTACAAGTTGATGACCTCCAAATGGTGGCGGTGGGAGGAAGTGTGCAATAGTGAATTTTAGTGACAGATAGGCCTTCTGGGTGAAAGGGTGTTAGGTGAGAACTTCTCAAAGCTGAACTACGGGTCCCAAGTCTACATGTTGAAACTATACTCTTGTGTCTATTGTTTCTGCCTGGATCCTCTTTCATCTCATGTCACCCCGACCTCTCCTTCCTTTCTGGTTCTATGTTGAACTTGAAGCCAGAGTTTCTAACCCATGAACATTTGTGAGAGCAAATGGCTGCTTTCCCAATCAATCCTCCCAAAGAATCCAGGCCTGAGAGGTCTTCGTGCTTTTGAAGGTATGAGATGGCAGCCAGGGTTCAGTCTGATCGTTACCACAGCACCAGGAACCTTTAATAATTTCTTCTTTTCATCTCTGTAACTGACACATATTTTCCATGGAGCTCACACACAGGATTTCATGAGTTGCTGGGCCTGGAGGGATATACAAGTCCTTATGTATTGACTCATGTTTTCTTCCCAACATACTCATAATAACCTCATGCAAGGGGACTTTGGGTAGCTACCATCATACGCAATATACACTAGTTTTCCAGATATATAACCATATATACGTGAATCCCAGGAATTGGTAGAATTTAAGTTTGGGTTCAAGTTGCTTTCCTAGAACATTTTCCCTTCAAGGATAGAGGAGATTGTGTGGGCATCAGTCTCCAAAGTTGCTAAATTTTCTGGCATCAATATCTTGGCTGAGGGCTGGGGATCTGAAGTTGTAGGCTCATTGTGACACTCAAGATCTTTAGGTAAGTGTGATGTTCAGAATGACATGGAGGAATCATTGATGTCATGCTGTGGTTGCACAGAAGATGCCTAAGAAAGGGCTTGGTAAGAATTAGACAGTGCCAGGGCCCCTGTTTAGCACAGCAGGACTTTGGTCTCAGCAGAGGGTTTGTAGAATAATAGGATGACCAAGACAGAAGCTGGGACACGTGGACTTATCAAATAGACAGACTCAGTATGACTCAACCCTGTAGACACATGGGCACCAGGACTCATCAGATGCACGGACACCAAGTTATAGTAGGAACTGAGGCGGGGAGGGGGAGTAAAGGATGGCTCACAAAGTCTGGGAGTGACTGATTAAATATCTGTGAATGTGTTTGCTTAGGCTGAGAACTAATGAGAGGAAACATTTTGAAAGAAATATGTTTAGCTCCTTTTTTATCACATTGAGTATGAGTTTTTTATAACATAGAGGAAGCTGTGTCGTAGGTGGTCAAAAATGTGAGTAGACAGCCTCAAGATTACTTATCATCCTGTATAATTGATTTTGATTTTTTCCCCCTACTATGATGTCTCCTGGATATTTTTTCCCAATGTAAATAATTTCTTACATATTTATCCAGGGTTTCTAGGGGCTTTGTAGTGAGAAGTTTTCAGTTTGCCACATTGTTGGAAGCACATTCCTGGCACTTAATAAATACGACAAGATAAGCCCTAGCCAGTTTGGCTCAGTGGATAGAGCTTTGGCCTGTGGAATAAAGGGTCCCGGGTTTGATTCTGGCCAAGGGCATGTACCTTGGTTGCAGGCTCCTGGCCCTGGTCAGGGACATGCAGGAGGCAACCAATCAATGTGTCTCTCTCACATTGTGTTTCTCTCTTTCTTTCCCTCTCTCTTCCACTCTCCCTAAAAATAAATGGAAAGTTATCTTTGGGTGAGGGTTAACAAAAACGAAACAAACAAAAAATACTACAAGATAAAATAAATGAACTGAAAATATGAATGAGTACATTGGATGGGAAAATTAAGGTAAAGTCTTCGATTGATTAATGATCTGAATAAGAAAGTCAAAATAAGTGGCAGGGACCCCAGTTGTGGGCTGGGCTGGATGACAGAAAGCAAGGGGGAGGTAGTAGGATGGGAGGAGTAGTCATCTCCGTGGAGGGTTCAGAGAGGTTGAGTAGGGAGAGGCCTGAGATGGGGGGGGGTGGTTGGGGCGGTATTTGGAGATTGTTAGATCACTTTCAAGAAACCAGTTTCTGTAGGTGATGAGCGAAGAACCTAAGTTAGAAGGGGTTGGGGAATGCGTGGGAGGGGAACAAGAAATGGGACTGTGCAGGGACGGTGAGAGGTAAGTGGTAGTTTGAGTGGGAAGCAAAAGTAAGATAAGGGAGACCATAAATTTGAAGTTTTATTCACACCTCCACTAAGTGTTATCTACAGTTTCAGAATAAACCAAACTTTATTAACTGACTCCTCTGCTTAATATTGAACCTAAAACAGCTATTAAAGGTTTTGGATATGATATACTTAAAAAAATGACACATCAGCTCATAGCCTTGAGAATAGGGGTTGGGTCTAAAACCTGTAAAGCGGTTTGGCTCAGTGGATAGAGCGTTGGCCTGTGGACTGAAGGGTCCCAGGTTCGATTCCAGTCAAGGGCATGTACCTTGGTTGCGGGCACATCCCCAGTAGGGAGTGTGCAGGAGGCAGCTGGTCGATGATTCTCTCTCATCGATGTTTCTAACTCTCTATCCCTCTCCCTTCTTCTCTGTAAAAAATCAATAAAAAAATATATATTAAAACCTGTAAAGCTTGATTATTTTAAGAATATTATTTTAAGAATATTATTATTTCTTGCCCTAGCTGATTTGGCTCACTGGATAGAGCATCAGCCTGTGGACTGAAGGGTCCCAGGTTCCATTCCAGTCAAGGGCACATGCCTGGGTTGTGGGCTCCATCCCCAATGGGGGGTGGGCAGGATGCAGCCGATCAATGATTCTCTCTCATTACTAGTATTGATGTTTCTATCTTTCTCTTCCCTCTCCCTTCCTCTCTGAAATCAATACAATTATGTAAAAAAAAGAATATTATTATTTCTTTCTACCCTCCTTTACATACCTCATATATGATTATGATAAAGTCAGAGACACTGCTAAGTTGAGCTGTGTACATTTGAACAATCATTATTTTAATGTTTAGATGCATAAAACATTAAAGTGGAAAAGCCCTAAGCAAATATGTGCGTATAAGGGGGTTTGGAGAACCCATATATACTTCCCTAGAATCATTGCAGGACCACTGAATATTTTTACTCAAGGAGATGCCAACATTTTCTCCAGGAATATTTAGTCCTACTCACTGAACTCATTAAGCTCAGCTGCTTTTCTCAAAGAACCAGCTGAAGGAAGTGGTAGAGTGGTGACAAAGAAGCAGAAATAGAGGAGAAGGTGAGGAAGCAAGTACGGGGAGGGGGGGTTGGTTGTCACAGTTTCATGCTGTTTCTATCAACTGTTTACCCTCAAATTCTCAAAGTAGGCGATTGACTTGCTAAGGCCCTTTGTCATCACACCAACTTCTGGCTAAAAATAGGATCGGGCTGGTTTGAGCTTCTTGTAAATCTCATCAAAATGAGCGTCAGACGCCCCTGCTGTGCTTTGACCACATGAGCTTAGGGACTTCTCAGCTCTGCCCCTGCCCTTTAAGCTCTCTGGCTGCAGGGCCAGTGCACTCACTGACACCCTCTTCTCGCCATCAGCCTGGCGGAGTCCAATGAGGTGCGGTCTCTGTGGGCTGGGGTGGCACCGCTCTGGTGACAAACAAGGAACGTGCCACAAGGATGCACCATCATTCTGCATGGTTGCCAAATGCCAGGCCTGGTGCCGCTGTGGTAGTCTGCTGTTTGCTGGGATGAGATTAGTTCGGGACCAGCATAAACATGCATGGTGCTGTTGGAAAAGTTAGGGACCAGCATAAACATGTATGCTGCTGTTGGGTAAGTTAGGGACCAGCATGAACATGCATGCTGCTGTTGGAAATGTTAGGGACCAGCATAAACATGCATGTGCTGCTGTTGGGTAAGTTAGGGACCAGCATAAACATGCATGTGCTGCTGTTGGATAAGTTAGGGACCAGCAAAAATGTGCATGCTGCTGCTGGATAAGAGGGCAGCGCTCAGTCCACCTCACAGAAGTCACTTACCCCCCGGGGGCCCAGGTAAACACAAGCACTTACACAAGCTTATGAAAACATCCCTTCAACCCCAAATAGAGCCAGCAGGGGATCCAGAAGACACAGAGAACAAAAATCCCTTTCCAAGTTCTCACTCTCTGTTACACGCACCTAAATCAGTAGATGTTACTATCTATAACCTGTGCTTAAAAATTGGAGGACAGTACGTTGAACCGGCAAAGGTATTTCTTCTGAGGATGCTGACTGGAGAAAAGAGTGAAATAATTTTCCACGTGAAAAAATAGAGACTTGTTTCTCCATTATACAGCAGTGGTGCCAAATGTTTTTCCGGGACATGAATATTTTTGTGAGTTTGCTGAAAACTGTAGATAATTTTTGTAGAAAAATTCAAGAGAGAGAGAGAGAGAGAGAGAGAGAGAGAGAGAGAGAGAGAGAACACTCTGGATGCTATTCCAGAAGGACTGCTCTTTCTTTAAAGCTTTAAAGCTCATTTGTGGACCCATATGTGGATTCAGGGTATGAGGTCCCAGCACAGTGTATCATGGAAACTATCATGTGAGTTGGTAAGATCTGAGATTTTAGTGAGGGTTCCCTAAGTATCACCAGTTTTAATAGGCACTTGGTGGATATTATTTCTAATTTTCAAGACATGCTATTCCAGAAGGACTGCTCTTTCTTTGAAGCTCATTCGTGGACCCATATATGGGTTCAGGGTATGAGGTCCCAGCACAGTGTACCATGGAAACTATCATGTGAGTTGGTAAGATCTGAAATTTCAATGAGGGTTCCCTAAGTATCAGCAATTTTATTAGGCACTTGGTGGATATTATTTCTAATTTTCAAGACAATCTTGCAGAGTAGCTACCATTGCCTCTCTTTTATGGATGAGGAAATTGATGCTGAGAGATAAAACAGCATTTCCTAAACTCTTGTGTCAGACTACTTGAGTTCAAATTCTGTTTTGTCCTATTTACTAGTTAGAAAATTCTGGGCACCTTTCTCATCTCTTCGGGTCTCTGTTTCCTCAGGTGTCAGAGGGAATAATGATGGAATTAAGTCCCTCATAAGCCCATATGAAGATTAAATAATACAAGTCATGCACAGAGCTTAGAACATTGACTGAAACCTGGTGAGCACTGAATGAATATTTGTTGTCGTGGCTGTTATGGGTGAAGGTCACGGAGCTAGTAAGTAGGGAAATTCAACCAGGTCCTGTCTGGCTGGAACAGAACACTGACCACCACACCATGCAGGTCTCCTTGCTTGTCTTGCGTTTGTTCTTTGGCCAATCATGTAGTGTTTCCAAAATGTAGTGTCCTCATCCATAAAATATAGACAGTGATTGTAATAATAAAACACCTCCCTACTCTGGCGGAAGGACAGTGTAACAACAATAAGTGCAGTTTGGTAAACTGTCAAGTGCGGTGCCAGGAGCCATTGCTGTTAATGCCAGTGATCAAAGGAGCCATCTGACTCAGAGCAAAGGGCCTGTGTTGTCACATCTACCTCGACCGCCATGGAATTGAGCTTTCATCCTGTGTACTCGCCTCTGAGTCTATCCAGCATGACACACGTCACTGGGGGTGGGTCACTGTTCTGAAAGAAGAATCCCACAGTCTTGATGAGTCTTAAGCTCGGATATAAGGCAGAGTTTAACCACCCCACTGGACCTTCCGTACCATTTGCCTAAAAGAGGAAGAAAGAAAAAAAACAAAACACCAAAGTTTTCCTTTTATTAAAACAAATGTTTGGGAATCACATCTATGTTTACTCAAAAACTGAGAGAACACAGTAGTAGCCAAAAGGTCATTATTTTGGCACAGAAACTTATATATTTTTTAAACATCAAGTTCATTGTCCTCAGCTGGAATGTGTGATTTCGGTTAGTTTTCAAAAGGTCAGTTTATTTCTGGGAGCGATATTTCTGCAATGCAGAGAATCAGAGGCGAAAGGGGGAAGAGGGCATGGCCTGTGGAATAGATTATATCCCTTCCCGGGGTCCCACAGGGAAACAGAAGCCAGAGCAGAGCTGCCCTAACGTGGAGCCTTCCCCTGCAGAATGAAGTTGCGATGTTGGGAGAGACCCATTGAATCGAATTTGATTCCATGTTGTTCGCGGAGTCTAATTCCCTTGACATCTCTTCAGGTCTTCTTTCTGCTGATTCATGTCCATCAACTTCTTAAAAAACTCACTCACAGCAGTTCCTAAAGTGACCGGACGTACACTGAGTGGCCAATAGTTGCTAGATGTGTATAGTCATCGAAGACCAAAGACCTGGCTTCTTTGCCTAAGCTGCTCAGCCTGGTGGAGGAGACAGTGTTGCCAAAACTCATCTGGAACCTGCCACGTGGTAGGTGCCCCATCAACATTGGTTAAAAGAATGACTCCATGTGAATAAAATTATAAATTGCTATTGGAGAAATGGTGCTGGGAGATGAGATGTTTCTGTGGTAGGTGGTGGTCAGGGAAGAATTTCCAAGGGGAGTGACCTGTGTGGAATTTTGGTAAAAATGTAGGCGTTTGCCCTAACCGATTTGGCTCAGTGGATAGAGCGTCGGCCTGCGGACTCAAGGGTCCCAGGTTCGATTCCGGTCAAGGGCATGTACCTTGGTTGCGAGCACATCCCTAGTAGGGGGTGTGCAGGAGGCAGCTGATCGATGTTTCTCTCTCATGGATGTTTCTAACTCTCTATCCCTCTCCCTTCCTCTCTGTAAAAAATCAATAAAATATATTTTTTTAAAAATGTAGGCGTTTGCTAGATGGGAAGCAAGTGAGAGAGGTGTGGAAGAACACAGGTGTGAAACTGCAGACGGGCCAGGGGCTCCTGAAGAAGTATTGCTTTGTTGAGGTTTCATGTGTGAGTGGGGAAGCGAAGGCAGCTAGCCAGCTACACAAGGGACACACCGTCACTGCTTTCATATTCTAAATAGAAGGAAGTCTGAGTTGATTCTGGGCTTCTGAGGAATCCCAGGAAGTTTCACAGAACGAATCTCTTCCTTTCATTTTTCCTCTCAGCATTTCGTGTGCACAGAACATTGCTGACATTCCGAGAGTTTGGGACCGAGTCGAAGAGTTGGGCATTGAAGCCAGCCCCATCCCACCCCACTCCAAGGGTCCAGCTCACACCCCCGCCCCGCTGCTTCACTACCTGCAGGTCCTTCTCTGCTGCGCTGCCTTCATCCATGGGAGGGAGGCCAAGTGGCTGAGGCTGGGGCTGCTCGGGGGGTCGGGTGTAGGGTTCTGCCAGTGCCCACCTGAATGGTGGAAAGGTGGCTGCTTGAGTTGGCATCCTAAGAAATGCCAGGTGAGAAGCACAGTGAACAGCCTGCAGCCAGGACTCACGAACATGGAATGGATGAGAGAAGGAATCTGAGACACACGGTTAAGCTATCAGGACCGACAGGAGGTTGGAAGTCAGTACAGGGAGAGGAGAGTGGCCTGGAGGGATTTCCTGGGCTGGTGTCAGATACCCGGGATTCTTTGGAAGAGTTGTCTGTGGCATCCTATGGAGACGCTCTGAGATCAGTGAAGGGGTTCATTGTGGACGGGATGGTTAGAACCCCCCTTGTGGGCTTCCATGCCGTGGCAATTCTTTTTGATGCCTGGATTCCTCACTGGGTGGTAACTCCTCAACAGCAGGAATTGTGGCTGCTGCCCAGTTTATGCTGCAGTCTCACTGGGTGGTAACTCCTCAGCAGGAATTGTGGCTGCTGCCCAGTTTATGCTGCAGGCTTAGTGCTTGGCTTGGTGGGTGTGCAGGGAATCCTATGCAATTATTGAAGGAATCATTGGACAGAGGTGTGGTTGGCCTTGCTCTCCTTTCTGGCCCTGCAGGGTATGGAGTTAGTAGTTTTGTTGAAATGGAAAGGGTGGGTGGAATCTTGGAAAAACTTGGATCCATCGCAGCTCTTTCCCAAAGGAAGGAGTAGGACAGACTCTTCTCTCTTGAAGGGAGCTGCTGCCCTTTGAAGCTGAAGCTGAGGGAGCTGAAGAGAATCCTATCCCCTCTTCTACCAGAGAACACAATCCTCCCCTGAGCTTCCTTTCTCCCACAGGCCAGCGCTGGAGTTTTTGGTGTCCTCGACACGCAGGAAATGCCTGTTGAATTGACTTTTTAATGTGCCATCCAAGGAAACAAAAGACAAGACATTTGAGATTTTTTTCTGAAATAAAGAAAACAATTTGGATACAGTTTATAAGAAGAAAGAGGCCTTTTTTTCCACAAGTACAAATTTAGATTTGGAAGTCAGCCTGCCCTCATTTTACATGCAGGGACCCTGAGAACCAGGGGGCGAAACGCTTGGCTCGTCCGTGCAAATACCCAATGTTCATGACACTGTGCAATGCATCAACTTTGGTTTATGGATGGGATCATTTGCAAATCCAACACTTGAACCCAACTCTCTGACCTCTCCTCCCACTCAGCCTTTCCCCTCTTCCAGGAGGAAAAGGGGACGTGTGTCTGGTCCGTGACTGGAAAACAGAGGCTGAAGGTGGTGAAGGCGGCTGAATGAAGGGCCCAGCGTGTGCACCTTATTAGCCTTGATTTCCTCTTCACTTTGAAGTTCCCTCCAAGGCTTTGAGAGGTTTCTTTTATTCATACACACGCAGCTCTGTACCTCCGGACAGCTCTGCAGCTACACTCCCATGCACATCTGTAATTTCCACAGACAGCCCTGATGGATATCCGTGAGGCCACATGTTCCTCCATTCATGCTTTTCCTTTCTCTTAAATATTTATAAAGGTTCACAAGCAGAAATAAAAGTCCCTCAGATTCCGAGCCAACTAAAAATAACACGTCTATTTCTTGCCAGGCAATCTGGCATCAATCAAGGCCATTGGGAAGATGCGAGGGAGGGCAGAAGAGGAGCTGATAACCTTTTTATCCAGATTTTTAGTCATCTCCCTCTGTTATTCATAAGTTAGCAAGATTGACAGCCTGGGATGTAACCCAGATGCTCTGGGCTCCTGCTGCTGAAGATAGCTTCTTCTTTGTAGGTTCTTTGATAAAATGTGTCCATCAGGAGAGAGGGTTTTGGACTACCTAGTTGCCAGGGAACTCAAATTGTTGGGCAAAGGGAAAAATGGGTGGAATCTTCGGAATTGGGTGGGGACTTTGTGAGCTCTCTAGATAACCACCATTTATGCTCATGGGGTTTAAGCTTAGCTTTGGGCCATACATAGGGGACAGTCATTGACCAATACACTCAGTGATGATTACGTTATAGCTCAGGTGTCAATATGGGCTTCTTTTGCTTGGCTAGTGTGGCTCAGTTGGTTGAGCATTGACCTATGAACCAGGAGGTCATGATTTGATTCCCAGTTAGGTCATATGCCTGGGTTGCTGGCTCAATCCCCAATGTGGGTGTGCAGGAGGCAGCCAATCAATGATTCTCTCTCATGATCAATATTTCTATCTTTCTCTTCCTCTCCCTTCCTCTCTGAAATAAATAAAAAAATATTTGAAATCTATATATATTGGGGCTTGTTTTTAAGTACTGCAGCTCCCCAGGGCTATACCACTGGGAAGCTTGGCAGTCATTCCTTCTGCTCTGGGCTCACCATCCACTTCCTCTAGAACAGTGATTCTCAACCTTCCTAATGCCACGACCCTTTAATACAGTTGCTCATGTTGTGGTGACCCCCAATTTCATTGTTACAAATTGAACATAATTAAAGCATAGTGATTAATCACGAAAACAATATGTAATTATATATGTGTTTTCCCATGGTCTTAGGCGACCCCTGTGAAAGGGTCCTTCGACCACCAAAGGGGTCGCGACCCACAGGTTGAGAACTGCTGCTCTAGAAGACCGATTTGAAGAATCTCCTGGGGATTTTGGTCACCTCATGTCTCCCTGGGTGCTGTTGCAAAAGGTATTAAAGTGGAAATACACATGCCTGACTTGCCTATACTCACAGGGTCAAAGAAAATGACACAAATGAAAGGTTGTGGCGATTTATGAGTTGGGTACCAACTATTATGGTTATTTCCACATTTAGCACAGTGTCTTGCATTTGCCCAAATGTTGCTGAATGGAGATGGAAAAATAAATAAAAACCAAATCAAAGGAAATAGAAAAGAGACTTGGGTTATAGTCAGTTTTTTCTGAGGATGAAGAAACAAACACTGAAGTCCATTAGCTTGGAATCTTGGACACTTACTAGTATTATAAGGCTGGACTTAGGAAGTTAAGGCTACAAAAGTTCCACACTAGCAAGAATTTTGAACGTTAACTAGTCCAATCCTACCCACAAGGAAAGTGAGTACAGATGGTGGTAATGGCTCATGGATAGCAACAAAGTAGGGGTCCCAACCTTTGTCTTCAAAATGTAAGATCAATGCTATTTACATTCAACCAGGTAGCACCCTCTCTGGCTCGATGACGTCTCCTTCAGCCCTGAGATTGTGCAGATCCCAGGAAAATCAATCTGGCCTTGTTAGCACCTACGTGGCTGAGATCTGATTTGTGCATTTTGTTTTAGATCCATAAACTATACACTCATTGACTTATACACACACATTCTTCCCCCAGATAATCCCCGATGGTATTTGTCATTCTGTTCTGAGAATTCAAGAGTGACAGGTAGATTTTTCATTCTCTCAGGCTCCGCCCATACTCCCAAGGTCCAGAGGATCCTCTTCCATTGAATAGAGGCCTTTGCCTGTGGTATGTTCCATCTGGTCTGGTGTTCCCAGGCACTTGTAGAGGGTTAGGCACACAGGTGATGTCACATTCTGCCACAGCTGTCATAAATTCCCCTTCATAAATGGTGAACTTCTCTAGCATTAAGGACCCTGAGAAAACAACCGAGTTCATTTCTGCATGAGACCAACCCTTGGCCTGTCGGACTAACATTCCTGTGCTCAGAAAAACTGCTGAATTTCTAAGAGCATCCTTCTTGTTAGCAGGTTGACTGCCAAGTTGTAGCTCCTGACTCACCACTCTCAATTGGTAGTGTGTGAGAGTGCATGTGGGTGTGGACCTGGGCTTATGTGTACAATGACTGGAAGTGTAATATGAGTCGAGTAATGCTCTTTCTTGCCCTCGGTGGTTTCTTACCACAAATTGGAAGCAATTCAACATTGGATTTCAGCACAGCTCTGAGGTATTTACTATGTAGGAAGCCTCAGTTATGCTGTGTGTGTCCTTTATATCCTTTGGCTCTGAAGCACAATGGGAACATTCAAGTTTCCCTTTACCTTGGGTAGGATTATTGGTTGTTAGCTCAGGCAAGATTCTGGACACTTGATTATAGGGGTCTTCACACCAAAGTGTGAACCCGGCCTGGGTCTACAATGCTAAATGCAAGCTGAAAAAGTTCCAAACATCTTCATGGAAAAACAAATTATGTGTCATTTAGTCACAGACATAGGCATTTTTCATGAAAAGATGTCTTAAGTTAAAAACATAGAAACAATAGCAGCCTAAATATATAAAACTAGAGGCCCGTGCACTGGGGGGAGGTCCTTCAGCCCGGCCTGCCCCCTCTCACAGTCCGGGAGCCCTCAGGGGATGTCCTACTGATGGCTTAGGTCCGTGCACCCCACAGGGAGTGGGCCTAAGCTGCAGTCTGGCCTCCCTCTGCAGGAGCGACCAGGCAGATCAGGGGAAAGCACCGTCCCCATCACCCCACAGCTGCTGCCACTGCCAGCCGCTGGCCCTCCTTGGCCCTTGAAGCCACCATGGCTTTGTCCAGAAGACATCTGGTCTATCCAATCTAATTTGCATATTACCCTTTTATTAGTATAGATAGCCCTTCAATGGGGCAAAATTTTCCTTTGGTGTTAATAGTTTGACCTAATTTGTGTGTGAATGGGGCAAAATTCTCCTTTGGTGTTAATAGTTTGACCTAATTTGTGTGTGTGTGTGTGTGTGTGTGTGTGTGTGTGTGTGTGTGCAGGTGCATGCGCTTTGAGCAAACTTAAAAATGAATAGCAGTCCATTAATTGACTAAACTGGTTAGGTATGAAGAACAGGGAATGAAAAAAGGTACTTAGGATGACTCCATGTTTCTGGCTTGTAGTGCTCTGTACATCTGTTAGAGGGAGGAGGAGTGGATTTGCAGAAGTGTGAACATGTTGCTTAGTGTTTTAGCTCATAACAGGGAATGGAGGTAGATTTATTGAATCAGTCCCCTTTCCCATTCCCATCTGAATTTTATAAAAACACAATAATCCCAATTTCACTTTTACTCTTAAACCTAGGTTTAACAATTCTCTGTGTTATCATTTCTGACCCATTAACCTAGTGACTTACTGGAGCTGAGGATAATGAGGGAATGGTCTCTGGTTTTCTCACGCTCTGTGCTCTGAGGATATAGTAGCTATGAATTTCATTTCCCTCTGTAGCTCCTCAATTGCTGGGTGATTCCGGTAAGGCTTTTGATCTCCCTTGGGGTTGGGGCCTGAAGAAAAAAAATGAATTTATATCTGGGTGTTAGCTCCAAAAAAAAAGCAAATTTCAACATTTCCTCTAGCAGATAAGACTGAGATGAGGCCATTTCATTATAGACTTCGCTGGAAAATATAAAGATAGTAAGAGAAAGAAGTAAAAGATGAAATGAAACAGTGCATTAAGTCCTTTTTGAACTTTAAATTTTTAAAAGTTTGATTTGTGAATTAGGTGAGAATGCAAGTCAGACAGGGACCAGCAGGAGATAAAAAGAACCAATGTGTGGTGAACATCTTTTGATGAGAAAAAACAAATTCAGGTATCTGTGGTAACACTGTTTGTCTCCTTGTTTATCTTGCCAACCACCCCTTAACCTACACAGACCTGCTAAAGAAAAACCACTGCACAGTCATAATGTTGCCCAAATACCTCTTAGAGGGCGGACCTGAAGATTCAGATGGAAATCCTGTGACTGGACGCTGTCTTGCTCAGACTGTGCTTTTGGTCGTTATTGAACATCGACCACCCTCAGGGACCCACAGTCTTCCCACATGACCGACTTTGATTTGGGGAAACCTGCTGGAGCCTTAACTCAAAGTCTTTCATCTGGAAACCAGGCCAAGCAATTCTTAGAAACAATTCCTGATAAAAGGAATTTTTAAAAATATCAAAGCCACCACCTAGTAATTACTGTGCAGTTCAGAGCATCTCAAATTCTCCTGCAAGGAGTCCGAAGGGATGTTTCTTTGGAGGGTTGAAGCTAAGAATTCTGTCCCCATTTTATGGATGGGATGTGGCGACATGGCGCACATGGTCACCATGCTGAAAGGCTGATATTTTAGAGCTGGTGTGGCTCAGTGGTTGAGTGTCAACCTATGAACCAAGGAGGTCACGGTTCGATTCCCAGTCAGGGCACAAGCCTGGGTTGTGGGCTCAGTCCCCAATGTGGGTGTGCAGGAAGCAGCCAATCAATGATTCTCTCTCATCATTAATGTTTCTATCTCTCCATCTCCCTTCCTTCAATAAAAGTATTTTTTTTAATATTATATTTCTTTTAAAACATTGCTGAGGACTTAGAGGAAAAAGGCATACACATTCAATTTGATATTGTGTTCTGTGGAGCTAGGAAGCTCCCCTAAATCTGAATTTTGAAACCATCAACATAAGGGGGATTCTAGATCTAAATGGATGTTCCCAATACCCTTTCTGGAAAAAAATATCAGCTTAGTTTATCTACTAGAATGTTATGCAGGGCAGAATTTAAAGTTTTTGCAACTTTCCAAACAGATCATTTTCCTAATTTGCCCTGAGTTTGCAAAGTTTTATTTCTTCCACAAATACCTCTTGTATGCCTCTTCTGTACCAAACGAAGGCATTGAATATACATCCAGGAAATGTGACACCTTCAGGAGCTTAGTGCCTGCATTCTTTTCCTTTCTATTAAAAAAAAATTCTGCAGTTTCTGTACAACTTTTCATGTCCTTCATCTTTGTCTCCCATTATAACTGCCATCATTATGTGATGATGCTTAAATCTCTTTCAGGACATTTGAAATCTCTCCTAAACTGTGGTCTAAGATTTTCAGCTTTCTGCTTTACATACTGACATATATGTGGAGCTCAAACTCTCCTAGGCTGTCCACACACAACTTCCCCTCCTCTCCACCAAAGGGACCCTCCTCATAACTTTCTTTTTCTCTTAGTGGCACAGCATTCCTCCCACCCCAGGCTGGGTGCCATTCTCCTCAATTGGTCCTTATATGTAGTCTGTCAACAGGTTCTTCAATTCAGCTTCTCCTGTGTGTTCCCATCAGTTCTTCCCTCCATTCCCACTGCCATCACATTATTGTGTAACATCATTATCACCTGCCTGTGCTATGGTAGTCTCCTAGTTGGTCCTCCATTTCTTCTCTCTCTTCCATCCTAATCATCATGCACACTGCAGAGTACTCTTTCCAAAGCACAATTTTATCCCATCATTCTTTTGCTCAAATACCTTCTTTGATTCCCCTTTGTCTACAAATAAACCCTAAATTAAGTAATCATTATTTTCTGGCTGTAACCTACCAATGTTGTCCTTATCACCCATGGTTTCACTCATACGTGTATCACCCCTACCAATCTACAAAGTCACAGTCCACAAACACACATTCTACTGTGTTATGCTTGAACATGTTCCTGTCCTAAATGCTTTCTATTTTGGCCTCATTTCTCTCAAATTCTAGTATCAACATTGGCTTCTTCACAAAGCATATGCCAGTCCTCCTGTTCAACCATTACTTATCATGTGAATCTCACATGTCTTCACAACATTCTTATTTGAGGATGTGTAAGGTACTTGCATGTGCAGGTGTAAGTACCTTGAGTGCACAGTTCAGATGGTCTTGTGTCCCTCTTCATTTCTCACGCAGTGTCAAGCCAAACGTGTTGTCATCTTGGATATTCCAGGATATTTGATTGATTCAAAAGATCAATTAGATAATGGGAGATAGTAAGTGAAGTGTGAGGTCAGACTTCTGGATTCAAGTGCAGGCTTTGCCTCATGCTACCCGTGTGACCATAGGCATGTTACGTAATCTCCCCATACCTCAATATCAGTACCAACAGAACGAGGATGGTGTTAGTCCCTACTCCTGTGGATGCTGGAAGGGGTGATGATGTTAAATGCTTTGAATAATGCCTGGCACAGAGTGGACACTCAGTAAACAGAGCATGAGGATGGTGTTAGTCCTTACTCCCGGGGATGCTGGAAGGGGTGGTGATGTTAAATGCTTTGAACAATGCCTGGCACAGAGTGGACACTCAGTAAACAGAGCAATCACTACTGCCGTCGCTATGACATAGGTTGAAATTCAGAGGAAATAAAGTTGTGTGAACTGGAGTAACTGAGAGATGCTTCCTGGAGAAGGGAGGGCAGGAGCCTGGGTCATGAATGATGGGCAGGAGGAGAGGACATACTGGGTTTTGTTTTCCTCGGAGCCGGTCATCAAAACGATGCTATTTATCATCAGCCAGAAAGATGGTACTTTTTTCACCCCCGAAGTTCTTTTATTAATTAAAATAAGAACAGCTGTTTAGGAGCCTTTGCTACGAGACAGTTTTACCAGCCCTGCACCTGGCCCGTATGTTTAGGGAGGGCCATGGAGACTCAGAGTTCAGGGCTGCCTCCCATGGCTTCCTGCTACCAACGTGCCTGCTCCCAGCCTTGCTCAGGCTCAGCCAGGAAACATCTGCAGGGGCGGCCTCACAGTGACACCGTCTCGGCACCAGAACTCCTGGCCTTGAGCAGTCAGCCTGCGAGGCTCACCTCTTACAGAACGTGAGGGGGCGGCCCAGGGGAGAGAAGTGGGGGCGCCCCAGGGGAGAGAAGTGGGGGCTGGGCTGGTCACCTGGGCAGGAGGGCTCAGATGATGTGATCCTATTGTTCCATGACAGCCGGCTATTGTTTTGTTCTTTGAAATAAACTAAACAAAGCCTTTGTTTCTATGGCAATGTCTGAGCCACCTGCCCAGTGATGGCCTGACGGTCCCACTTGGACTCCTGGCCCGGGCTCTGGGCCTGGGAAGGTTATGGAGCCAGTGAGGACTGATTGCCTGCACAGCTCCAGCCTAATGAGTAGCTGGGGTTAGAAGCTGCCTGGAGTTGGCTGGGATGGCTCCATCCCTGCTGCTTGACTGCAGAGGCTGCTGTGAAGTTCATTTCTGTGAGTCTCCGAGGGAGAGGCCACTTGAGGGATGAGGGTTTTCCGGAGGCCAAGCCTGGCTCACTTACATGATCCCGTGATACACAGCAGCAGAGCCAACGCTCCCCCCATCCATGCGTTTCCCCCAAGGAGCCATGTCAGAGGGTATCTGCGTGGTGCTCTCAGAGGCTTGGTTTCTTGCCCCCATTCTGCTTCCTGCGCCTCTTCCAACTTTTCTCATTCCTCCCGTGAGTGTGCTCAGCTCAAGTGGGAGGTGAGAAAAGATTCTGGAAGATTCTGTGTTCGTCTTCTCTCCATTTCCACCTGCATGTGAACAGCAGAGGGAAGATCTGTTTCTTCCCGGTGGCCTTGGAAGCCCTAGGGCAGCGGTTCTCAACCTGTGGGCCGCGACCCCTTTGGGGTCGAATGACCCTTTCACAGGGGTCGCCTAAGACCATCAGAAAACACATATATAATTACATATTGTTTTTGTGATTAATCACTATGCTTTAATTATGTTCAATTTGTAACAATGAAAATACATCCTGCCTATCAGACATTTACATTACAATTCATAACAGTAGCAAAATTACAGTTATGAAGTAGCAACGAAAATAATTTTATGGTTGGGGGTCACCACAACATGAGGAACTGTATTAAAGGGTCTCGGCATTAGGAAGGTTGAGAACCACTGCCCTAGGCCATCTTTTGAGGCCTGAAAAGGAGAACAATTCTGTTTCTGAGATGTCTGACTTTAGCTATGCCTGAACAACCCTGACATGCATTTCTTTAAGTGGATGAATGGAAGTCCGAGGAGGGGATGGGTTGGTCAATAGATGATTTAAAACTGGGGGTAGAAAAATGAGCTCAGAGCTGCTTGAGCCTAAACTTTTCTAACTGTGTGCCCAGGAGCCCAACTTCACTTGCTTCTCAATTCGGATCTTCTGTGGCCGAGGACCTCTGCAGCCGTGTGCTTCCCTTTGATATGAAAATGTGCTCGTTGATCCGGATGCTGGAGGACCTGGCAGCCCAGGGAACCCGCCGTGCTGGGAGGCAGTCTCAGGTTGAAAGTGGGAGAGCAGAATTCATCTGGTCTCTGTTTCCACTTCCTTCCTGCGCACTCCTGTCTGAAGTCCTGTTCCTCTTCTGGTGTTCTCTTTCCCTGCTCACATTCTGGCCAGTGCTGTGGAAGATTTCTTTCCATTCCCAAAAGCAAAATAAACGAAGCTGCTGCGCAGGCTTGCCCTGCTGCTAAAGTGCACGAGGAAGTACAATGTAGAAACCATCAAATTAAAGTGGTCTTCGGGCGAGGTGCTCCACGCCCCACCCATGAATAATTCCCATAGGGAGATTCTGTCTGCTTTGTAACTGGCTTTTAGATGGACTGAGAGGAGACCCTGGGTGGGGTTTCAGGCACTGGAGCTAAGGCCGGGGGAAACTTTGTTGAGGGAAGAAATGAAGGAATGACCGACTCACTAATTGACTGACCAACTGACCGACTGAATATTCTTCTACGTCAGGGACTGTACTTACCTAATGGGAGTTGAATGGTGTTGGGGTGACTACCCAAGTCTGTACACATGTATGGGTTTTAGACAGGTTATTTGGTGATGATCTTGCTTTTTCTAGCATTTATTATGTGGGCTCTATGACTTTAGCTTTACAGGGAGTAGGTTAGAGCGAGGGGTAGAGAGGAAACTGGTCCCAGGGCTGACAATTGGGGTCTCTTTCTACCTGCAAGTAAGAATGTGTCTGTGGGGTGAGGAGCTCATTCCTGGTATTTCATCTTTTTATTCTTTGAGGCTAATCTGAGAAATCGGGATATGCCCTTATCTGTAGCTCTTCCTTCTAAAATACCCTTCCTATACCAAGGAGGCCTGTCCCATATGGTGGCATGTGTAGTAAAGAGGTCACTGGCGTGGGCAGGAGATTTGGGTGCAGATTCCAGCGGGCTGCTCCAGCCCTCTGGACCTCCTCTTCCTGGTCAGTTAAAGGAGGGTTGGTGGGTGTTGCCTCTAGCTTTGGCATTCTTGTGTTACCTGATGACTGTGGTGCTGATAAGGGTGTTCATGGAGTGGCAGCAGCCTTAGGAGAGGTCAGTGATGAGTTCAAGTCCTCCAGGCAAGCGCTTGCCTCCTGTGGCATAAAATCAAAGAGGGCTTGTTTTGCTAATGTGCTTTATCTTGCCCATCAGCTCTGGGAACTAATTCCACCGAGTGATCTTGGTTAGAGGCCTCCTCATCTAAGGAGATCAATTCCAGGAGCAGCTGCCCTCTGACCTGCTGGCCGGCCTGTGCATCACTCACCCTGTCACCAGTCCCAGGCCAGCGCCCTCGCCTGCCAGGAGCTCCGCAGCCCGGAGCAGCTGAGCCAGGAATGAAACAGGATGCCTGCTGAGAGAGGGGGCAGGGTGGAGACCATCAGACGGGGAGGATGATGCAGCCCAGACCAAGGGCACATGCAGGCTCAGCTTGAGTGCCTGAGGACATGTGGAAGCATCAGGGATAAAGAGAGTGGCCAGTTGAACCTCTGGGAGAAAACTGTCTAGCTGTTGGTACCCAGACGCTAGGAGAAGATCATAGCTCTGTCAAACTAAACAATCAAGGCATGAAGGGCAGCCATGGCTGATGCGTTGGTGGCTCCAGTCACCTTTGGCTCTGATTCCCATTCATTGCGGAGCTCTGACTGCAATGATAAACAACAAGGAGCAGCCAAAATCTCAGTTCCTGACAGGTTCCATAGTGGGAGAGATCAAACATCCCAGTCTGGGCTACAGTCTAATTTAACAAGGAGCTCATCCCAAGGGCTGAAGCCTTGAGGGTTTATCTCTAACAGCCATGGGTCTGGAGGGCTTGACAATAGACTCTTCTAAATTTTAGAATCTAGCCGAAACTGGTTTGGCTCAGTGGATAGAGCGTCGGCCTGCGGACTGAAAGTTCCCAGGTTCGATTCCGGTCAAGGGCATGTACCTGGGTTGCGGGCACATCTCCAGTGGGAGATGTGCAGGAGGCAGCTGGTCGATGTTTCTCTCTCATCGATGTTTCTAACTCTCTATCTCTCTCCCTTCCTCTCTGTAAAAAATCAATAAAGTATATTTAAAAAAAATAAAAATAAGAAATAAATTTTAGAATCTAAAAGGAGTTCATACATTTCTTGTAGATGTTACCTCAGGGGTCCCATAATGCTCACAAAGATAATGTAGGTTAATGTAGGAGATGGGGAGATGGGAGACACTAAAGCTCTGAGGGAAGAAAGGACTTTGACAACATCAAGAATGAGTAAAGCTATAACCCATAGTGATTTTAGGTAGGAAGTGGCCTTTGTAGTTCCATCTTGAGCCAGTTCTTACACTAACCGAGCTTTGGTGCAGTCCCATAATGCTCACAGAGACAACGTAGGTTCATGTAGGAGATGGGGAGATGGTAGACACTAAAGCTCTGAGGAAAGAAAGGACTTTGACAACATCAAGAATGAGTAAATGACCAAAGCTATAACCCATAGTGATTTTAGGGAGGAAATGGCCTTTGCAACTGACTGGTGATCTTGAGCCAGTTCTTACACTAACCGAGCTTTGGTGCTCTCATCTTGTGTGTGGGAAATGAAAGGGACTCTCTATCAAATGAAGTTTGAAAATAGACAACAAACTGTAGAGTTTGAAGTATTATAGTCACAGATGCACATACATTTTACTCTTTCCCTTTACCAACATACTATATAACTTAATGCATTCATCCTGCAAGAGAGACTTCTTCTATGAAGAGCAAGACAGGGATGAAAGCAAAAAAAAAAAAGAAATCCTAAAATGCCTTGGGACACATTTGCCTCCCCTGATGTTTACCTCCAAGGGCAGGGTTATTTGTCCGAGTTTATGGTAGTCCTGGTAGTACAGTGATCGGTAAACTCATTAGTCAACAGAGCCAAATATCAACAGTACAACGATTGAAATTTCTTTTGAGAGCCAAATTTTTTAAACTTAAACTATATAGGTAGGTACATTGTTATTAACTTAATCAGGGTACTCCTAAGCTGGCCTTTGCTGAAAACATCCTCAATCTGATTGAGGTACGTTCGCTGAGGTCGACCCCTTCCAACTCTCCCATCCACACTCATCTCGTATACTTGTTTCGTCTTTCTCCTTTCTGAAAACCGACTTCTACGCATGGGCCACGAAGTTTCAATCGCACTGTATGTGCGCGCCCGCACGTGGTATTTTGTGGAAGAGCCACACTCAAGGAGCCAAAGAGCCACACGTGGCTCGTGAGCCACGGTTTGCCGACCACTATGGTAGTAGATAACCTCAGGCTCCAAACTCCAGAGAACCCAGAGGTAAAGTGATATTGTGATGGCCATCAGTGCTACATGCTGGGGAACACGGGGAAATAGGCTTGTGTGTATTTCTGCACGTCCAACATCTTCAGTTTTGACTCAGGACACCAGTCGCTGATTCCAGAGACCAAAACATCTTTTCAGGTTCCAGCCCATTGCACAAAGTCCTTCGCTCTTTGGGCTGTTTTTTGGGAATCAAGCAGGAATGTGATCGCAGCCCTCGCTGGGGTAAATCAGCTCTGGTGGACTCTGTTTGGGGAGTGGCCTGAGAGATGCTTGTAGAACATAGTAAACAGGACATGGAGGAAGTTGGGAGCTGGACTCCGGCTGTTAACAAGCCCCCCGCCCCCCATTGTCAGGAAACATGGGGAGCTGAGGGCCGGTGAGCACACAATGATGCAGCAGGAAGAGGCCTTTATAAATACCCAGAGGTCAGGGCCAGGCCCAGCAAACAATAGGGAAAATGATGATGGCGGGCAGTGGGTGTGGGGGGTAGGGACGGCCAGGATGATTCCGTCAATGACAATAGCTGAGCAGGCAGTTGGTGGGGGTGAGAGGGTGCAGAGGGAGGCCTGGGGATTGTGAACTAAACAATGCAAATCACCAGGGGACTCAGTAGCCACAACACAGAGCGAGACATTCTGTAAACAGCCCACAGTGTGACAGTACGTCCCATTGTTCCTTCAAGAACTTTTCCCTGGTCCCTACGTGTCAAAGATTTCTGTTTTGCTCCATTTACCGGAGGCTACTCAGGCATTCAGAGGATGCTCTTCCTCACCAGTGGGGAGAGTGGGCCATTTGGCCACAATTTCTTCCTTGTGTTCATCCTTTTCAGCAAATCAGCACCAAAGAAATCTTGATAAAAACCTGGTGTGGAGCCCAGCTGGCATGACTCAGTGGTTGGGCATCCACCTATGAACCAAGAGGTCAAGTTCGATTCCCGGCCAGGGTACATGCTTAGGTTGAGGCTCATTCCCCAGTGTGGGGCGTGCAGGAGGCAGCCGATCAATGATTCTCTCTCATCATTGATGTTTCTATCTCTCTCTCCCTCTCCCTTCTTCTTTGAAATTAATAAAAATATATTTAAAGAAAAAAACACCTGGTCGTGGAAAGGACACAGAGAAACAGATGGTACTCTTAGAGTTGCCCTTGCATGCTTAGGTTGAGGCTCATTCCCCATTGTGGGGCGTGCAGGAGGCAGCCGATCAATGATTCTCTCTCATCATTGATGTTTCTATCTCTCTCTCCCTCTCCCTTCTTCTTTGAAATTAATAAAAATATATTTAAAGAAAAAAACACCTGGTCGTGGAAAGGACACAGAGAAACAGATGGTACTCTTAGAGTTGCCCTTTGATTTAATCTCCCTGGATCCATTTGGTGTGGTGGATGGGGATGGATGGATTAGGAATTAGGACATCACCCCTCATTTGCTATGGAGGGAGATGCATCTAGAAAATAGAATCTTGCAAATGGAACTAAACATGTGAAGGGCTATGGGAAAGGCCCTCAACCAAAATAGGATCCTTTGTCACCTGTCCAGCACGAACCGTGGCGTGCTGGTCAAGCAAGTGAGAGTGCAACTATTTTAAATCTGCCTAAAGGATATAGATTATTTTTTCATGGATAGTTCCTACTTCTTTCCATGATAAACGATGAATGGGATAGATCACTAAAATTCTTTGAGTTTTAATATTGCCTCACTACATGGGGTTTGCCATTGAATGTTTATGAGATAGTACACATATGAAAATATATTTTAGATAAGCTTATTTTTCATCTTTTCTCAGCCATTATCTGTTGAGCTTTGGAAGTTCATCTTTAATCCTGACATGTAGACTGTGTTCGGGAAATGAGCACATATTCAATTGTTCTTGGAGCACGTGTGATGGCACAAAACTCGAAGAAAGATAAAGTTGTCATCAAATGGCATTTTTAATCTTGCCAGGTGCTTCTAAATAATAGGGTGATTTCCATGTACAGAGATAGTTGTGACATATGACTCTACCTTGAGTAGAAATTGTAAACATACCAGATTGAGTGTTCCCTATATTAGTTATTCCATTTCCAGCCCTTCATTATACATATGATTAAACATTTAATTGGGTAATCAATTATTTTATAGTTACTCCTTTCTCCTAAATGTAAGTTTGCAAAGGCAGTGATGTATTTAGACTGCTGGAATGGTAGTTTTCTCTTTTTTCTTATGCTTTTTCTAAAATTATAATTATAAACATGTATTTTAAAATAAGTTTAAGAAATCTTTGCTTTCGTAAGCTTACTTTTTAAAATTCCAAAATTATGTTTTTCTGCCAATCTCTGGAAGAAATGTAGACATAGAGTGAGCTTCTTTAAAAAGAAAAAAGAGGAGGAGAAAGAGCAGAAGAGAGAGAGGCTTGGTGTTGTTGAAGGAAATATTCTTTTGGTTTTGGAAAACATACTGAGGGAATCACAACTATAATATACAAAGGCATTCTAAGTCCCTGGACTCTTTGTCTCATTGCCGACAAGCCATTAAATGGAAATAAGATACTTTATGAAGAATGCCTTCAGCAGAGACCATGGAGGGTGGCAGCCACATGCCAACTTGAGGTGAAGTACCCACGGTCACAATTGCTAGGTGTTGTAGTGGTTGCTGGCATTAAAAGGTTTTAGGTAGAGGACTGCTTTCACGAAAGAATGAGCTAAACAAACTACAAATAGACGGACACCACAGGATGACGGAGGACAAGATGAACTAAAGACAATTAAGAAACAATAGGTAGCCTGGCCATGTTGGCTCAGTGGTTGAGTGTCGACCTATGAATCAGGAGGTCATGGTTCGATTCCTGGTCAGGACACATGTCTGGGTTTTTGGCTCAATCCCCAGTGTGGGGTGTGCAGGAGGCAGCCAATCAATGATTCTCATCATCGATGTTTCTCTCTCTCTCCCTCTCCCTTCCTCTCCAAAGTCAATAAAAATATTTTTAAAAAGAAAGAAACAAGAGGTAACATTGGGTATTCACCATGTGCCAGGCACTGGTCTTAGCGGTTGGCATCGGTTAATTCCTGTAATCCTTGTGGCAAACCCATAAATTAGATGATGTTACTAACCTCATGTTATAGATTAGTAAACTGAGATATAACATCTTACGTAACTTGCCCAAGTCACAGGACTAGTGGAAAAAACAGAAAGTGAGCTAGAGCCTTTGTTTTCTGTCATGCTCTCACCCCGCCTTGCTCAGTTCTGCACAATAGAAGGCATTCCATACACCCAGGTGTCTATCCCCATGGCCATGAGACTCAGTCAGTGGGGCAAGAAATTGCACTTCAACAGAAAATAATATTGTAAAGGGAAATAGCTATATTTCCTTTAAGAACTAAAGTCCCATTCAATACTCATTCATTTCATAAATATTTATTGAGGGCAGGATGCCCTGGAAGTAGAGATAAAGGACTTACTCTAGGAAGGCAGACGGACGGCAATAAGTAACTGTGTGCTAATGGGCACAGGGAGCCTGTGGTGGACCAGTGCCGGATTGAGGTAATTACCTGGGCATTTTAGGAGACACAATCTGAACAATGGCTGGGGAACCACAGGGTGACAGATCTGAAAGTGACATGATAGTAGGGTCAGATGTACTGGGGACTTAATAGGGCCATCTGAATCACATGGAAAGATAAAAACTGGCGACTGCATTAGTGGGGGTCACATTATGAAGGAGATGGTACACTCTAGCCAGATGTTATGATAACCTTAAAACAGGGACTATTTACAGAGTGTGGGCGTGTGTGGGTGAGGCTTAAGAAAGGCAGCTGCGATTGAGAAGTGCCCTGGGGTTAGTAACCTCAAGGGGTAAGAGCCTTTAGCACCGCCAAGCCTGATGGGCAGCAGGAAGGGATGGTGAACAGAATCCAGAAATCACTGTGTGGAAAGGGATGCATGATGGGACTTGGCCTGTGTCCAGGATGTAGGCAGTCCATGGTGACCTCACAGAAGCTCCGGCGGTAGGAAACTCAGTACTCTCTTGCCTCCTTCCAATCTCCTGCCAGTGCTCACCAAAGACCAAGCCCAACTGGCAGCCAGAGGGCAAGGGAGCTGTATGGTTTAGGGATATAAGTCAGTCTTCTTGGGCATGTGTTTGGGCGGATGGGGTGTGTCTGGTGACACCCCCTGGAAGGTCCAGCTCAGTGGCCATTCACAGGTGGTCATTGACAGAGGGTGGAATCTGCCAGGAGTCTCACGTTTTGGGATGGGTCATTGTTTCTAGGTCTGAGATGGAAAATAGAGGAAGATGTATCATGTGAGAAAGAACATGAGGCCTTCTGTTTGGAATGCAATTTCTGAAGTGCATTGACACATTCATGCAGAACTTCTAGTAGGCAGTTTTTGTATCTTCAACCATGAAGAGATGGGGGGGTGGGAAACTTGTGCTTACCCTCAGTTTCTATAGGTGGGAGTTAGAGCCACCGTGGCAGAGGAGGTAAGTCGGGTTGGATATGTAGAGTGGTTTGAAAAGATGGCTAAGGGTTGCTGATCTACAATTTTTAAAAATGCGATGAAACAATAGCACGAGAGGAAGCAGCCTGGGGGCCAAATCTATCTGAACCTGGCTTCCTCCTACCTGCCAGGAGTCCTGGGTGATGTTTGCTGTAGACGGACTCCCACAGTTCCAAAAGGAAGTGAACAGGATTGGAATTCTACGCTGAGACGTTAAAGACCTGAGCTTGTCTGCCGGGCCTCAGAATAGAACCTCAAAAGCCGGCCTTTCCTCTAAGGCCTTCCTTACCTTTGTATGCCTGGACCACATCTGACCTCGCAGGGTGTGTTTAAGGATAAATGAGATAGCGTCTGCAAAGTCCCTGGAGAGGAAGCACCGATGGAGATAAGGTATTTTTAGCCAAGAGTGTTGGGTGTTCAGGACGTGCCATTTAGCAATTCCTGGAGCCTTGAAAAGGAAAGAGAAAGGGGTGGGGAGCCAGGGAGCCAGGGGCATACAACAAATGTTTTTCGAGAAATCCCTCCCACCCCGAGTGTAAGAATCCACGTCAAAGGAAGCCCACACCATGCGCAGATAAAACAGGAAGGTGACAGGTTTGCTTGCTTGCAGCCGAGGCGGGGTGATGCCAAAGGGCTAGCGCTGGCTGTTGTTCCCTTTCGGGGCAGAGGTCCAGTCGCCGGCTACTCCGCTGATAATGAAACCAGGGTTCGGTGACTCTCTGTCCCGTACAGAATGGCAGGAAACATCTTCCTCACCCATGACTCCTAGAGAGAGCAGGGGGTGGCGGGGTGGGGGGTGCATTTCCTGTCAAGATTGCAGAGAGAATGCGCACCTCCTCCGCAGGCAGGAGCACCAGTGTGCTGACCTAACACGAGGAAGGCCCCTCCGTCTGTATCTGCTTCATAAGCACAAAGCCGTTTAGAAAGTAATAACAGGAACCCGGGGAAGATAACTGACTTGGGGAAAGGTCTTGAAAGAGTTCGTCCAACTGCTTCATCAATGCTGCTTTTCTTCTTTCCCATCCTGGAGTGAGAATGTTGGTTTCTAAATCCCACGCTAGAGAGCCCAGTCTCCTTGTCTTTGCAAAGGCAATAAAGTTTGAGTGCCTCGTGGCACAGGCACGGAGTTAAACATTCTATATCAGTGATGGCGAACCTATGACACACGTGTCAGAGGCGACACGAGAACTCATTTTTTTGGTTGGGTTTTCTTTGTTAAATGGCATTTAAATATATAAAATAAATATCAAAAATATTAAGTCTTTGGTTGCAAAGATCAAGAAATTTCTATATGTGACACAGCACCAGAGTTAAGTTAGGGTTTTTCAAAATGCTGACACGCCGAGCTCAAAAGGTTCGCCATCACTGTTCTATATGCATCCCATCATCGGATCCTCACTGCAGAACTCTGATTTAGTATTGTTGATGCATTTGTACAGGTATCTAAGGTTGAATAGCAATAGTTAGATCTGGGTTCAAATCCTGTCTCGCCTACATTTAAGCAGCATGGTCTTTGGGAAGGAAGGTAGCCTTTCCAAGCTCAGGTTCTTTATGTAGACATCGGAGGGCATACTGGACATCAAAGGCATATTATAAACGTGAAATGAGAAGGAGCAGACACGATTAGAATCTAGTTTTGTGTTATTATGACCATGTCCTTTCCATGATGACCCTAGTAGACCAAAAATGATACAGAGTAACATTAGGATGTGTTCACAGTTATTTCAGAGTAAAATTAATGGGAGAATGTACTTTACTTTTGACCTTGGCCTTCTTGTGAGTTTTTGCTTTCTGAAAGCAGAAGGGTGCCCTCTGTAGATACCTAGACATCGTTTGACTGTATCAGATTATCTCTTGGTTTGTGATGCAGTGACAAACATAACAAACATAATTTTTGAAACATTTTTTAAAATTGATTTCAGAGAGGAAGGAAGAGGGAGAGAGATGGAAACATCAATGATAAGAGAGAATCATCCATCGACTGCCTCCTGTATGCCCCCTACTAAGGATTGAGCCTGCAACCTGAGCATGTGCCTTGACTGGAAATCAAACCTGTGAGCTCTTGGTTCCTGAGTCAATGCTCACCCACTGAGCCACACCTGGCTGGGCAGAACATATTTTGAGAGAACTGGGGATACATCTGACATTATATCTCCCTGCTCTCCCATGTTGAGTGAATTAGCATCCAGCCAGCAATCATCTGCAGATAAAGGTTTGGGAGACACAGGATGTTCTTGGAAGGAGGGTAAGTTTAGGCACATAAAACATGATGGACTCCGTTTTTTTAATTATAAACCAAGACACTAGGAGCCAGTTCAGTCCAGCTCAAATTCTCACAACCAGGTAAGAGTAGAATTGGATTAGAGCTCAATCAAGGCCCAAACCCAGGGTTTTTCTCACTTAACCACACTCTTTTTCAGTGTGTGCATTTGAATCTTACATCTTCTCTTAGCTGCTCCTCCTCCTTTCCTGAGTAACTTTCCCCTAAAACAATGGATGGGGTTTATAATAGTCCCTTCCCATGGGAAATATGTGTAACATATCTTTAACAGACGTGAGCAACAGCGTACCTGGAAGCCTTTTACTCACATGATTTCTCAAATCTCTGACTAGCTCTTCCTTTTATGAAGAATTGGATTTGAATCCGTCAGAGACTGTAGAGAGCAACTCACTTGCAGTTAGAGGAGGAAAAACAATTATTTTTCCTTTTTGTAAATATGCCATCCTTTCTTAAATTTTCAGGGTCACCCTCCATTTGAGGAATATATTCAATATTACAGTTGCCATAAAATGCAAGTAGTCATACCTCCAAAGACAAGTTTCTGGCAGGGAATGGTTCTTAGAGATGGAGAATTAGACAAAGTGGCAGGGCTAATTCCCAGCAGGACAAAGGGTATTGGAGCTATTGCACGTCAATCACTTCCCCGCCGGTCTGAAAGGTGTTGGAGAAAGGCCTTCATCCGTGCTCAGCATATAACCTCCATTACCAAGGCCTTTCATGCTCTTGACGATGTGAGTGGGAAGAGATCAAGGTGCTTTCTTCAAACCCCAGTTTGGAAATTCCATTTGGGTGAAGTTTGAAGTGACTGCGTAGAAATGAACTTCTAATGTGAAGAGGAAAGACAGGCATGAGCGTGCCCCACGGAACTTGGGTCTCTCCCTCGGGCAAACGTCACAGGGCTCATTGGGCACAAGGTTAAGTGAGCTTTTTCATCTTCTCACTAAGATGACAATTCTCATGTCAGGTTTCATTTAGGGGATAAATGTCATTGTGGGAAGGGACAGCAGCTTGCCCGCAGCCTCTCTCAGGCAGCCTGCCTGCAAGACGGCTGAATGGAAGGAACTCGGGGAAAGTCGGCTATGAGTTGGAAAGAAAGGCCAGTTGCCTTCTGTGCTAAGATGGCACAGAAGTGAGGGAGTGAGGGAGAGATCTGAGCCCAAACACAGCCGTGCTGAGTTCCAGAGCAACCTCTGCCATATCAATGTGTGTTCGTATCAATTTATGTCACCCACCCCAATGACACCGTTGGCAGAGCCACCATGGGGGTTAGAGGTCTTGATGCTGCGTGTGCATCCTGGTTGATTCCCCAAGGAGATTTTTTGGGTACTTGTACCAGAGATAAAGAGGTTACCAGATCCCAACACTGCATGCTATTACATCTCTAGTTTGTGAACACCTATTTTTAAAATTTTATTTTATTTTAGGAAAGGGTTGATTTGCTTAGTATAAGCCAAGCTCCATAGTTGAAACCCAGTAAGTTTATGTTGAATAAAAGAATACTGATTGAACTTAATGTTATAGAATTTGATTCCTTATCTTGAGATCTTGCCACTCAAACTGTGGTCCATAGGTCACCAGCATCCTTATTATTAATGAAACTGTTATAAAAGTGCCCAGTCTCAGGCTCACGTCAGACCAACTGAATCAGAATCTTTATCTTAGCAAAATACAGATGTGCACTAAAGCTTGAGAGGCTCTGCGGTACGGCACTGTGAACCAGGAGTTGGATGGTTTTCACCAGGTGAATGGTAATGTCTTTTATGTGTTCTAAGCTTAATTATAAGGGATCTTACAGACCTGCAGAAATGAAAGAGGCAAGAATCTCTCCCTCTCTCTCTCTCTCTCTCTCTCTCTCTCTCTACCTCTCTCTCTATCTATCTACATATAGTATATGTATGTCTATATATATATCTACACATATATGTGTATATATATAGCACAAAACTTACTCCCATCATTTTCTAGAAAAAAAATGTAGCATTTAAAATAATAATGATAAGTCTCTTCTTTCTACTTTTATTTATTTATTTTAAATACTAGAGGCCCTGTGCACAAAATTCATGCACGGGTAGGGTCCCTAGGCCTGGCTGGCGATCGTGGCTGATGGGGCCTTCCTTCGTACCGCGCTGCCCCCTGGTGGTCAGCGCATGTCATGTGAGCAATTGAACTTCCAGTCTCAGGAGGGGACAATTTGCATATTAGGCTTTTATATATAGAGATATTTTTATTAATTTCAGAGAAAAAGGGAGAAGGAAAGAGAGATAGAAACATCAATGATGAGAGAGAATCATTGATTGGCTGCCTCCTGCATGCCCCCTACTGGGGATCGAGTGCACAACCCAGGCAAGTGCCTTGACTGGGAATCGAACATGACCTTCTGTTCATAGGTCAACACACTCAACCACTGAGCCACAACGTGCGCAACCCAGGCAAGTGCCTTGTCTGGGAATCGAACATGACCTCCTGGTTCATAGGTCAACACACTCAACCACTGAGCCACAACGGCCAGGCCCTCATCTCTAGTTTTAAGTATTATTATATTATGTATTAACATACCTGAGTCCCTTCAAATGTTTTGGACTCCTGGAAGGAATTATTATATTTCAATCATTTTTATATATCTCTACTATTTTAACATCATGGTTGCTTTTAAAATGCTTATTGAATAGACTCAAACTTCTAGGTAAAAACAAACATCCTTTCTCAGAGCACTACATACTCTCTCTTTAAGACACTACAATTTGTAAGTCTGTATTTCAGTGTCTATTTCCTTAATGTCTGTTTCCCCTTCTAGATCAATTATTGTATGAGAACAAGAAAAAAGGTTTGTCTCATTTGCTCTGGGATTGTGTTTGCCAAATCGATGTATGTAGAGTGGTAACTGGGGCATGAATTTCGATATCTCAAAGCCTTACTTAAAGGAGTCATGATTTGTCTTTTTACTTTGTGGGGAGGAAAAGATCTTCCTTACACAAGAGCTTTATACAAAATCTTATTTATACAAGAATAAGTGTAAGAATTCTCAACAATCGCCAGTTCCTGCCTGCTTCAACTTACTGACATTGAACATGGCCACTGCCACTGGAAAGACTCGAATTTGGGCTTTTCTTGCCGCCTCTCCCTTCCCTTTCAGAAAGAAATGCGTCTCAATTCTCTGAAGCAGCATCTCTCAGTTTCAAGTCCTGAGAACTGCGAGTTGTTGTCTCTTTCTCTCTCAGAACTGCCTTCTTCAAAGAAAGCCGCGTGCGCCCATGTATCTGCAGCATCGCCCAGCCCTGTACCCTCGCCACCCAGCCCAGGTTTCCTCTGCGTTTTCGGCTTCTTTGTTGGCACATGAGCACTTCCTCTGGCCCCGGGGGGGACTTTTAGTTTAAACTTTGTTTGGGTGTGTGTGTACGTGTGTGTTGCTGTGTGTTTTGTGGTGTTTCTCCAGCAGCCTTTACCGATCTGTGGGTGTTTTCTCGATCTGCAATGGAACCAAACCACTGACTCTCAGCAGCCGCTGCTGTTTGTGCCGTTCTCTGCAGAAATGGCTCCAAGTGTTACCTGGCCTGCTCCACTTCAGGGCAACCACAGCGATGAACAAGCACGAACCCCGACACATGCACTTCACCTCCCTGACAGCGCCCGATAAGATCAGCCACCAGGGCTGCACGGGGCCTGGCGGGCTGTGTACTCTGCACAGAGGTGGGGCGAGCCCTACCCACTCCTTGAAGGGGGGCTTGCCCATGCTGCCAGCGTGCACCCGCACCCTGCTCCCAGGACATGGTGGGAGGCGCCGCTGAGTTTCCAGGGGTTGGGGTCCAAGGGGGCATGTCAGACCCGGAAAGGGGCCCAGAAAAGCGTCTGAAAGATGTCTTTGTTTCCCTTGTCACTTGGCTTGTTTATTTCTATTGTTGGCTCTTTCTCCCTTGCTAATCACAATAATCAAGAGAAACTGCACATGCCATGAGCAAGGGTCTGGGCTAAAGCATTGCTACATGGAAATAGATAAATAGTCTTTCTGAGCCACTTCTCTGCTCTTAAAAATAGCTCTGCCTCTGAGCTCACAGGCGGCATCCCACAGACCTACACCCAAGTGAGGGAACTGGCTGTCCCTGCAACCCCGATGGG
>NW_005362486.1:82660-134261 GCF_000412655.1 Myotis brandtii
GGAGTTCTTACAGATGAAATGGAGGCAAGGAGCAGAGAACTGACTGGAACCCGGGTCCATAGTGAGTCGGTGACATAACCAATAACAAAAGAGGTTACCTGGCAAGGGAATTTCTTCCCCTACCTAACTCTAGGAGAAGTTATTCATTGTAATTTTTTTTTTCCAAAAAGACACTGAAAGATAGCATGTCTCAAGGGACACACAGGAAAAGAGAAATGCCATTTTCCAGATCCCTCAACTTTGGGATATTTCAAGCCGGTTTTCATAGATGGAGAACTTGAGCTTTGAGAAGTGAAGTAACTTGGCAAACAAGGGGTGGAGTTGCGATGAACAGGCCGCCGTGCACAGCTGCCGCCCACGCTGCCGCCCGGTGTCTGAAGTTCTCAAGTGCAAACAGGCAGGCGAGGCTCTAACTCGGCCCTGTGAGTGCTCACGGCCCAGCTTAGGGTCTCTGGTGCCCACGTCCCCAGCCTGGGAGTTGAGTCCTTTTCCTCAATGTCTGCTGGGACTGAGAAGCTGGAGCCATTCCTGCACGGGCTCTGCTGAGGCCTGGCCTGCCTTGGCCACAGCCACCGCTTCTCCCCAGGCTCAGCCACTCTCTTGAGCCACCGACGTTTCACCCAATATGCCTTTGATCCCCAGAGCCCAAGAAATAGGGCGCCCCTGAGATTATCCTGTTGGTAAGTGAAAAAACATTGCCGTCCACCCTCCCAGGCCCAAGGAAACCCACCAGCCATCACAGCAGCCTCAGGTGCAACAAGAACGAATCAAGACTTCATAAACCAGGCAGAATGACCTCCCAGATCTGAAAGATAACCAAGGCGCCCAGATGGTGTGGCTCAGCGGTTGAGCATCACTCTAAGAACGAGGAGGTCACTGTTGGATTCCTGGTCAGGGTACATGCCTGGGTTGCAGGCTCGATCCCCAGTGTGGGGTGTGTAGGAGGCAGCTGATCAATGGTTCTCTCTCATCATGGATGTTTCTATCTCTCTCTCCCTCTCCCTTCCTCTCTGCAATCAACAAAAATATATTTAAAAAATAAATAAAATACAAAATAAAAGAGAACTGAGGCAACAGGAGGAGAGGTAAGCAACATTCTTGTAATCTTATGGCAGTGCTTACAAAATGTCTACGCCCCAGAGCGAGGGAGGGGACTTTGGGGTTACCTATCGAAGTCTAATTCTCCATGGACTCCTCCTGTGAAGGGCAATTCTATTGGAGAGAGCCCCTCGTGCTAGGATTTTTGCACTGCCCTCTCATCTTTCTCTCCATAGGCCTCCCTGTATCCGCTCACTCTGACTTTCTGGGCGGAGCTAAAGGTGCTAACTCCATGCTGCTCTGACTGGCTTTGGGGCTCTGTTTATCACTGCTGGCTGGATAGTTCCCAAACTTTATTAAGTGCTCGCACTTCCAATCCCGAGAAGCAAATAGGCTGCCCCCAAATCTCAGACTCCCAGATGCCAACATTCAAATGTTGGCCCAGCTGAATCAAGGTCAGATTCCTCAGAGGAGTTTCTGCTTGAAGGAAGGTCCAGGTGGGAGAGTGCATGGGGGCATAAGGTAGTCCTCCTCACCTTCTCTGAACCCCTAACTTGTTCCTGCCAGAGGTGCCTTTTCTTTTCAATACCTGATAAGCCATAGCAACTCAGACACACGTGAAAGAGTCCCAACCTAGGAGGGAAGGCGGGGGTAGTGGTGTGAGGGGGTAAGAGATCAACCAAAGGACTTGTATGCATGTATATGAGCAAAACCAATGGACACAGACAGTAGTGGGGGTGAGGGCTTGTGCTTGGGGGAGGGTTTGATGGGGGAGAGGTCAATGGGGGGAAAAGGAAGACTCATATAATACTTTAAACAATAAAGAATTTTTTAAAAAAGGAAAGAGTCCCTACTGACTGCCTCTCAGATGCCACCTTCCTCTCAACACTCCTCCCGTTCCGAGGAGTTGGAAAAGTTGACTACGTTTTTGACCTCCTTGCTCTCAGAGGTTTATTTTGAGCCACCCTAGTGCCAGACCTTTAGTCAAAAAACTTTGAGCTACGAAACGTGCAAGTCTCTCTCACCATTGATGTTCCTATCAATGATGAGAGAGCCATTGGGCATTCAATGTTTTAAATCAGGGTGGTCTTGTTTTATTCAATCACAGAATCTCAGAGCCTCTCTTTTCTTGAAATTTTTTGTTTTAATTCCTCACCCAAGAACATGCTTAGAGAGAGAAAGACATCGATGGCCTTCCATACATGCCCTGACCAGGAATCGAACCGGCAACCTTTCCGTGCACAGGGCAATGCTCCACCAACTGAGCCACTCCGACCCACCCAGCCTCTCTCTCCTAACTCTGTTGTTTTACACATGGTTAGCCCAGGCCCTGAGAAGCGAGGCGGCCTGGCGTTCAGGGAGGACACGACCTGCTCTCTGGCCTCAGAGCTCCAGCCTGACGTGCTGTTCTCGTTCTTTCTTTTTATTGAACAAGAGGCTTTAAAGCAGCCAGCATGACTGGATGCTCTCGTCACCTTTCCTGCTTGTTGATCTTGTATTCAGTTACACATATGGCTCTGACCCCTGCTGGACAGGGTCACTGGAAGTGGGCAAGGAGAGAGAGGGGACTAAGCTTGGTCATGACCCAATCAACCCACGGTTACTACATTTCTCAGGAATGGAGCCTTTTAAACCAGGTGGGGGATGGAAGTGGGGGGAGCAGAGCCATGGAGAAGGGGCCACGGGAGGGGGGCGGATGCCTGCTAACTCCAGGGTCACATGGAGTCCCAGTGGCCCGTGTTGAGCTTAGAACTGAATCAGAGCACAGGGGCAAAGCACATTCACAAGAGGAGTTGGGGCCCAGGAATTCTAGCATAGATTTCACTCCATCGCTGATTAAAAGATGTGGGTAAAAATAAGATAATTTGTAATATAGTTATTAGGAATGTCTTAAAAATGGTTGTTTTTAGTCCTAGCTGGTTTGACTCAGCGGATAGAGCATCGGCCTGCAGACAAAAGCATCCCAGGTTTGATTCCAATCAAGAGCACATGCCTGGGTTGTGGGCTGGATCCCCAATAAGGGCTGTGGAGGAGGCAACCAATCAATGATTCTCTCTCATCATTGATGCTTCTATCTCTCTCTCCTTCTCCCTTCTTCTCTGAAATCAATAAAATATATATTAAAAATAGTTGTTTTTAAATTTTAGAACTTAGTAAAAATGAGGCCTCTTACACTCCCCTCTCCTAATCCCAGAGATGCTACCACAGTGCAGTATGGAGGCCAGAAACATCTTTGTTGTTGTTGTTGTTGTTCATGAAATTGTCCAATAGTGTTTTTATTTTTCTTAAATAAACTTACATTTTAGGGGGGTGGAAATAATTTTGGATTTACCAAAGATTTTCAAAGAGAGTATTTAAAACTCAGTATACCCTTTATTTTATTTCCCCTAATGCTAATTTATTTTTTAAGGTTGTGGGTAAATATACATATAACATAAAATTTGCCATTTCACCATTTTTAAGTGTATGGTTGAGTGGTATTAAATATATCCTTACGGTTGTACAACCATCATCCCATCCATCTCCAGAGCGTTTCACCTTCCCAAACAGAAACGTACCCATTAAACAGCAACTCCCCATTCTCCCCCTCCCCACTGGCCCCCCCACACCCCAGTGCGACTTTCAGTCTGTGAATCTGACTACTCTGATTACCTTACATAAGTGGAATTATACATTATTTATCTTTTGTGACTGGCTTATTTAATTGGCATAAGGTCTTCAAAGCTCATACCATGTGTCAGAGTATTTTTCCTTCATACGGCTGAATAATAATCCATTTATATAATACTAGAGGACCAGTGCACGGATTCATGCACTTGTGGGGTCCCTCAGATTGGCCTGCACCCTCTCGCAATCCGGGACTCCTCGGGGGATGTCAGATTGCCAGTTTCCACCCTATCCCTGCAGGCCAGGCCGAGGAACCCCACTGGTGCACAAATCTGTGCACCGGGCCTCTAGTATGCATATAAGATCTTTGGTTAATCTCTTCCTGCCCTCCCTGTGCTCCCTCCCCTCTGAGATTCATCAGTTTGTTCCATGTTTCCATGCCTGTACGTTGAGCGTCTGCTCCCTGGTGGTCAGTGCACATCATAGCTACCGGTCTAACAGTGGAGCGGTCGCTTAGGCTTTTATATATGTAGATACATATATACACATACATACACATATACATACATATGCATATTCCATGTTTTGCTTATTCGCTCTTTCATCAGTGGGCACGTGGGCAGCTCCCACCTGTGGCTATTGTGGGTAGTGTTGCTGCCATCACCGTGTACAGATCTCTCTCTGAGTCTCCGCTTTCAGGTACTTTGGGTCTATACCCAGATGCCTGTCATTACTTTGTTACGTAACCATGGCGCATCCCTGTTCACTAAACTATAGTCTTTATTCAGATTTCAGCAATTTTCCCACTAAAATGTAGTCTTTCAATAAGCACTCCAGCAGATTTTGATTCACTGGGCCTAGGTTTTAGAAACACTGATTTTTTAAAAAATTATCTTCATTATAGAAAGTATTACAGATGTCCCCTACTCCTCCAGCCCCATGAACCCCCTCCATCCTGCTCCCTTCCCCCTCTCCCCAGGCCTTCACTGCACTATTGTCTGTCGATGGGCTGTGCATGTATGCATTTAGGTACATTGGCTCATCTTTATTTTTTATGGAAGCTGTGCTGGGTGTAGGGGGAAAGGTAGCCTTGGCCTGGGGGTCTGCAGTGGATCTGGGATGGTTTCAGTGGAGCCCATGCCCTGCCTCCACTAGGCCTCTTGTTTCCACTTTTCAAAGGATACGGGGAGCATGGATGGCTTGACAATTACCTGGAGTGCTGGAGAGACAAGCTCCAGGATGTAAACTTATTCTCTGGGTAAGAACTTTCTAGAAAGCAGCAGACACAAGGAGAAATGGGCCAGTGTGTCTGACACCTCAGAAGCCGACTCAGCAACGAGAAAAGCTCTGAGAGGAAGATGTTTAGGGGTTTTCTGTATCTCTCATTTGCCGCCATTGACAGAACACAGGGTCCATTCAGACAGGGGACTTGTGCCTTCCACCGTCACTGAGTCACTGAAGAAATGCGCTTGGGCTGCATTGGGTGGGATATGTGTTAGCCTCAAGAGGGATTTCCTGATATGACAGAGGGTGACCCAGATCTTTCGTGCCCTGGTTTTGCTTCCCCAAGTGAATGAATCTGCTGTCTTTTCCCCAGTACCTGGTGCCAGTCTTACGCCTTCGTTGACTCAACATACATGTATGAAGAACGTAGCATGTCCCTGAACTGTTGTGGGCAATGGGGATGTCCAGAATGGCCAGTAGAAGCTCTACCCAGGCCAACAGGTAGGATGGCGAAGGACACCAATACACACACAAGTACACTTGAGAGGGGTGGTTATTTCAAATCACAATGATCTCAGCCTGATGTCAGTGCTATGGTGACTAAATGGCAAGGGTTCTAGGAGCCTTTTAGGGCAGCATGAGGCCCTTACAAAGCAGCCGTGGAGTCTTTTTCTGCAGGAAGCAGCCCAACAGAGACCCACAGAACTCAGCCTCTGCGCAGACAGAGGGCCTGGGTGAAGTGGAGCAGAGCTTAAAGGTCTATAAACACGCGAGGTAGCCTTGTTAGGCTGCCCCGGGCATATGGTATTCTTTAGCGCCCTTTCAACTCAGGCTCCTCATGAAAAATCTTTGGGAGGGAACATAAAATGAACCCGGGGGGACATCTTTATAACGCTGCTCTGGATGGAGCGCAGGGATGTATCTTTCGTGACGGAAACGTGTGAAACCCAAACCGGGCAGCCCGGGATATTCCAGGGAAGTATTAAAACAGGGAAGCCAGGGGGATTCGGAGAGAGGGGAGGACCCGGACTGAAATCTGGTTTGGATTCTATTAATCTCTGTCTGGGGAAAAGCCCTCGAGGGCCCTTCACAAAGGCAGAGCCGGTCGTGACCTCAGCCCTAGCATCTTGATATCTATTCCTGGGGACCCCCTTGTGGCAGCCCTGATTCAGAAGGAAACTCACCAGCTACTACATCACATCCTCGCAGACCACTTCCTGAAGGGCCCTGGGTTTTCCCTAGAAGGCTCTCGCTCATGTGCAGATCCTGCCAGGAACAGGCTGAGAGTCGGCCGCTGGGCAGGCGCAATGAAACTGAGACCTTCCATAGATGAAATACATGCACCACAACACATAAATAAAGGATAGCTATGGAGATAGAAAGGAAATAATAGAGCAAACATCACACCGTTCTGTAAATGAGTGTATACATATATACATACGCACAGGTCCACGCAGACCCACACTCACAATGTATTCATTCTCTGTAGTGCATACATGAAAGGTAGGTACAGAGTAGAGACACATACCTCCAGAAGGGGAAAGAAAAACATGTGGGCCAGCCTTTCCTCACTGCATGTGCTGTTGGATTACAGGTGTTAGGTAAAGGTAGAATCAGACAAATTTAAGAAAGGTTGGGGAAAACAAAATAAAATATTGTTTTATCTCTTAGAATGTTAATATGCTACTGGGAGTTGTAAATCTCTTTTCTCATCCTTGTGGCCATTCAATGCCTATAGAAAACGTTTTTATTGATTTCAGAGAGGAAGGGAGAGGGAGAGAGAGACAGAAACATCAATGATGAAAGAGAATCATTGATCGGCTGCCTCCTGCACGCCCCCTACTGGGGAACAAGCCCGCAACCCTGGCATATGCCCCGACCGGGAATCGAACTGCATCTCCTGGGTCATAGGGTGGTGCTCAACCACTGAGCCATGCCGGCTGGGCAAACACAGGTTTTTAAAGGAATCTGTGTGTAGAAATCTGCAGAGAACCCATTGAGAAACACTGACCCAGGCTGACGCCATTGCTTTCTGTGAATGTGAGCTGTGCTTCCTGGTAGGCAAGGCAATTAAAGAAACATGTGTTACAGTTTTTTCCTCAGAAAGAGGTCTATCTTTTTGGTTTTCTGATTCTAAGTTGAAATGACATTTTAAATACAACATGTTTATTGAACTACATAATGGATTATCTCTTTAACACTGGCTTAATGGGAAATACATAATAATAAATAGTATTATTATTAATATTATTATTTTAACTATATTAAACATTGGGAACAAGCCAAGGATATAGCCTGGAAATTTAACTTAGGAAAAGACATTTCACACTGGGAGGAGGGTACTAGGCCTGCTTCTTTCTGATAATCCTAATTAATAACAATAATTAACTTTAGGCTACTTTGAACTCCTTTTTTAAATATTAAAATATATAACAGTGTGCAAATTTACTATGTACATGTTGATTCGATACATTTATATATTGTAATATGATTGCCATTGTAGCTTTAGCTAGCACCTCCATCATTGGATATAATTATTATTTATTTTATTGTGCGTATGGTGTGTGTATTTGTCTATGAGTTGCATGTTTGTACCTTAAACCATGTCTTTCCCATTTCTACACCCTTCAGTCCCTGATAACCACCAGTTTACTCTCTGTCTTTACATGGACTCTTTTTTTTAAAGAAAATTAATTTATTTATACATGATTTGGGTAGGAATTGAAGGTTATTAATTTACATGTCAAGTCTTTGGCCAGATTCAGAGCTTTGTCCTAATGGAAAGAATTTCCAGGCTCTTTGGATACTGAACATGCAGATGACAGAGTCTAGACATCCTGCCAGGCATTGGAAGGGCCCAGCCTCTTCTTTCACTTCAATGAAAGGCCTTTCCACCTGCCAGGATGGGCCCTGGGGGAATTCCACAGGCAGGTCCCAGACTCTCTCAGGGAGTCATCTTGGATGTGCTCAAATGCTCGAAGAGAGCGCTGAGTGCATCCTTCAGACCCACAGGAATGGCTGTCTGAGTAGCCACTGCCAACCATGCCCTCAGACTTGAGCAAAAAAGATGTCCTTTTTGATAGCAGTTTCTTAGAAAGTAAAGAAATGCAGAAAATCTTCATCACAGCGGTCCTATCCCCTTGACCTTGTTACTTCTTATTATCGCAAACCATTAGGGACAGTTATAGTGAAAGTCCTGATAAGGAGGAAGCGATCACTTTCAAACTAATCTAGTCTATCTGTCATCAGATGGTGATAAACAAGGACGGTCTAACTATTAAGTAATCAACAACATGGATCCATAATTGGAGATACAGCGTTAGTGCTTCCATGACCACAGTACCCCCACCACACACACACACACACACACACACAGGCACTAATCAAGCTGGGTCTGGTTCCATTTTGTTTTTGTTTTGTGTTGTTTTTGTTTTTTTTTCTTGGTGCTGCTATCACACCAGCTCTTCTCTTCACCAGAGAATTTATTACATGATGTTGAAACCAACTATTTATGTGTTATCTTTTTCACTAAGCTAGAAACTTCTCAAAGATAGGCTTAACATATCATCATCTGAAAACCCTACTGACCAGTGCAAAAAGCTCTTAACAGATGTGTTGAGTATGTAACTCTAGACCACTTCCATGCATACTCACTTGTGCCATGCTTGCTGAGGAATTTGACTGGGTGTTTTCTTTGATGTAAAGCTACACTTTTCAGCGGAGTGGCCCTTGAAAAACTAAGCTTTTTAGCCTGGACTATAAATGGAGATACCACATCTAAAGAACCTGCATCTGTCTTTTCAGGAGGAATATAACTTTGAGACGTAAGCATAATGCAACCTTAAGACAGATCAGGTCAGTTGCATTTATGAATTCAGAATCATGATTGTAGGCCAGATAATGGACAAAGAAACAATCCTTTCACTCTCCCCTGAGTCCAGGGTTGCCACCCACTCTATGTTCTACCAGAATTCCTCTGCTTCATGTCCAGAAAAGGAGACATTAAAACCGCATGTAAAGGGAATTCATTTTCTAAGATCTCCATTCCTTACGTGCAAATAATATGAACTCCCTATGGAGGATTAAGAGGTTGGGTCTTCACATTTTGATTTGCATTCTAACATCCACCACCCCCGTGTCCATTTTTTTTTAGGCTCTGGGATACTATATTTTGGAACAGAACTCTCCAATGGAAACATAATGCGAGCCACATATTTAATTTTTTCTAGTAACAAGTGTACTTTATTTTAATATATTTTATTTAAATTAGTATACTCAAAATATTATCTTTTTGGCATGCAATCAATATAACATTCCTTGTGAGATATTTTGCACTCCCTTTTGGTGCTAATCCTTTGAAATGCAGTGCAAATGTTTTATTTACAGCACATGTCAGTTTGGACTTGCCATGTTTCAGTGGCACATGGCAGGTGCCTCCTGCATGGACCACACCAGTGGATAAAGCCCCTCACATCAGAAAAAGCTGTCTGTTTTTCTTACGGCACGTGTGGTTTTGTTGAGAGGATATTAGCATAAAATTAATAGGTCTAATAGTGCTAATTTGAGATATAGTATTGGATGACAAATATTTATTGAATTTCTAATATGTTCCAAGTTTTGTTCTATGCACTGGGAATATAGTTGTGAAAAAAAGTCAAAATTTCCTCTCTCATGAAACTTGCATTCTAGTGGTAGGAGACAGACATTAAACTAGGCAAACGGTTAAACTCATTTAATGTCTATAAATGATAAGGAAAACACTGAAGTGGATGAAGAGGGATAGAGAGTTTTGAAGCAGGAATTTAAGTTTTAGAAATAGTTGCTCAACAAAGTCCAGCTGAGAAGGTAATGTTTGGTTCAAGACCGTCATGCTGGTAATATTCTATGAAAATTGTGGTGTTGGGTAACTTTCATTTTAAAATGAGATTGATGACAAAATCGATGTTCATCTGATTTAACTGTTTTAACTAAAAAGTTTCTTATATATAAAATGAAACAAATCAAGACAAAAATTATTTCATTCAATAAATAGTTTGTATCGGCAAACCATGTGCTGAGCATTGGGGATGCAAGGATGAGTAAAACAAACACTCTCCACTCTCCCGGGGCTTGTATCCTAGACAGAGACTATTAATGTATTTATTAAATACTTGTGATGATAAATATGTAATTAAACATTGAGATGGGCACTGTGAATCCACATAACAAAAGGCCACGAACGGACCTGTGCCAGACCAAATGCATGTCTGAGTTCCCTGAGCCCAACCTAAAGGTAGCGAGGAAAAGAGCATTCCAGGAGGAAGGAACACCTGGGTAAGTGCTCTTGGTAGTGAACTTAACAATCAAAAACACAGCCTGTCTGTCTGGATAGGGAGAGGGCTGCCACAAGGAAGCTGAGATTTAGGCCGGGACCTACAGAGACCAGTCGGCCATGTTTAAAAGGTTTGTTTATCCTCATCTGTAATAGTGCCAACAACAATAAAAGCAAAAGCAGTGGATGCCACTGAAGGTGGTTTGTTCCTTTAAATTGTTATGGTTTCATAAAAGGTAACTGGGTGAGATTTTTGTTTTGATATAATCACGCTGGCTACAGTGTGGCGAATGGATTGGAGGGCTGGCCAGAGACCCGTAGGTGGGCACCTGGAGTTGTCCTCCATTCAGGATCAGAATATACATCTCAGGAGTTCAGAGGACCAGTTCCTTGTGATGAGAGACTAGATGAGCCATTAGAGGCTGTGACCCTCCAGGTGACGTTGATGAGGGACAGTAAAGATCTGAGCCTTCAGAGAGTGGCTGTTAGATGGCTCCGCAGGACAGGCCCCTGTCAATAGAAATGGTAATGAGACCCAGATGGGCCAGCATTCTAACCAGGAGTTTCGAGATGATGTAAAAGGGGGTTTGGACTGCTCAGGATCATATTATATTGGACCATTTAGAGTCCACACCTTAGCCTTATATATTGAATAACTTGCTTCACAGCTTTCAATTCTGCTTATGATGGCTTCCTATTTTTTTTCTTTTAATGAAAGTGAGTAGAGTGCAAAAGGCAATTGTTAACTGGTATCTTCATTTTTAAATGATTTGTTGGGGCCAATAGGATCCAGATGCCATTAAGTTCCTTGAAAAGTCATGGTGGCTGTCTCTCTATGATGTTTGTACAGGTTACATGTAGTGGCTCAACCTAATCCATTCTAAAAACTTGATAAGAAAGACTCTAACTTTTAGAGCCTAATAGGACAGAGGACAGGGATTTAGACAACTTTTTTGAAACTTCCTGTTGGTTGGAAATAAGCAGAAAATGATGCCACAGAATACTGGTCCCTTGATAACAGTACATCTCTTATACAAGATATGTTAGTGGGAAGATTATTAATAATGATAACTAAAATCTATTGAATGCCGTCTATGGCTAAACTTTATTCTAACTAAGTCTCTATATGTAACTTCACAGTAAACTTACAGCATAGGCACTATTATCTTTATCATTCTATAAAAAAGCAAACTAAGACATAGAAATATCGTGTAACTTGCCTCAAGTCACATGCGTTATACAAGTTGAGCAATATAAAGAGCTGGGATTCAGACCGTGGCAGAGTGACACAGGAGCTAATGCGCTATTGGCCCTTTATTCTGTTCCCCCCTTTACCCTAGTAAACACAAGATGAGTTACCCCACTGAGGCTCACAAGTGACCACGCCTTTTGAACTGAAATGGTGTTGTGTAGATGTCCTATGTCACCGTAGGCTGCAGGAATAGTTGCTGAGTATCCTTGAAGTTCTACTTTCCAGGTTGTCCCTCAACCAAGCAACTTCACTGCATTCTCTTGTCCATCATTTCCTGTTGGTGCTAGATGCCCAATCCTGAATCTCACGTGCTACATGTAACTGATTTTTGATGAAAAATGCTTAAAAGTTATAGGAAAATCCCCAAAGAGTTGGCAAACCAAGAAAATCAAAGTTATAGTCCATTTAATAGCACTATCCTAAGGGAGGCTGGAGACCCATGAAATCAAAACAAGGGAGGTTCTGCTGGCCTCACCAGAGAGCCTGGATTGAACGCCCAACCTCAGTCCACCTGGGAGATGAAAACCATAGCAACTGTTCCAAGGCCACAGCCAAGTGCTAACTTGGAGGTGGAGCCATTTTCTGCTGGGGCTGCCACCTGCTTTCTCTAAACATTGATTAATCAGGGTCATTCAGTTAGCCCTTCATCCATCACTCTAGATCAGTGATGGCGAGCCTTTGAGCTCAGCGTGTCAGCATTTTGAAAAACCCTAACTTAACTCTGGTGTTGTGTCACATATAGAATTTTTTTGATATTTGCAACCATAGTAAAACAAAGATTTATATTTTTGATATTTATTTTCTATATTTAAATGCCATTTAACAAAGAAAAATCAACCAAAAAAATGAGTTCGCGTGTCACTTCTGACACGAGTGTCATAGGTTCGCCATCACTGCTCTAGAGATAAGGAGATTAAGCAACTGTTGGTTGGAAAGTTGGTCTTTCTTGTGGGAGTGCCCATGTATGCTCTCTTCTTTCCCTTCCCACGTGACTCTCTGCCACCCACCATGATGAGCACTCATTTCTCGCAGAAAAAGGGACTCCACTCAGCGATACACACCCCAAGGCTCACTCGCAAAGTGGCATTTGCTGCCCTTGCCTGGCCTGCTGGGCAAGAAGGGGGAATGCCCCTGGGGATGAGGGTCCTGAGAAGTCACAGTTCTTTTTTTTTATATCCGCACCCTTACGATCACTCCTCTGTCCCTCTTGTCCTAGTCTTAATTTCATTTCTTGTTCCTTGCTGAGAAATTGCTCTGAGCAGTCGAGGGCCATTTTGGTTTCTCCTAACGAAGGAGTGGAGTTGGAAAGAGGTGGAGGTGGTCAGGTGTAAACTCCCAGGAGACAGGTACATGATGGAACAAGACTTCTAGTTCTGTCCCTGCCACTTTCTCCTGCTTTAGGTTCTCTGCCTGATAGATGGGAAATTATTTTTTTTGGAAGAACAACTGTGATTTTCTATATTCACAAAAATCCATCTTAAGAGCCCCCAGTTGACTGCAACAGTGGCTAATAGAAATTCCCAGCTCTAAGGGTCCAAACTGAGAAAGGCTGAGGGCAATTCTTAAAGGGACTCGGGACAGAACTGAAAGACCTGCCAAGGCAAAGTGGAGGAAAGAAAGAAAAGCTGTTTACACAAAGAGTGTGGCAATTAATTGCTTGGAGACTTCATTTGAAGCCAATATTTAGTCTAACGCACTGCACTCTGTCAGGCCCCGTGTCTGCAGGCTTCTCTTCCAGCAGCTAATAGCTTGGTCTAGCCCAGTGATGGTGAACCTTTGGAGCTCAGCGTGTCAGCATTTTGAAAAACCCTAACTTAACTCTGGTGCCGTGTCACGTATAGAAATTTTTTGATATTTGCAACCATAGTGAAACAAAGACTTATATTTTTGATATTTATTTTATATATTTAAATGCCATTTAACAAAGAAAAATCAACCAAAAAAATGAGTTCGCATGTCACTTCTGACACGCGTGTCATAGGTTCGCCATCACTGGTCTAGCCAGTGGCTCTCAGTCCTGGATAGCAAGTGGGTGTATTCCTCCAAGAACAGGGCGGAGGAGCAGGTCCCTTGAAAGAGATAAGGATGGGCTGCTGCAAACACAAGAGAGTTCCTGGAAATAATCCCATTTCTTTACTTGTTCTTATATTTGTGGGACTCTTAAACCAGGCCTCTAGGAACTTCTGTAGGATGCATGTCATAGAAAGAGCCTTATGCTTCCCTTCTTGTTCAGACTGCAGCACGAGCCGTGCCTGTGACTTAAGGCCCCATCTCTGGCCTCCCTAGACAGACAAAGGCAAGTGGTGATAGACAGCCTGCGGTCAGGTGTTTAGAAAGGCAAGCCCGACCTGTCATTTCCATCCTTGGTCTAGAGTGCAATTGTTTTCATTGATCCCCTCATCGCTATATTTATTCATGGATTCTCGTATTCATCCCACAAACATGTTCTGATTGCCCGCCGTGTGCCAGGCACTAGTTTGGGTTCTACTGCTGGAGCGGTAAATAAAGACGCAGCCCCCTCTCTCCAGGAATATGCATTTTGAAACCACACCTGACGATAATATGTAGCCACATGCATCTAGATTTGTCAACACCATGTGGAGGCACTTTGCAGGTTGGTGGTTTCCTGCTGTCAGGAATCTTCCCTCGTGTTGAAAACTCTTGGTTGCATGTCCAGATCTCCCTTTGCTCCCACCATGGAGCTCTCCATCCTCTTTCTGTTGCTGCTCTGGCCAATCCTTCCCTGCTCCCGTGGATAAGGGAGGATTACTGTATATGACACAAAGGCAAAACTATGGGGGCAGTAAAAAGATCAGTGGTTGCCAGGGGCTAAGGTGAGTGAGGGACGAATAGGCAAAGCACAGAGGATCTTAGGACACTGAAATGACTCTGATACTATGAGGATAGATATGCCATTGTTCATTTGTTCAAATTCATAGGAGTCACAGCACCAAGAGTGAACCCATTATGTAAACTATAGACTTTTGGTGATCATGTGTCAATGGAGGTTCATCCATTATAAAAAAATATGCCACTCTGGTGGGAGATGTTGATCATGGGGGAGGCTATGCATGTGTGGGGCAGGGGTACACAGGGACATCTCTGTACCTTCCTCTCAATTTCAGTGTGGATCTAAAACTGGTCTAAAAAATAAAGTTTTAAAAATATGTGTGAGTCATCAGGTAAGGACAAAATGCAACTCACGTGTCTGAAAATGTGGTTGCATATTAAGCCCGGCCTTCGAGGGAGAAAGGCAGACAGTCAGGTTAGTTCAGAAATCCTGGGCCGTTGTCTGTGAGGGGTGACTGGAAGGAAGCTGGGGAGACAGAAAGGAGGTGGAGCTACGAAAGGTGTGAAAGTGAGCTGCACAGAAACTGGGTCAATTCAACAACCTCGTTGGCTGGATTTTAGCTGCTGCTGCCTCTCTTTCAAGTGAGGGTCAAGATTCACAGGATTTGGGGATAGAGCGGCTCTTGCTGGAGATTTTGCCTATCAAATGACATTTTTAACTTGTTATTTTATTAATATTTTTTAAAATTTATCTTTATTGTTGAAAGTATTACCCATGTCCCCTTTGTTTGTGGGTGGTCCCCCCCCACCATCCCCTCCACCCTGCATCTGCCCTCCCAGGCCTTCAACATTCTATTGTCTGTGTCCATATATGCATATAAGTTCCCCAATTAATCACTCCCCACCCCTCCCACCCCCCATGGATGCCTGAAACCCCAAATAGTATTGAACTCTATATACTCTGTGATTTTTCCTATACATACATGTCTAGGATAGAGTTTAATCTCTAACTTAGACACAGTAAGAGATTAACAATAATAACTAATACGAAAATAGAACAATTATAACAATATGCTGTAATAAAAGTTGTGTGCATGTGGTCAGTCGTCTCTTGAAGTCTTCGTATGGGCTCTGTGCCGTCTGGCACACCATGTTCTCATCAGCCAGAACATGTTTTCTGTTCCTGGTTCCACCCACAATTTAATGCCTTTTTCATCTTCACTGAGCACTTATCAACACTGTGGCTATAGCTTTTGCAGCGCGACAGCAAAACCAGCATGAATTTCTTTTTTCTTCTTCCCAATTTCACAGATAGAAGTATTGTCCTTACTGTAGACCTTAGCAGCCTCAGCACGCAATTGTTTTCTTTGCTTATTAGTGTGGGAGTTTCACCTTTTTACTTAAAGAAAGCATTTTATAGCCTCTCTCTGGCATATCTGAATTGTCAGCATCCCTACTCTTGTGCTCTGGGGCCATTAGTAAGTAAAATAAGGATGACTTGGACACAAACACTGTGATGCTGCTACAGTCAATCTGAACACCAAGTAGCCAGAGAGCAGAGAGCATCTATAGTGTGGAGACTCGGGACCAAGGGATAATTCACATCCTGGGTGAGAGGGAGCAGAATCCTGTGAGATTTCATCACACTACTCAGAATGGTGTGCAATCTAAACTTTTGAATTATTTGTGACTGGAATTTTTCTTTTATTTTTTAAATATATTTTTATTGATATCAGAGAGGAAGGGAGAGAGAGAGATAGAAACATCAATGATGAGAGAGAATCATTGATCAGCTGCCTCCTGCACGCCCCCTACTGGGGATCGGGCCTGCAACCTGGGCATGTGTCCTTGACCAGAATCGAACCTGAGGCCCTTCAGTGCGCAGGCCAACGCTCTATCCACTGAGCCAAACCAGCTAGGGCTGGAATTTTTCTTAATTAATTTATTTATTCTTAAAATCTTTATTATTGAGAATATTACAGATGACCCCTCTTTTCCCCCCCTTGTCCCCTACCACCCTTTTATTTCATATTTTTGAACTGTGGTTGACCGCATGTGACTGAAATTGCAGAAAGGGGAATGAGGGTGATGAGAGGGTAGTTAGAACCAGATCTATGTAGCCTTTTCAGATGAACTTCTTTCACTTAGTAATATGCATTTAAGTGCCCCCCATGTCTTTCCATGTATTGATTGCGCATTGATTTTTAGCACTGAGTAATATGTTATTACCCGATGTATCACAGTTTATTATTATCCACGTACTGACGGCCATTCTTCCTCCTTCCACATTCTGACAATTATGAACAAAGTTTCTATAAACAGTTATGTTCCTGTGTTTGTGTGGACATAAATTTTCAAATCCTTTGGGCAAACACCAAGAGGCATGATTGCTGAATGACATAGAAAGGCTGTGAAAGAAACTGCCAAACTGCCTTCCAAAGGGGCTGTACCATTTTATGTTCCTACCGTCAATGAATAAATGAGTTTCTCTCGCTCCACATCCCTGTCAGCATTTGGTATTGTCAGTGTTCTGGCTTTTGGCCATTCTAATAGGTGTGCAGTGATTACCTACATGATTTTGCCTTTACACCATCGTGCCTTTGATAGCAGGGAGTGTGCCTTGTCTTCTTTTGTATCCTAAGTCACAGAAATAGGAAAAACATAAATCCAGAAGTCTGAACTCCTGGAGGTGCCATAGGCTGGTCTGCTATGTTATTATCTGTGTGGTTATTTCTAGAATATTTTATCTAGCAATTAATGGATCGTTCTCACAATGATTAAAATGTAAACCCCCTGAGGTCAGGACCGTAAAATTATCTTTTTTTTAAGAAAGATGGAAGGAAGCTACAGGCTTCAGGTCATAGAGGGAGAGGGCTGGTCTGTCAAACAGTGGATGCCTCCTCAGTGGAGGGATTAACTAGGGGGCTGCTTGGGAGCCTGTCTAGACATTATGCAGGTTACTTACACACTGGGGGTGAGCGTTATATTAAGTTACCTCTAACATCCTTCTAACATAATTCCATGACCTTCTTCATTTGAGTGGGACCCTCAGAGAAGTTCTATCCAGCCTGCCCAATGGAAGTAAAAGACAACAAGACCCAATATGGTCTTCCTCATGATTTTTTCTCTCCAAATTCATCTTTCAACCCTCCCTCCCCTGCTCTGTGTCTGGTAAAACTGAAAAACTCACCATTCCTGTTATATACTCTGATCTCTTTCACCTTTAGGTTGAAGTCACTTCCAAGAATGCAAACCTTTGGTCTGTCTGCATAGGCTGCCTCTCTCTCTCTCTCTGCTTCTTTCAGAATTCAACTCCGATACCATGTCTTCTGCAAAGCTTTTTCTGACCCTGGGAGACTGTTCTAGATGCCCCTGCTCCACGTCCCCATGCTACTCTGAGTTTCTTAACAACCGCATCTTAATTTACTGTGCATTTGTGTCTGTTTGGTAGACTATAAGCTTCTGGAAGGTAGGGACCATTCCTTGTTCTTTCTCTATCCCCAGCTGCCAGCAGAACATCTAGCATGTAGGAAATGCTTAAACATAATTTATGGAATACATGCTTAAATAACTGAAACCTAATTAATGAAGGATTAAATACCCAAATGCATCAATTTAGTGCTCAATTCAAGCCCAGTTTTCAGTTGCCATACATAGTCATGTATTAGTAAAATTATGTGTTTAATAGATATGGAGAGAAATAGAGATTAGAGATGAGAGATGGGGGGGGGGATTGAGAGCATTCGTGTGCCAATATATTATTTTCAACTTTTGTTCATAAAGGCGTAATAACCTAGCCTTCAGTTTAGTCCACAGACTGGAGACCAGGGTAAAAGTGTGGGCATGACAGCATCTCCCTCTTTCCGTGAGTGAACCCCCATCTCAGGAACTCGTGGAAGAGTCAGAGCCTGTCCTTTCTCACAGCCCTGAATTCCGCCCTGGGCAAGGTGGGCAGCTTTCTGTGTGGTGTGATTTCACAGGTCCCTAGAGTTTATCAGCACCTAGTCTTTTCTGCCAGCTTCCCATTAGGTCTGAAACTTCTGCAACTAAAATCACCCCTGGCACATGAGGCTGTGTCTGCAGAAGCTCACATTCTACACACACAGCAGCCCCCTGGAACGGATAGCATAACCAAGGTCAGTGAGCACAGAGGAGGTGCAGGACTAGCTCCTGTCACTAGAGAAATGTGCCCTAAGAGAATGGGCCACAGAAATGGTCTTGGTGACAAACTTGATGGGCCTGAAGTATGGAAAGCAGGTAGATATGTAAGGCCCCAAGGCGAAACTGTGTTGTGTGAAGTAACTCAAAGTCCCAGGTGTCCTTTTGGGGAAAAAATGGGGGGGGGGGGGGGGGCTCTGGAGCCACTGGAGTTTACCCAGTGAGAATTGGTTTCCTTCATACAATTTACCCCACAGGCCACAGCAGCAGAGAGAGGACCAGAGCCTCTATTGCCAATGCATAGGCCATACTAGCACATCTGTCGCTTAGAATCGCTTTTTGCTTCAATAAGCTTTTTGTGTATCTGGAATTGCATCTCTGAAAATACAGAGTCAAAACAGGTAAGAGTCTAGTTTACCAGCAACTTCGAAAAATAGCCCCTGAGAGAGACTGGGTGACATTTGGAAAGTTGGTAAAAGCCGCCAGAGTCAAAGCAACTTCTTAAAAAAGTTGTGGCTACGCTCTGCTCAACCAGGCCACACCTGTTTTCAGAAACCACCAAGTGTTCTACAGATAAACAGAGATGCCAGGTCTGACAGTGTTTGAGGCAACGAGATACCGATCATCATTGCAAATGTAAGAGGCAGAGAGAGACACTGGTGGCAAACATGAAGCCGAGTTGTCTCATCTACTCAACGGCGCAGCAGTAGTTGCCTCCAGCGCCCATTCCTCACCCATTGTCAAACCCTGAACTCTGACTGTAATGGAGGGGATCCTGCGGTTGGAAAAGCAGCTGAAGGATCTGGACCCCCCACCCCTTAGTCAGCGACGCTGTGAGCTCACCCCAACTTCTCAGAGGGCTTCTGGACAGAGAGGAAAGAAGTACCTTCTCTCTCTGCTCCCATTTCCTCACCGGCAAACAAAACAAAACATGTACGTGGCTCAAATTCAGGAGAGTATATAGTTGGTGATAAGCCATAGAATGTGGATGACACAAACAGATAACTTTGCTGGTCACAAGAGATGTTGATGTTGAGGGGAAAAAAAAGAAAGTCTAATGCCAAGAGTGAAAAATGAGCTTTTTCTGATGTTGATGTTGAGGGGGAAAAAATGAAAGTCTAATGCCAAGAGTGAAAAATGAGCTTTTTCTATTTTACACTGACCATTGAACAAAACTGAGACCCTTTGAATAGCTCTAGCTAAGTTTTGAAACGTGGGTCAAAGCACGTGATGCAATTTCACACATATTTCTTATTTGATTCCTCTGAACTTGTAAAATAGTGCTCATTCCACTTCAGGCATAAGAAATGTGGACTCATAAAAATGAGGCGGCATACACAAGGCCACGAGCTCACATGGGACTGAGCTGAGGGCAAACTTGATTGCAAATTGTGTACTTTTCACTCCCATCAACAAGGGAGACAAAAGAGGGTTGGTCACCCAGGTGTTTGTTATGATGCCTTTTGGAACTGCAGGCCAAAAGACAAACCAAAAACCTCCTCATAACTCCCCTAAAGATCAAAACACCCCCAAACTCAAACACCCAGAAAAAAAAGGAAATTATTTTTCTTTAGAGAAGGCAAATTGAGATGGGCCCCTGGCTGCCTCCACATGTTATTAACACTCAACTCTGACTCCGGGATCTTCCTAACCAAGACTCTAGAGCACTAATTAATCAGATTGGCAGTCTGGGGATTTATCAGTTCTCCATCACTGTTCCTGCTGACTGCTGATTTAAAGATGGGAATCCAATTGATTGTTCAACAGTTAAGAAGAAGTGAATCCAAATGTCAATGACTCAGAGGAGAGCCCAGGACAACACCTAAGACTATGACTGGCAATTAATTAGACAGATAGCATCATGCATTTGGAGAGGACCCTAGAGGCCCGATCCAATCTCCCTCCTGGGACAGGATCCTCCCCCAGCACCTGACAAATACCCATCAGGCATTTGCTCCCGGGAAGGGAATTTTCACTTGTCTCAAGGCTGCCATTCCACTGTTGTTAGATGAGTTCTTGTTAGAGGGTCTCGCCTACATGGAATTAGATTCTATCTCCTTTTAAACTAGGTCCACCATTCTGACCCAGTTCTTTCCGGTTACCTGTATTGTTCACTTGCTGTTTTCCCAACATTCAAAGTCTTTCTTAAACATCTCTTCCCAAGCAAAATATACTCGAGGTCTCCCACTCTTTCCATATGCCGTGGGTTTTCAGGCCTCTCTCTAGATGGTTTTTCCTGTGGACACTTCTTTCCTTTTAAGTGAAATGGCCAGTTCTGAATAGGGTCTGCTTCTTCTGCTCGACCTGGCCGAATAGTAATGAATTTTCAGTAACTTTGCTGGTCACAAGCACCCTACCAGTGGTACCAGTGGGGCTACACGCATAGTGGTGGGTGGTCAGCTCATTCAGCTCTGGAGCCACTGGAGTTTACCCAGTGAGAATTGGTTTCCTTCATACAATTTACCCCACAGGCCACAGCAGCAGAGAGAGGACCGGAGCCTCTATTGCCAATGCATAGGCCATACTAGCACAACTGTCGCTTAGAATCGCTTTTTGCTTCAATAAGCTTTTTGTGTATCTGGAATTGCATCTCTGAAAATACAGAGTCAAAACAGGTAAGAGTCTAGTTTACCAGCAACTTCGAAAAATAGCCCCTGAGAGAGACTGGGTGACATTTGGAAAGTTGGTAAAAGCCGCCAGAGTCAAAGCAACTTCTTAAAAAAGTTGTGGCTACGCTCTGCTCAACCAGGCCACACCTGTTTTCAGAAACCACCAAGTGTTCTACAGATAAACAGAGATGCCAGGTCTGACAGTGTTTGAGGCAACGAGATACCGATCATCATTGCAAATGTAAGAGGCAGAGAGAGACACTGGTGGCAAACATGAAGCCGAGTTGTCTCATCTACTCAACGGCGCAGCAGTAGTTGCCTCCAGCGCCCATTCCTCACCCATTGTCAAACCCTGAACTCTGACTGTAATGGAGGGGATCCTGCGGTTGGAAAAGCAGCTGAAGGATCTGGACCCCCCACCCCTTAGTCAGCGACGCTGTGAGCTCACCCCAACTTCTCAGAGGGCTTCTGGACAGAGAGGAAAGAAGTACCTTCTCTCTCTGCTCCCATTTCCTCACCGGCAAACAAAACAAAACATGTACGTGGCTCAAATTCAGGAGAGTATATAGTTGGTGATAAGCCATAGAATGTGGATGACACAAACAGATAAGTTGTCTAGTTTGGCTCCCTAATGAGTGGGTTGGATTTTAGTTAGGAAATCCACATCAAAATACAACCACACCCCTGCTTTCTGAGCATTGATATCTATTGAAGTTGTGCAATCTCACACTCTCCTACTTGGTGAGATTGTGACAAGAACCCAGCATTTTGTACGGAGCTGGCAGAGGTGCAGCCTGGATCCAGGAGTTGGAGTGGGGGGTTAGTCTATTGTTCCCAAAATCATTGCATGGGGGTTACCGAATGACTGCATTTTCTCAATCCCCAGATGTTGAGTTCTCTGTCTGGTTCCTTGGTGCCATTCCCACTCTTCCAGGAGTCACGTTCTGCACATTGTTGGTACTCAAAACATGACTGCGGAATTGAATCGCCATATTGCTTTAAGGAGGTACAGCTTGAAGACACTGCCCATAATCTGAAATCTCATGGCTCAGGACATGGAAAACATACAGCAAGAATGAACTAATTAATGATTTAATGAAGCTCGGAAAAATAAAATAGAATCATCAATTTCAATGACAAGTAATAATTTATGAATCTTAATTATAAAAAGAAACCAAAGAAATAACTTAAGTGATTTGGCTGGTCAGGCAGCAACCACTTTGATAAAAAGGCCTGGTCAGGATAAGAATTATCAAATAGAGATGAGTGGGGGCAAAACGTGTAGAATTAATTATGCTGGTAAATACAAGGAGCTTCATATCAACACCAAGGAGTAGAGTCATCAAAATATAATTCTAAATATCACTCTGTCGTTATTCAGTTTATATCTTAATGTTAAAAACTTATAAAATGTAAGCAAGCAAAGAGACAAAACCAAAAGTCACACAGTCCTACCACCAAAACATAAATAGCTGTTTCAGTATATATTAAATATATATCTTTCTTGAGTTTGTCTTTTTTTTTTACCAATATCACAATGCACACCACACATATATAACCACATGTACATTTTTACTTTTTGAAAAGTGGGCTAACATTATCCACGTTCTTTTGTAAATTGCTATTTTACTTCACAGTATAGCAGGCCATGTTTTCATGGTACTTAAAATATTCTCTATTCTTTGTGCATATCATGTATTGATGGACATTTAGGCAGACTTAAAGGGCTATTGCCCATTGATTCTCAGTTACACTTGCTGTTAAGGCTTCTGTTAATATTATTTTGGCGGGAAGTTCATGGGATTTATTTTCCTGCTAGCAGTATGTAAGTGGATCTTTTATTTTCTAATTTAAGTGGAAGGGTGGCTATAGCTTTAAAATGACATGTCACACAGCTTCCTAATAATTTAAGAACACTTGCTATTAAAAAATAAGAAGGATTTAGGGGGAGCGACTTATTCTTCAGATCTTTCACCATTGCCTGGGTCACTAAAGTTGGTTGTTAACACTGCAACATTTTTTAAAACATAAGATCTAGACTCAGGTTAGGATGGTACTATCCGAAGGTAATTTTACATCATCAAGAGTTAAATGGACATTACCACCTATGAGGAAAAAAAGTTCTCAAAATGATGTATTCTTATTTTTAAAATATGACCAGAGAGAATCTGGATGAAAACACTGAACTGTAAGAATTTCAGACCGAGGCTGCTGCCTTACAGTTGTTCTCTCCCTCTGGTTTCACCTCCACTGTCTTTCTCCAAAGCAGGGGTCCTCAAACTACGGCACGAGGGCCACATGCAAATACAAATATTGTATTTGTTCCCGTTTTGTTTTTTTACTTCAAAATAAGATATGTGCAGTGTGCATAGGAATTTGTTCATAGTTTTTTTTTTTAAACTATAGTCCGGCCCTCCAACAGTCTGAGGGACAGTGAACTGGCCCCCTGTTTAAAAAGTTTGAGGACCCCTGCTCCAAAGGTTTCCTTCCCATAAGCACCTTGCTCATGTGCCACACCTGAGAGGCTGTCTTTCTCCAAAGGTTTCCCATAAGCACCTTGCTCATGTGCCACACCTGAGAGACTCTAATCAGTACCATCTCAAAACATCTCATCTTGTCCTGTGAAAACCACCATGGTGGTTCATCTGCTTAGGACAGAGTTCGTGAGGCTGTGTCACTTGGGCTGTCTAGTTTGGAGTAGAAGAAAATGAAACTCCCCACCATAGACCCAGGCCATATGTCTCCCCCCCCCCCCCCATAGTCAACAGAGAAGAAAAGATGGGGGTGGGGTGGCTCAAGACAAAGTGTTGCCACCACTAGACGACTAACTGACATTGGGTCAGGAGTGCCATTATGCTGTGCAGAACCCAGCAGCCCTCTGCACCAAACAGCTTCCCATAGGCCCTTCCACAAAACTCCTTTGAAATGTGATAATCATGCCACAAGCTGCTGGCTGACAACCACAGTGAGATACAAACATAGCATCATTCTTACTTCAAAATGTCCCCGTTTGTAAAGGAGGGAGTCCTGGTTCTTATTTAATAAGTGTTTTGTTTCTTTAATTAGAAATGCTAGGATTCGTGTGACACAATAACTCCTAACTCTGTCCCTTTTCAAATCTTGGCTTCCTGGAAAGAGGCAGAGCCTAGAGATGCTGAGGTCTGATGGTCGGTCCAGGTTCCAGTCCTCGCTGTGTGACCTTGGCCAGTTTCATAACCTCTCTGTGTCTCAGTTTCCCCATTTGTCAGAAGTGGATAATGATATCACTTTCTTCCTACTATGGTTGTGAAGATTAGATCAGCGAATGCACTTAGAGTCGTTGGAACAGTGCCTGCCACGCGCTCAATGCTCAATAAATGGTACGGGTTGTAGTTACTGTGATTCCTCAGTTCAGATCAATGTTTGGACACACAGATTTGTGAAGAATTATCATGACTGACTTGGTGCTTTTTCACTACAGCTCATGTGAGTGTGTCTAAAAATATTTACTGAAAGTTGTAATTCTAAACCCTGACAGGCCCCAAGGCATTAACAAAGACTGTGGGAACTGGGTAGAGGGCACGAGGGAGTCATTGCTTCACCAGCCTTTTCCCACCCATCACTGCAAGGCTAATCCACAGCACAGTCAGAAATATGCTTGCAGTTCAAGCAAGAAAGCAGAATAGAGCAGAAATCAGCACCAGACCGGCCTGCACTATTCAGTCTGTACTGTGTGTTTTTTTTTATATTTTTAAATATGTTTTTATTGATTTCAGAGGGAGGGAGAGGAAAAGAGAGAGAGAAACATCTAGGAGAGAGAACCATCAATTGGCTGCCTCCTGCACACCTCCTAATGGGGATCGAGCCCACAACCCGGGCATGTGCTCTGACCAGGAATCGAACCGGCGACTTCTGGGTGCATGGGATGACACTCAACCAAACTGAGCCACACTGGCCAGGGCATCAGCCTGTACTGTTAATACCCATGCCCCTTGCCTTCAGTGACTAAATGTGCAGGCCACAAGCATGTGAACACATGTGCACACACATTTCCCACAGCCACTTAAAGGAGCCTCCATTCAATACCAGGATGGGTTATTTCCTCAGGTCAGATGAAGCGATGCTCTGGAAGGAGGCATGATGGTCGGTGGCTTCAGTGCAGGGGCTGGAACATGGTCTTGCCTGGACCGTGTAAACCCACCTTTCTTCCCCTAGATGTTCACTAGCACATGTAAGCCAGGGGCTGAGGACGGTTGGCTAACTTAGTCACGTGTTCTCCCGCCCCTCCCCATGTGTACAATTCCCTTCTTCACCCACATGTCATATATTGTATTAACCAACAGTTTCCCTCGTGGCCATTCCACATGTTTAAGAACATATGTATTGTTCCCAGATTTATGGCGACTGCACTAAATCAATGGGAAAGAATCCTATTACATTAGATAACACAGTTGGGAATTCAAATCTCTTTCCTTCAACATTTGTCAAGCGGCTTCTCCTCTCACCTATGCTCACTTCCTTTCTGATAGTAAATGAGACAGGTTAATGCTCCCTTTCCAGCCAAACTGATTGCCAGCGGAAGCAGGGAGATGGCAGAGTCCGTGCGAAAGGCCAGCATTGCCTGGGGCTGGCTTTTCCAGAAGGAAAAGAAACAATGGCCCTCGAGCCTAACCTTGGAGTTCATCAGAGCAGGTCCGGCCACGCAGAAAGGACAGCTCCTCTTCCCTGGGCCGGTTCTGGGTTCTAAATTACTGATGAGAAGAGTCTTCATGGGTATTGAGTTTGAGATTTAGGTCTACACTCGCTTAACCCTGCACTTGGACAAATCTTAACCTCTTGAGATAGTCTGCTCATCTTTATTTTATTTATTTTTTTAAAAAATATGTTTTTCTTGATTTTACCGAGAGAGGAAGGGAGAAGAATAGAGAAATAGAAACATTGATGAGAGAGAAACATTGATTGGCTGCCTCCTGCATACCCCATTCTGGGGATCGAGTCTGCAAGCCGGGCATGTGCCCTGACCGGGAATTGAACCAGTGACCTCCTGGTTCATGGGTCCATGCTCAGTCATTGAGCCACATCAGCTGGGCTGCTCATCATGAAAATGAGGATCCTGACACTGCCCCACTTCTCTGTCTATGATCATCAAAGGACATAACAGATGGAACACACTTTGTAGATGTGAAGTATAAGACAAATGTTAAGAGTTCTTATTCCTAATATTTTTCCTCCGGACACATAGGTGCATCCCAACAAGGCCTAGAACTGAGCATTGGTATCTCTTCACAGCAGGTCTGAAGGAAAAGCAGATCATATGCACACAGACTCTGAACATTCCGCTGCACTGAACCATGGGGGATTATTATTAGGTTAAGATGCAGAAGGCTCATCAGAGAATTGTGGGTTTTTTAAAAATATATTTTTATTAATTTCAGAGAGGAAGGGAGAGGGAGAGAGAGACGGAAACATCAATGATGAGAATCATTGATTGGCTGCCTCTCGCACACCCCATACTGGGGATGGAGCCCTGACGGGGAATCAAACCCATGACCTCCTGGTTCATAAGTCAACTCTCAACCACTGACCCAAGGTCAAATGCTCCTTTCACAACACCATCAGCTCTGCCATTCTCACTAGCCCTTTGTTCTCGGAGCTTGATTCCAGTTTTATGTGTTTTATGGTCACAGGGGTCCCTCCGTGAGTGCGAAAGAAGCCGGGAATGCCTGCAGCCCTGTGCATTTCCCCAGAGACCGTTCTCTCCGTGGTCGCTGTGCTCAATCTCAGGAAACTTCCAGTTTGCTCAGATGTCATGTTGCAGAGGAAAAATGTCCGAGCTTGTCTCCCCTGTATATGGCGGATTGATTAAAATCATAAAGCACTGTTTTAGCACCAGCTTTCTCCGTTGCTTTGTTCTAAATAAAGAACTCAGGATTCCACCAGGTGTTCACCTTCATGACTCTCTGGAGAGGCATGCGCAGGCCTAAGAGTTGGGAAATTGAGGCATGGATGTTTAAACAATTAAACGCAGAGATTTAGCCAAGGTCGCCGAGTGAGTAAGAGGAAAAAACAGTACGCTGGCGATCTGATTTGGTCCTAAGATCCCCCGAGAGAACCATCGCTGCATAAATACTTGCATGGCCAACATTAGCAAGAACAGATGTTTTATCAAGCCTACTGTACAGCAGGGCCCACCCTGGCCTATCTGTTCCTATCTGCCTTTATTATGCTTTGGGGCTCCAGCATGATAAGCCCTCCCATATGGTACTTGTATTAACATTAAATAATGGCCATTGTATTGTGTATACTATCACCATAGAAATATTTACTTAGTGGAGCACAGACACCGGTCAAGCATGGTGATTGAAAACAAGCTAATCATAAAAAGCATTCATGCTCACATCTATTTATAAAATCTGCTTCACTCTGCTGCTTAAGTATAGGCTTTGTTCTAAACAAACAAACGCAGACCTTCTGCACGCCCAGAAACATGAAAGGCGCCCCTCCCCCTGGCTCAGAAGGCCGCGCTAGGGCGTGGTCCCTGTGTGAAGTGCCAGGCTGCTCTCTGGGGTTCAGCTGGGCTCTTCTGAGGTGGGAGCTGGCTGGGCTGCTGAGCCTGGCTCTCTGGGGCCCTTTGCTGCCCCCCGCAAGGTCTCTCAGGCCTCCATTTCTCAAACTTGGGGGTGTGGGCAACAATTGCAGGCTGCCCAGCACCACACCAAAGAGCCTCTTTGAGTTGCCGAGGAGCAGGCCCTGGTGTTCAGGGTCTGTGTTGTCCGCTTGAGAAAGGGCCCTCTCACAGGATTCCCTGGGACCCTGTGCCTCCTGCCCCTCCTTGCCTGCAGTGGTGGCTATGGGGCTGGAGCTGGCCATACTGAAGCTGCTGTTCAAGGCCTGAGAGTTTTGTAGATCCCAGTGATTTGCACAAATGTGAGCTCCTGACGTTGTGTGGAGGAAGGTGGTGAGAATCTGGGCTTCAGAGTCAAACAGTTTGAATCAGTCTGTGTAACTTACTAATCATGGGGCCTTGTGCAAACTATGTGCCTCCTCCAGGCCTCATTTTTGGGGTGGGGGGTGGGAGGGTGGAGGGTTAACCTATAAAATGGGGATAAGAGCACCTGCCTCACTGAGGTGATGTGAAGACAACAGCCATGATGCGTGTGATTTCAGTGCCTGGCACAAATCCACACCATTCGTTTTTCTGTTTCAAAAATAAATTAAGTTGAATCAGGCTGTCCTTTCAGAACAAGGGGTTTGGGGGACATGCCACCTAAGTGAGAAGGACTGAGATGACCCGAAGTGATACCTGGCTCTGCTACCAAAGGGCTGAGTGGCTTTGGGCCGGTCCCTCTCCTTCTCTGGAAGAATCCTTAAAGTATTAGTTGTGAAATGGAGGGATAAATCCAGAGCAGTGGTTTCCGAACTTTATGAGCAGGGGATTCCTTTTGAATAACAATAAACTAATAAAATACCTGATGCCATTTATACTCACAGACATACAATGACAAAAGATTACCACTTAGTCTGTAATTTAAAAAATGGATTTATATTTATTAATTTCAGCCCTGTTTGCACTTATCTGGGAGATGGCCATTTTGTTTTGTCTCAGAGATATTATTTTTTTAAACAACAGACGACGTTTGGCGAAACCTGTAGGAACTCTACCCCACCAAGAGTTACAGTCTCTCAAGGTGGGAGACACTGGCCCAGATGGTTGTTCTTTTCAATGGGTTCCTCTGGGTTCCTCAAGGTGGACCCGGAAGCCCAGATTGTGAAGCAAATATGCTCAGAGCTGCTCTGGATAAGGGGAGGGGGGCCTCTTTGAGACCTCCTCCTGCTCTCCCCTCACTCCTGATCTTTGGCCAGGAAAGGCCTGCAAGGTAGCTGTTTATTCACTAAATAGTTACTGAGCACCTACTGGGGGAGGGCACTGTTTGACGTGCTCAGGGCAGGGCAGGGAACAGCACTCCTTGCCTTCCAGTGACTGCACGCTTCTGGTCTTCGAGGATGGCCCTTCCTGGGGGTAGGATTTCTGGGAAGACCAGGGACAAGCAAAGGGAAGCTTGCTCTTAGCCCCCGGCTCCTCTCCTTTGCCTCTCACAATTCCTTTGCTGTTGCTTCTTTGTCTACCCTCCACATTTGGACAAAACCAGGAGCTGAGTCCGTGACTGAGGACAAACTCCCTTCTCTTTCCAGACTTTCGTTTCCTCATTCATGAGAAGAAGGGTTGTACTCTAGCTCTCCAAGGCCACCTCTGTAATGAATAGCAGAAATAACACCACCCTGTTTAACTCAACTATCTTATCATCCTCCCCATATGCTCAAAGACATACTTTGCTACATCTTAGACACAAGCCAAGAAATGTCAGTATAATTTTGAAGCTAGGCTCATGAGCAGAGCCTTTCTCTAAATGTGTTTTTCAGTCCCTACAATAGACACTCAGGAATATTTTTTTTCTTTATGCCTAGTCAGGGGATGGATGGAGAGTGATAGCTACAAAGGCCAAAGTGATGACATCGAGAGCTCCCGAGATAGTTGGGTTCTAGATGCAAAACAGGAAAAAGAAAAATAGTCCCTAATCCACAGCCCCAATCACACTGTCCTTTGCCTCTTTCACCGTGTGGCATGGGTATGCGGTGGGCACTGTGTCCCTGTCATGTGGTAGATGCTGGGGACTGTTTGTTGAAGGAGTGAACATACTCTATTCCAGTCCTTTTCCCCCACTTGGTTCAACCCACCCTTCATCAGCTGGCCCTGCTTTGGGAAGGAAAACACTACATTGGGTAGATTAATCTGCAAAAAAGATTGAGCAGAGGCTGAAGTTAAGCTTGTCTCTGTGCCAGGTTATTCCATGCTCAGCTTCCTCCTTGCTCAACGTTCATCCACCCACTCACCCCCGCTCAACTGGACAAGTCAGCTAAGCCTCCCTGTTGGAGAGGGTCTTCGAAGGGAAGTAGCACGTTAGCAAAGACTGATATCCTGGCCTCATCCTGTGGGAAGTCAGCAGGAAGAGAAACGTCAGAGGGGTGGTAATGCACCCACTACACCTGCTATGACACGTGGGTGGGGTGGGGAGCACAGGCCAAGCCTGCCACCTGCCACCAGGATCAACCTCGGGGCCACTTCCATTCACCCTATACCTTGCATTTCCAGGGGAGACTTTCTGGAACGGTTCTGCCTGGGAGAGGAATCTGATCTGTAACCCATGGGGCCGGACCAGCGAATGCAAAGTGGTTACATCAAGGATTGGGGTTCTGTTTATTGACAGGGTCATGGCCTCTCCTGGTTATGACCCTCGAGGGACCCCGGCATGGAAACGGGATTTGTAACGTAACACTAACAATAACACACTAGAGACAGCCGTGACAGGGCCTGCTCCTCCTACATGCTGCAGCTGGCTCCCCAGGATGGAGACGGAGCGGGGAGCAGAGGAAGCAGGCGAAGAGCAGGAGACAAAGGAGCAGGGATGGAGTCGCTGGGATTGGAGGCCCCGGGGCCTAGAGCCCAGCGGGGGCTTCCGTGGTCCCTGCAGTTGGAGAGTCCAACCCCTGCTTATGAGCCTTTGTGGGCCCTGTATCACCCCAACCTCAATGGATGGCACTGTTGGTTCTGAGGCCAGTTCCTCTCCCCCAGCTCCCAACCTCCATCCCCTAACCTGCACAGACACCTCCTCTTACCAAACAAACCTGCTCTCACCCATCGCACTCCCACTCCCATCCTGTGTCTGCGAATCATTTGTTTCTTTTTTCTCCAGGGTTGGAGGGGTAATAAGGCAGAGCAGGAAGAGTAAGAAACCGGAGTCCCAGGACATTGCTCACGGTTTGTTCAGTCCATAGGCAGCCAGACAAAACTGGAATAGGATGTTTTCTGCCATTTCTGCCCTTGCCTCTTATGAGCAGGATTTGGGGGACTGTGAAATATTTTTTTTGGGGGGGGGGAAGGGGTTCCTGAAATCACACCGCATTGAACCCCCTCCCTGGTGTTTCCTCAGTGGCTTATTTCTGGTCTACAGGAAATGAGGACTCCTTGGGATCTGATAGGACCTGACCCAGGAGAGTTCTCCAGTTGGCAGATGAGAGGGGGTTTGAGAAGAAGAGCCATGGGCTCGGCTACTTTCCTGCGGGGCCTGTACTTCACCTCTCCCCCATCCCACAGGCCAGAGCCCCAGTGAGTGAGCTGCTAGAACAGCCTGGCAGTCACTCCGCGGTGATTTCCAGAGGAAATAGGTAAGGACCCTTTTCTCCATCATGAGCTCTGGGAGTGTCAATTTCCTTGAGCGGAGGCATCATGGACAAGAACGCTCTCAGCTGTCCCTGGAGGGTCTCAGAGGAGGCCCTCCCTTCCTGAATCCCCCAGCAGCTCAGCTTCACCGCATTTTCTTTTCTGATGCCAACATTTAACCACGCCTGGTGTCCCAAGTGGTGTTGTCCTCTCCAGGGAGAAGCCAACTAAGTCAATGCTGGATTTGGATGTTTTAGAAATCCCCAGAGGGTGTCCCTAAAATCGCCTCTACTCATAGCACCTACTCACATAGAGAGGGCCTAGTGGTTCCCTGACTATTTGTCACTAGTGGCTGGGCACACCCAGGCTTCACAGGCAAAATGAGGGATCTTCATACAGAATTCATTTGCTGCCTCACCAGTTTTCCATCCTCAATTATCAGAATTTAAACTGGATATGTTTGCTGTAGGCCCTTCTATTGGTTACTACCTGGAGATTTGGGCAAATTTTATGAGAAAGAGAGAGAGAGAGAGAGAGAGAGAGAGAGAGAGGGGGAAATTTTATGTGCTTGGTTGGTTAAACTTGTAGATGAGGGGGTAGTTGATAACTAAATGTGATTTTTTTTGTGTGTGATTTGTTCTTCAAAACACACCTCACCATATACCCATATTCAGACTCACCTCATTCATGAAGACTGCCTAGACCACCCTGGCTCACAGACGTGTTTCCTATCTGTGTGTATTTGACCATGTCAAACGCAGCCCTCTAGCATACTTTGAATCCGTTGCATTTTATCATTGTGCATTCGTGCACATGTATCTCCTATACCCTTGAGTAGCAATAGGACCCTGGAGAGTGGAGGCTTTAGGATGGCTCTCATCCTACTCTGGCTCAGGGAGATCTTAGCAGCGGGACCACTCATGCTTCCTCTCAGCACATGCGCTGTGCCCACGTGGGCGTGTCACCATGGCTTGGAGTTCAGTGTTAATGGGAGCTATAGCCAGGGATAGTCTTAAAGGCAGCCGAAGAAGAGAGTCCCAGCTTCCTTCCAAGTCTTTTAGATATTATTTGCTTAATCTCTGCATAAAACCTACATGAGGATCTCTCACATTTGGATTTATTTTTAGCTTCTCTCTCTCACTCTCTCTGTCTCCCCCTATTCCTTTCCCCTTCCTCCCCCTCTCCCTCTTTTTTTTTTTTTTTGCCAAAGTAGAGACAAAAGTTACCAGAAGTCTCAATTGTCAGACTTCAAAGACTTTGCTCAACATTTGACATTTGACAGCGTGTCCCCCTCCTCTTCCTCCGCACCCTCACCTCGCTTGCTTGGGCACAAGCCTCAGAGAGATAACCATATCAGGCAGAATAAATGAAGCTTGTTTCCTCCTAAATTTGCTTCCTCCCACACAGTACGGCTCCGCACCCCGGGGCTGGCAGTGCACTTTAACCCGGATCTCTCTCTCTCTCTCTCTCTTGACTTTTAGTTGGAGGCAGTGGGCCAGATATTGTAGAAGACTCTAGATCCACCAGACAGCACTCATGGATTTTTTGAATCAGAAAGAAGGTCACGGAAGTCTCCTCTGACATCCTCTTTTTACAGAAGACGAGGCCCAGAGGAGTTCAATGATTTGTCTGAAATCAGAGCTCGATATGAACAGAGCAGGCATTAGAAGCCAGAATCCTCTTCATGCGCAGCCTGGTACTCCTTCTGCTTTAACACAAAGAATGGGAAAGTATAGACCCAGCAATCACACTGAAAGCTCAGATAGTGGACTTCTCGGGGATCCCGTAGGCTAGATCCCCCCATGAGTTCATCGGGGTGGCACAGAGGAGCCTTGTCCTCAGCGGCCTGCCTGGAGGAGACCTCCCCGAATGGCTTCCGACATGCCCCAGGGTCCGTGTCAGAGGGAAGCAGCAGGGTCAGTGTGGTCTGTGTGTCGGATTCCCCCAGGAACTGTGTGGCATTGCCCACGACCTGGCAGCCACTTGTCCCCAGCACAGGGAAGGCTAGTCCTGAACCCTCCACCTTATGGCATCACGGCAAAGACAGACAGGCAGGGAGGGCAGGATCCACTGGCCACGGGAGGGGGAACAGCCAGTTCCCTACTGGGCTATCCAAGAACCTTGCCCCAAATAGCCATCAGCAGGGCAGTCATCCCACTATTGAGGTTCTTTGCTTTAGGCCTTTAGGGGGGTTTTGAATGGAATCGATAGAAACAATAGAATGACTCTAAAGCTTTTTACTAGAAATTTGAAGAGAGATTGGATAGGGAGAAAACTTGGGGGAAGTGGAAAAACACCCGAAAATCTTGGCTGTCTCCACTTTCCACCTTCTAGCACATGCATGGGAAACACACACACACACACACACACACACACACACACACACACACACACACACAGAGGCATGCACGGGCCTGGTGCTGTCTGGAAGACCCAGAGAGTTGGCAAGGCCTCCTACATCTGTCACCATCGGGCTAGAGCAAATCTCTCCTTCAGAGCTGCCACCCCCCCACCTGTGGGGGGCCACAGACTCAGGCTGCTCCCTCACTTCGGGGCTCGACGGGGATGGCCAGGTCTCAGCCAACCTGCTGCTTCTGTGGGGTTTGGTGAATCTGGCCTGACCCAGTCTTCAGGGGCACCTGGAGTCCTCACACATCAACCAGTTTCATGCCCTTTGAGTGCATTCTTGTCCCCCACTGCCAGCCTCCAGGGTCCCTCTGAGGCAGGAGAGCCTCCTCCTCACCACGCCGCCTGTGCACTTCCCAGCCCAGGAGGGTAATTTTTCAGAAAACTATTTTTAGAAATAGTAACCTCAGAATAAACACAGCCTACCAGATGCTGGTATTTTTCTGGGGCAAGTGAGCTGAGGATCATTTGTTTAAAGAGAAAGGTAAAACAGCCAACCTGGCTGGGGCCTCCGGAGGGTGGGTGTTCATGCAGTCTGCTGGCTTTTACTCCCTCTAGTGGCAGGCTTGTAGAAGACAAGCCTTCACCCAGACTTTCTGATGGACAGATTTGTACGCCAACTCATTTTTACTTGACATTTAGGCTTCTAGTTTGAGGAAAAGCAAAGATCAAGTGCATCCACATTTAAGGGTACAGATGTGGTAAGACCATTAACGCAATTTCTCCACGTCTTTTCCGCATTTCTGGAAGGATTGAGCACTAAATAAAACTACACTTTGAAAATGAGGCTCTAGGAAAACTGCTGAGTACCTTGGTTTAATAAAATCGCTCACTCAACAGACTCTGCATGTCATAGAGGAAAATCGTAGGGTCAGCTCTTCACTATACACCTCTTTCCAAAGTAAGACAACTCTCAGTGGTCCCGCCAGCTTCATAGAGGATGGGTTGAGAGGGAACAGCTAGAGGGACAATTTGTCAGTCTAATAATGGAAGAAAAAAACAACAACATCAAAACAACCACACAACGCTCTCTGATTATAAGACGTGAGAGACCAGAAACAAGTTTCCTGAAGACACCAAGGGTATCCCTTTTTTAAAAGTTTTAAGCATATTTCTTCTAAGTGTATTTTCTAGTGAATTTGGCACCGCCTGCAAAGAGACAACAGAAGAAAAATAAATGACCTTGATTTTAGGGTCTACAAGGCCATGTCATGGGATTCTTCTGACGGGAAGAAAGCTGCCAGTGCAAAGGTCTTCCTTGCCCTGGAGACCTTTGTCCTCAGCTCAGAAATGCTGATCAGGGTGGAAAACAGCTGATGGACAATTCTCTGGTCACATTGTCAGTGACTGGGTTTCTCCCACAACCTGGCTCCCTCATGTCTGGGTGGCCAAGTCAAACCAGAAGTGACTGTGGCTGACAGGAGGGAACACATGTGCTGTAGCTGATCGGTCAGGTCATGCTGGGATCTCTCAGCTCGCTTTGAATCAGACCTTGTCAGTTATGGAGCCGCATTCGCTCATTCAACAGAAAGCATTCCATTCACAAACACATTGGCTGAACTGACAATTGAGTCGTTATGAGTCCTTTTGCCGTAGGATGGACTGGCTTTCCAGAGTGACAGCCTCTTCTTTGACTGCCCTTTGTACTTCTCTATCCACATTCACCATTTTCGTATATTTTTGTGTATTTTCATGTGTAACTTATTGAACTTCTAGCAACTGCTGGTAGGAAGACCAGCAAATCCGTGCCCCCATGGCTCAGGAGTACCAGTGACACCATTTTCCCTCTGAAATAGATGGTGACAAATGGATGGACCATGTGGCGCTGATTTCCTTACAAACATGGCTGGGTTTCCCCTTGTTGCCATAGGAAGGAAGACAAACCTGCCATCTGACCCTGGGAGCAAAATCGTCCATCAAGAACCACTGACCCGAGGAGAGGTCGTTGGAAGTGGGAGAGATTCCATTTCTTCTTTTTTGCTTATTCATTCTTTTCCTTTCCCCCTATTTATATTTTTCAACAACTAATTATAGAAGACTTGTACCATGGAGTAGGCCTTAGAGATCAAGAGTGAACAAAAATCAAATTCCTGCCCTAGCTGGTTTGACTCAGTGGATAGAGCATCAACGCTTGGACTGAAGGGTCCTGGGTTTGATTCGGGTCAAGGGCACATACCTCAATTGCAGCCTCAATCCCTGTGTGGGGGCAACCAATCGGTGTGTCTCTCCCACAACAATGTTTCTCTCTATCTCTCTTCCACCCTTCCACTCTAAAAATCAATGGGAAAATATCATCAGGTGAAAATTAACAACAACAAAAAAAACAACAACACAAAAAACAAAACAACAAAAAATACACTCAAATTCCTGTCTTCAATTAACTTATATTCTAGTATGTGTGGGAAGGAGAGAAATAGTAAACTCAAAACAAATAGATGAGAGAATTCCCGATAGTGAAAACATTATGAAGACAATAAATCGAGGTAGCAAGCCAGCAAGTGACTAGTCAGGATTGACAAGGAAGGGTGTGGACCACAGAGTGCTCTCATTTCCATTTAGCTCCATCCTGAACCTCAGCAGAAGAGAGAAATTGCCACAGTGGTGGTGGCCTGCGAGGGGGTGTTGAGAAGGGACTTGACACTTCTGAGGCCATGGTTTTAGAAGTGTCCTCAGACAGTGGTCTCTATAGAAGATATTTGGGGAAGAGCAATGACATTGGAGTCAATACATTGGTTGTTGTGATTATCAAGGAAAAAAAAGAAAAGAAAAGAAAACCTAGACTAGGTGTGTCCGTGGAAATGGAAAGGAGAAACTGCATATGAGGCATTTAGAGCAGAACTTCCTTGAGTTTTGGATTTAATAGATAATTAAAAAATAAACCTTGTATGGCTTTGCCCTATGAGAATGTTAAAACAAATCCAACACTATCCACTCTCCTTTAAGAATACAAAACCATTTAACACATGAATAGATAGAAAAAAACATAATCTCAGGCAGACCTCTAGGTTGAGTTTTAATTCTGTGTTTAACTATCTGGACTGTCTCATTTTTCTCATTGCATCACAGACCAGTAACCAGTACATACTGGTCCAATATTGTTCTAAGACCAGTGTTTTATAACCTGTGGGTTCCAGGTTTCCCTGAAAATGTGACAGGCTATGAGACTGGATGAAAACAAAAATGGTGTAAAGATCACTCCAAAATTTTATACTTGTGTAAACAAGCATTTGAGGGAATAATTAACAGAAATTAGGAAGAAAAGGAGATAGGTTTGATAATAAGTCTGGATTGAAACCTGGTAAATTTAAGATGTTTAAGGTACTTTCCTGATAAAATGTTGGTGAATAGTTGAGTCATAGTACTGAGGTTAGGGTTATGAATCAGGACCACGAATATAGATTTTGTTATTGTTCAAATGAAAATAACTGAAGCCTTTGGGAGGGCAAAATCTCCAAGGTAGAAAGGAAGAAGGAGGGTGGGGGAAAAAAAAGGCAGAACATTGGAGAAAATGATCAGGCAGAATTTAGCCAGAACTCAGAGGATAGAACACACACACACCTCCCCCAAATAGTCAAGAAGATTAATAAAGCAGAGCAGCCAGGTGCTTAAAAGTAAATTGGTTGTCAGAAAATTGAGTTCTAAACTATAGATATAGCCCGCCCAGCATAGCTCAGTGGTTGAGAATCAACCTACGAACCAGGAGGTTACGGTTCAATTCCCAGTCAGGGCATATACTTGGGTTGTAGGCTTGATCCCCAGAGTGGGGCGTGCAGGAGTCAGCCAATCAATGGTTCTTTCCCATTGTTGATGTTTCTCTCTCTCCTTCTCCCTTCCTCTCTGAAATTAATAAAAATACATTTTTAAAAAACCTTTAGATATCATCTTTTTCAATGTGAAAGGAATGACTGAAGATATTTTATATGTTAGGTAAAAGGAAGATAGTTCTTAGAGTGATGAAGATTTGGACATGTTTATAGGAAGGGAAAATTCATGATATGGGAGAAAAAAAAGTAATTAATGCAATAAAATGCCAAGGCAACCTTGGTGGGATGTGATGGGTACCTTTTGAAGGCAAAGAGGATTACCTTATTCTCTAGAGAAGGATTGAGGATTTAAAAGATGTAGATGCTGAGATATCAAAGCAACAAGAAGAAAATGGTCACAAGTGAAGAGAAAAGATAGGAAAGAAGCCCTTATAGATTACTCCAACCATCTGCTGTAAGAAGTTAGGAAGAACGAGGATTGTGAAGAGTGACAACATTTTGTTATAGCCCTGTGGAATTTGGTAAGGAGTTAACAAGTGATGAAGCTGAAAAAACGTAACCAAGAAGGAGTGAGGGCTTTAGATAGCTTCCTTAATTGTGGGCACATTTCTTGGGCAACTCTTGGCTGCTAGGAAGTAGGAAAAAAAGAAAGCAGGATTCAGAAATGAGCACTAGAAGTAAGAAGAAAGGGCAGAGATTTGACCGGGTCATATGAGGTTCAGAAATGGGTCGGACAACTGGGAAATCAGGGATATGAGAAGAGCATGCCAAAGGGATTTCAGCAAGGCTCCTTGATGTGGTTTTATTTAGTCAGAAAGGAGGAGGCCTAATATTAACATTCATTTCACAAACATTTTTTTTCTCATCAACTATGAGCCTGGCAACTATGGTTAATAAGACACGTGAGATCCCTGCTGTCATGGAGTTTTATTGTAGTAGTGAGGACAGAAGGCGGAAAGAGATAGGTAACAAAGGAATAAAAACATGGGGAAAACATCAGATGGTGATTATGATATAAATAGAGTGATGTGATTGCAGGTGGCAGTGGTTAACATACACTGAGTGGGAAGGAAGGTCTCTGAGGAAAGATCATTTCAGCCAGGATCTGACTGACTAGATAGAGCAGGGGTCCTCAAACTTTTTAAACAGGGGGCCAGTTCACTGTCCCTCAGACCGTTGGAGGGCCGGACTATAGTTATAAAAAAAAAAAACTATGAACAAATTCCTATGCACACTGCACATATCTTATTTTGAAGTAAAAAAAACAAAACAGGAACAAATACAATATTTGTATTTGCATGTGGCCCGCGGGCCGTAGTTTGAGGACCCCTGAGATAGAGGCAGCCATATGATGAGTTCCCAAGGCATGCTTATGTTCACGAAGTAGGAATGAAAGAAAGGGAGGCATCAAGGATAACTCCTACATGTTTGGGTTAAACTATAGGTAACTCTTTTTACTGAGATGGGGAAGACTACAGTGGAGTAGGTTTTGAAGGGGATAAGGATTGGTAGAAAATCAAGAATTCTCTTGGCCACATTAAGCTGAAGATGGCCAATGGTGGTCCTGAAAGTGGAGAAGCTCTAAGCATGAAAAGTGTGTGAGTGAAGGTCAAAGGCATTGTGAAAGTCAGAGAATTAAACATAAAGAACCTCAGGTTGCAGTATGGGTCATAAGTATAATTCTTGTTCAATGCCTTTCAGGTGTTTACAGGTAAAAGCAGGATAGGCTGAGGGGAAAAAACTGCACTTGAAGATAGAACTGAAGTTGTAAGGAATAAGGGAATGTTTTCTTGATGACATTCTGAAGGCTAAGGGAAGATAGGGTGAGGGAGATATATTTATGTAAAGTAGTTAAAAATGGCAATTAATGGAGACTACACACAGGATGGGGCAAAATGAGGTTTACAGTTGTGAGTACATGAAACACAGAATGTATTCCTGTATTATTATTTATTCAATATTATATTATTTTCCATTTGAACAACTGCAAACCTACTTTTGCCCCACCCTGTATATGTACTTGATAATAATTACACTAAATTTTAGCAATTAAGCAAAGTTGCTGGTTAGCATAGAATACATAAAATAATAATTAAAATGCAGGCAGTGAACAATCCTGCAATATATGACAGTATTATTATCTCATTAAACATAGCAACCTACTGAGGTAGAATAAGTATGAAAAGATATATTCAGGATATATCATTAGTAGTAGTAGTAGCATAGAGGAATCTTAGAAGATCCAAATTGAAAATTACAATTCTTACAAGTTCAAGTTAAGATTTCTTTTCTTTGTCCACTTGCATGCCTGAGCATGTGTGCATGCATGTGTATGTGTATGTGTGTGTGTGTGTGTGTGTGTGCGTGTGTGCACGCGCGTGTTCTCAGAACAGTTTTTGGCTATTATTTTTCTAAGCAAACATGTGATTCTAATGAAATTTGCTGAATTTCAAGCAGCCACACGTGTATAAAATCTGGCCAAGTTGGATATTTGTGGAATGCTGATTTTTCCATACGTATCAACATTTGGTAATTATCATCAGAACTATTCATGCAAGTTTAAAAGTGGAAATAAAATGAAGAGATATGCAATAGGGACCTCAGATGATCTACTGGGTAACCATTAGAGGTAGTCAGATCTGTCAGTGAACACATGGCGCCATGGGACTATCACTCCCTAGCTCAGTTTCTTCTGGAAAGCTTTCTAATAGAAACATCTAAATTTCTTCTCTAAAACCCCACACAGAGGGTGGGGTGGCACCTAACTAACTGCTGAACTAGAAGCAAATTATAATAAGTATTCTTCACAATTGACAGAAGTCTGTATTGATATCCTTTCCTAATATTGTTTCTCAAGACCTTCCCGTCTTTTTCTCATGCTCTCAAACTCTTAACATATAGGTTTTACATCATAATATCACTGGCAAAGTCTGTTAGTTATTGTTTGTTCTGTGACAAATCACCCCCAAACCTAGCTGCTGAGAACAACACACACTTATTTTCTGTGAGTTTCTGTGAGTCATGAAGCTGCAAATGGCTTGGCCACATGGTTATGACACAAGGTTTGTCATGAGGCTTTAACCAAAGTGTTGGCAGAGGCTGAAGACATCGCAGAGCTCAACTCAGGGAGGACCCACGTCAAAGGCTTCACACATAGCTGTCGACAGCCCTCAGTTCCCTGCCTTGTGGGCTTCCCCCCAATTGCTGTTTCACAACATGGTAGCTAGCTTCTCCCATGGTGACATGATCTGAGAGAGATGAAAGAGAACCTGAGATAAAAGCCACAGTCTACTTGTAACCTAATCTTGGAAGTGGCATTCCACCCCTGCTCCAGTCCTCTAATAATTAAAATCAAGTCAATAACTCCACCCAGCACTGAAGGGTAAGAGAGTACACAGGGGTGTTAATATCAAGAAGCAGTCATGGGTGACCATCTTGCAGACTTACAACCACCCACAATGAGTCATATTAGCCTCATTTTGCAGATGAGAAAATTAATATTCTGTAAGGATTTTAATGTATCCAAAGCCATGCCTCTCACTAATGCAGCAAAAATGAATGTAAACATAAATAAATGGGACTACTCCAAAATAAGCATTCAACAGAATGTTGAGGCAGTTTACAGAATAGGAGAAAATATTTTCAAACCATATATCAGAAAAGGGATTAATATCTAAAATGTCTAAAATATATAAATTTAATAACAAAAATCTATCTATATATATAAAAGCCTAGGTGACCGTTCAGCCGTTCCACCATCTGACTGGTAGCAATGATGCACACTGATCACCAAGGGGTAGATGCTCAACACAGGAGCTGCCGAGCTGCAGTGACTTGGCAGCTGTGATTCTTGGGGGGGGGGGCGCGCACCCGGAACCAGAGAGGAGGGAGCCCAATTCCGGGGTGCATCACCCGAGAACAGCCCTCTCACAATCTGGGACCCCTCAAGGGATGTTGGAGAGCTGGTTTTGGCCCGATCCCCATAGGCCGGGCTGAGGGACCCCACCAGTGCACAAATTTGTGCACCAGGCCTCTAATATCATATAACTCATTAGCAAAAGGTAATATGATTAAAATAGACAAATAACCTGAATAGATATTTATCCAAAGAAGATATTCAAAAGGGCAAATGGTACATAAAAAGGTCCTCAACAACACTAAACATCAGAGAAATAAAAAATCTAAACCACAATGAGATATCACCTCCCACTTGTTAGGATGGCTATTGTCAAAACAACAAAAAACAAAAAAATAGATAACAAATATTGGGGAGGATGTGGAGAAAAAAGAACTTTGACCACTGTTGGTGGGATATAAATTGGTAAACAGTATGGAAGTTCTTAAAAAAAATAGAACTGCCATTTGATCCAGCAATCCCACTTCTGAGTATATATTCCAATTTTTTTTTTTTTTTCTGATCAGTAAGTCTCAACAGTGGGCTTTACCTAGTCAGTACACCATGTTGTAAATGTCATCCATGCTGTGTTGTTCTATTTATAAATAGTTTTGAAAGGATCATTCTTAAGGACCCTAGGATTTTCAGAATGGTAAATGAGCAATTGGCTTTAACTTCCGGTTACCAGCTGCATTAGCCCCTAACAAGAGAGTCAGCCTACACTTTGAAGCTTGGAAGCCAGGAATTGACTTCTCCTCTCTACCTATAAAAGTCCTAGGTGGCATCTTCTTCCAATATAAAGCTGTTTCGTTTACACTGAAAATCTGCTGTTCAGTGTAGCCACTTTTATTAATGACCTCAGGTTGATTTTCTAGCTAACTTGCTGCAGCTTCTACATCAGCACTTGCACGTGTCACTTGGCTCTTTTCTGTTATAGAGATGGCGTCTTTCTTAAACCTCATGAACCGACCTCTGCCAGCTTCAGACTTTCATTCTGCAGATTCCTCACCGCTCAGCATTCATGGCATTGGAGAGAGGTAGGGCCTTGCTCTGGATTCAGCTTTGACTTGAAGGAATGTCTGTGGCTGGTTTGATCTTCCATCCAGACCACTACAACTTTCTGCATATCAGAAATAAGGCTGCTTCGCTTTCTTGTTCATGTGCTCGCTGGAAGAGCACTTCGAATTTCCTGGAAGGACTTTTCCTTTCCACTCACAACTTGGCCAACTATTTGGTGCTAGAGACCTAGCTTTTGGGCTGTCCTGGTTTTTGACATGCCTTCCTCACTGAGCGTAATCATTTCTAGCTTGATTTAAAGTGAGCGACTTGCAACTCTTCCTCTCGCTTGACCACTGTTGGGTCTCCTGGAATAGGAAGGCCTGAGGAAGGGAAGCCAGGGGAGCAACTGTTTGGTGGAGCAGTCAGAATACAAGCAACACTTGCCGATGAAGTGCATTGTCTTGTAGGAGTGTGGTTTGTGGTGCCCCAAATAACTGCACTAGTAGCATCAAAGATCACTGACCACAGAGCACTCTAACAAATGTAATAATAATGAAAAAGTTTGAAATATTGGGAGAATGACCAACATGTGCCACAGAGGCATGAAGTGAACAAATGCTATTGGAAAAATGGAGTCAATCAACTTGCTTGACTCAGGGTTGCCACAAACCTTCAGTTTATAAAAAAAAACACACCACACAGTATCTGCGAAGCACAATAAAGCAAAGGGCAATAAAATGAGGTATGCTTGTTTATTGTTAATTCTTTGACCTTGAGCTCATAGCCAACAGCTCATATAACTCTTGCCTGAAGAGCCTCATTTAACACATGTATTTCCCCTTATGGGACATCACAGCCTTCTTGCACTTAGGGACACAGTATGTACTGGGGACTATTTTAAACAGAAAAGCCACGGACAGAATCACAAAAATGTGAAAAGCATGGAACTAAGTTTTTCAAGGAAGACATTTGTTTACAGGATGAGCATCTAAACAAGAAGACAGAGTGTAACTTTGTTCAACCTCATCTGAGAACAAGCCTGTTGGAACACTAAAACTTTTTGCTGATCTTTGCATGGGCATGACTGCAAAACTGCCTCAGTATTGATTTGGGGGTTCCAAATAAAATGTATCCATAAGGTGAGTTCACAAATACAGAATCTTCAACTAACAAGGGCTGGATGTACTTACAAATACAGCATACTGATCCAATACATGGAATAACTTACATCCAAAGACCTAGAAATAGAAGATTTTATGACAGGTTTAAAAATACAGGAAGAAATCGAATTCATAAAACAAGCACATGATTATAACAAAGGAATAGACTGATATAGTAAAGAACCAAAAAAGATATTAAAGTTAAAAAGTGTTATCATTGAAAATAAAAAGTTAATAGATGGGTTAGAAACATAGTAAAAGTAATTATAAATAGTAAAAAGGGAGTTAAAAATATAGACTTTAGTAAACCATCAATACTGTACATAAAAATTTTTTAAATGCAATAGAATATATAACATTATTTCACAGAAGTTCCAGAATATGAGACTACAGAGAATGGGGAAGAGGCAAGATTTGAAATGATAATGATTTTTTTCCAGAAATGAAGAAAGTCGAGTGTACTCACACTTAAAAAGTGTAAAAACTATAAACCCAATTTTTTTTAAAAAAAAATCACACCACACATATTATAATTAAATGGAAGAATACTAAGCATTAAAAAAGTATTGAAAGTTACCATGAAAAAAATTAAATATTTTCTATAAAAAAACATAAAACTTCTCATAAAAACACTCTGGGTAATAAAAGAAAATCAAATAGTATATTTAAGATGTAAATAGCTGTAAAACTAAAATCTGGTACCTAGCTAATTTACCCTTCAAGAATGAGAAAAAAATAAGACATCTAAAGAATCTTTATGCTTCAATGAAAGAACTCCTAAAAGTCATAGTTAAGCAAGAAGAAAATGAATCAAGAAGAAAAAAATAAATTGCATAGAACAAAAATACTGGTAAAATATTCATATATCTAAAATCATGTAGACTTTAAAAATAATGGTTTGTATTAAAATCAGGACAGGATTCAACTATTAGACAAATGTAACTTACAGGATTCAGAGAGGGTTTAGTCAGAAAGTTAATGTACTCTAAGGTCATTACTTCTTCACGGGAAAGGTAACAAATACTTTACATTTGTTGGAAAAATATAAGATCTGATTGTTAAATATTTAAATGTAAATGCCGACAGGATAGAAATGGAATGCATTTCTATTTCTAGCCAAATCAGTATTGGGAAAAATAAAGAAATACAGAAAACCCTGTTGGATGTCTAGTCAAAACAGATAAAATTAAAGTAACAAGAAAGAAAAAACCCCACAAAGAATAAAAACCTTTAAATAGGCCCTAAACATTAATAAAAACATAGACCCATTAGCAGTGAATGGAGCTGAAATCTTAACCCTACTGGGTCTGAAAGCATGAGGTGGGATAGGAAACTTTTTCTTCCCCATCATTTTTTAAAGCTCATTTGGCATATTGGACATTATAACTGCTTCATACATTGTGGATGCACAAGTTTTGCTTATAATTTGATGTGAGAGGCTTGGGCCAAATTCATGAAAGAAGAATGAGTAAAAGTATCTTCTCTGCTGGGTTTTTTGTTTGTTTGTTTAATATGTTTTTCCTGACTTGAGAGAGAGAGAGAGAAACATCAATGAGAGAGAAACAGTTTAATAAGTTTTTCCTGACTTGAGAGAGAGAGAAACATCAATGAGAGAGAAACATCTATGAGCTGCCTCCTGCATGTCTCCTACTGGGGATCTAGCCCGCAACCCAGGTATGGGACCTGACTGGAAATAAACTAGTGAGCTCTTGGTTCATGGGTCAATGCTCAACCACTGAGCCACACTGGCCAGGCTATCTTTCCAAATTTAAAATGTACTTGTTCTTTATCCAATTAGTCCACTTCAATAAATTTGTTACATATCAATACTTACAAAGAATAATATGAAAATATTTTCACAACCCAATTAAAAAAAACCCACCTTGAACAGATAAACTTTTGTATTCTGGAATGTAATGTGACCATTGAAAAGACTGATACAGATAGAAAGAGGCTGAAGACATTATCAAATGAAAAGAGAAAGTCTTAAAAATGTTTGTAATTCCATGTATGTAAATATAAAACTTTAACATATATGTATGTGTATGTGTGTTTGTGTGGAGAAATATATGTTTATCAAATTTTCAAGGAAAAAAGGGCTGTAATATCTGCAACAAGTATGAAGAATCATGTATGACATAATATAATCTCTATATATAAAAGCCTAATATCCAAAGTGTCCCCTCGGGAGTTCAACCAGGAGACCGGGAGTTCGATCGCTCGCTATGATGTGTGCTGACCACCAAGGGGTGGGACGGAACAAAGGAAGACCCCGGCCAGGAGCCGGCAGCTGGGGAAGGAAGGCCCTGGCAGGCCCTGATTGCTGGCCAGGCCTAGGGACCCTACCAAATTTCGTGCACCAGGCCTCTAGTGTAAAGTATAAAACGCCATCTGAAAAAGGAACTGAAAGATTCCCGTTAATGTACCAACTTCATAAAGGGAATATTGCACACAAGAGAGATTGTAAATAAGTTTAAATTGGACAATTGTAGCCTCCTTTAATAAATACATATAATAATAAATACATATAATTTTTCTGAGTTTTATTGTATGTCTATTACATTTTCATAAAATTAAATCAGAATCATAATTCTCAGTGCTGTCAAGATGACCATAAAATAGTGTGTCTGTCCAAACAAATGATCGCCTCCAATGCAATGTCATAGCATCTGCCTAGATCCAGATCATACTTATAATTTTTAATGTCTTAAGCTCATTTTGTGGGACATGTTTAAGTGAATTCATCCAAGAAATGAAGAGAAAAACCATACACATGTTATGTTCATCTCAGAATCCTATATAATAAAAGGCCAATATGCAAATCATCCCCTCAGGAGTTCGACCAACCAGGAGTTAAACTGACCCAGAGTTCGACTGCTTGCTATGACATGTGCTGACCACTAGGGGGTGGCATGGAATGAAGGAAGACCCTGGCCAGCAGCCAGCAGCTGGCAGCCAGGGGAAGGAAGGCCCTGACTGGCCCTGATTGCCAGCCAGGCCTAGGGACCCTACCCGTGTAAAAATTTCATGCACCGGGCCTCTAGTCATTTATAAAGCCAAAAAATATTCAACAATAAATGAAAGACTACCCAAATTAACACACATCTATATAATAGAATAGTGTATATTGTACAAGAGTCATACCTGTAATGAACCTATCAGCTTAGAACCCAGAAGCGACCCACATAGGGGAAGGTAGCAGTGAAAAGTCGATCTGCAGTGTCATTACTGTAGATAAAGAGTTAGGTTTAGTTTGAACTGAGTTTATGTTCATAGACTGGAAAATGCTCTGCTTGGAAATGACGTTTTATTTGGGGGTTCCTTTAGGGGTGGTTAAGGAATTGATTTGTACATGTTATCTAAAATGCCCCAAACTGTCATTTTATTTATTTATTTATTAAATATAATTTATTGATTTTTTTACAGAGAGGAAGGGAGAGGGACAGAGAGTTAGAAACATTGATGAGAGAGAAACATTGATCAGCTGCTTCCTGCACACTCCCCACTGGGGATGTGCCCGCAACCAAGGTACATGCCCTTGACCAGAATCGAACCGGGGACCCTTGAGTCCGCAGGCCGATGCTCTATCCACTGAGCCAAACCGGTTAGGGCTGTCATTTTATTTAAATAAGAAAGGGGGAAATGGTCATTAACATGCAGAAATCTTGTTCTTGCCTTTCCCTTGAGGGAGCAAAACCAGTGTTCACTGCCCTTAAATTCCACAATGTAAGAAGTTATCATTTAAACACCAGGTTCTCATATACTGGGGGATATTATAGGTTAGATACACGTGTGCCTGTTATGGTCACTGAGATGCAGGGAATGCTCTTGAGGTCTGACTTTTTGTAGGATGCTAAGAATGTCTTGCCACAACTTTAGAGTTGGGCTATTGCTACTGCTATACCAACAACTATAAAAAAAATGTTCAATTTAGAAAGTAAGAGCCTGTCCTTGACTATGAACTATTTTTTTTATTATAAAAGTAATACAGGTTTAGTGCAGTATGAAAAAAAAGCTAACAAAGCAGAGGGTATAAAATGAGATTGAAGGTCTATGTAAACTCCACCACAACCCATGGCATTTAAAGCCAATCTAGAACAGAAAAAGTAACTGCCCATTTTTTTTTACATATAAATGAGATCATATTATACATGCTGTATTTCCACTTGCTATCCCTTCCCCAATACACACTTTTATATACATCCTGGCCATTTTTTAATGTAGTTTTATATCAATATCAACAGTTCTACAATAATTTCACTGTACATTTGTATCAGAAATTCGATGGGAGAGAATTTAGACCGTTCTCTTCCCTACTAGAGAGCTAAACCAAGTCTAGCAAAGAAGAAACAAGAGACATAATGAATTGCTAGGCAACGGATATCCTGTTTACATGCAAATATTGGTAGTAATAACAAAAATGAAACTGCAAGAATAACACAGGAAACATGATCTGAAAGTAAAATTGCCTATAATAAAATATTTGGGTTTTGTTTTGGAGTGATTTGGTTTTCCACAAGTCAACAGCTATTTATGACATGTAACCATCTGCCATCTGTCTAGAAAGCGATTTTATTCTAATAAAGACATAGACCAAAAAGGTGTATACCGGCTTTCTTTTCAAAGGACCTTAAGAAGGCCAGCTTTGTGGTGCTTTGGGCCTTTCTTATCAGCTCTCAAAATCTCAGGAATATTTCTACTAAAATATTGGCCCTTTATTTTATTTTTTTTAAATATACTTTATTGATTTTTTACAGAGAGGAAGGGAGAGAGATAGAGAGTTAGAAACATCGATGAGAGAGAAACATCGATCAGCTGCCTCCTGCACATCTCCCACTGGGGATGTGCCCACAACCCAGGTACATGCCCCTGACCGGAATCGAACCTGGGACCCTTCAGTCAGCAGGCCAACGCTCTGTCCACTGAGCCAAACCGGTTTCGGCATAAAATATTGGCCCTTTAAATTACATTGCTTTATTCTTTTTATGAGGGTAGGCTTTTTAACTTCCAGTAGAATGCACAGAAGCTAAATAAATTTACATATTAATTTAGAAGTACACATCCTCTCCTGATGTAAGACAGCTATGCAGGACTCTAGCATTTAGAATGCTGCTGCTCCTCCTGAAGAGCATTAAAGGAATGTTCATGATCATAACATTCATGTGCCCACGTAGAACCTTGAGGTTAGCTGGTCCTGACTCAATTCACACCTGAACTTTTAAATCTTTAACAGTATTTCTGTTTTCCACCTCCACCCCAAACATACACCACCACAATGAAAACCTCTTGAAGAAAAAGAAGAAAAGCATTTAAAAATGATTTTTTAGCCCTACCCGGTTTGGCTAAATGGATTGAGTGTTGGCTTACAGACTGAAGGGTCCCAGGATCAATTCTGGTCAAGGGCACATGCCTAGGTTGTGGGGCTTGATCCCCAGTAGGGGGCATGCAGGAGGCAGCCGATCAATGATTCTCTCTCATCATTGATGTTTCTATCTTTCTCTCCCTCTCCTTTCCTCTCTGAAATTAATAAAAATATTTTTTTAAATGATTTTTTATTCCTTGTATTGCCATGCTTTGCAAATTACTGGTATATAATAAATGTCTATTGACTAAATACCCAGTTTATTAACTACCTCTTTGTGCACTAACTATGCTATGTGTCATTCAAAGATTTATTGATATGCTCAGTAACTACTTGTTGACCAGATAATGTGGGAGGAGTTGCTCACGCATAAATCTCAGATTTTACTGGAGAGAACAGATAACTAAATAATAATTATCTATGCATGGGTGTTAATGACAAGGTGCCATGAAAGCATGTTAACAGACATCTCAGGAAGAAAGGGCTCTCTAGGCCAAGATCCCAAGTCAGGTAAAAAGGATGGAGTATAAGGAAAAGAAATGGCAAAACATTACAGAGATAATTTATTCCTAAGAACGAGAACAAGGCAGAGATGCCTCCTCTTGATACTTCTATTTAATATTCTACCCAGAGAAATAAGGCAACAAAAAGAAAGAAAAGACATTCAAGTCTGAAAGGAAGAGGTAAAAATATCTCTTCTCAGAAATGGCCTGATCTTATATAGAGAAAAGTCTAAGAAATGCACTAAAAACTATTGAGATGAATAAATGAATTCAGCAAAGTTGCAGGATACAAGGCCAAAACTAAAAAAACAATTTCATTTCAATAGACTTGCTTTGAAAAATGAATAAAATAAAGAAATCAATTTCATTAACAATAGTATAAAAAAGAATAAAATACTTAAGAATAAAGTTAACAAATAGTTAAATTTTATATACATATTTTTGTTAATCCTCATTAGAGGATATTTTTTTCATTGATTTTTAGGGAGGGTAGAAGAGAGAGGGAAAGATAGAAAGAAACATCGATGTGAGAGAAACACATTGATTGGTTGCCTCCTGCATGGGCTCAGACCAGGACCAGGCCCCAGGCCAGGGAGGAGCCTGCAACTAAGGTATGTGCCCTTGACTAGAATCGAAACCAGGACCCTTTGGTCCACAGGCCAATGCTCTATTCACTGAGCCAAACAGGTTAGGGCAAATTTTATATTTTAAAAACCATTTACATTGTTCAAATAAATTACAGGTGATCTAAATAAAGGGGCCACATACCATATTCATAGATTGGAAGACGTCACATTGCTATAATGGCAATGCTCCTCAAACTGATCTGTAGACTTAACACAGCTGCTGCCAAAATTCCAGCTGACTTCTTTGTAGAAATTGATATATTGCTTCTAAAATCCACATTAAATTGTAAAGGCTGCAGAAAAGTCAAAGCAATTTCAAAAAAGAAGAATACAGTGAGAGGATTTACACTTGCTGATTTCAAAATTCATACAGAGCAACAGTAATCAAGACAGTATGGGACTGACACCAGGAAATAGTTCAATGGCATAAAATTTGAAAGTCCAGAAACAAAACCATTCATCTACGGTCAACTGACTTTCAACAAAGATGCAAAAATGATTCAATACTGAATGAACAGACTTCTTAATAAATGGCGCTGGGACAACCAGATAGGCACGGGCAAAAGAATAAAGTTGGACCTTTATTCACCCATATGCAAAACTTAACTCAAAATTGATCAAAGCCCTAAATGTAAGAGCAAAAACTATAAAACTCTTAGAAGAGAACATGGGAATAAATCTTTCTTACATTGGATTTGCAATGGATTCTTAAATATGACATCAAAAGCATTGGCAACAAAAGAAAAAAATAGATAAATTAAACTTCATCAAAACCAAAGTTGTGCTTCAAAGGACACCACAAAAAAAAGTAAAAAAGAGAACCAACCCACTGAATGAGAGACAGCATTCGCAGATCATATACCTAATTAGGGGCTTGTATTTAGAAATATATACAAGTCTCTTATAATTGAATAATACAAAAACAGTGAACCCAGTTAAAAAATGAGTAAAAGAGCCCTAACCGGTTTGGTTCAGTGGATAGAGCGTTGGCCTGTGGACTGAAAGGTCCCCGGTTCAATTCCAGTCAGGGGCATGTACCTTGGTTGTGGGCACATCCCCAGTAGGGGGTGTGCAGGAAGGCAGCTGATCAATGTTTCTCTATCATCGATGTTTCTAACTCTCTATCCCTCTCCCTTCCTCTCTGTAAAAAATTCAATAAAATATATTTTTTAAAAATAAATAAATAAAAATGAGTAAAAGATCTGAATGGACATTTCTTCTAGAACAGTGGTTCTCAACCTTCCTAATGCCCCAACCCTTTAATACAGTTCCTCATGTTGTGGTGACCCCCAATTTCACTGTTACAAATTGAACATAATTAAAGCATAATGATTAATCACAAAAACAATAAGTAATTATATATGTGTTTTCCGATGGTCTTAGGCGACCCCTGTGAAAGGGTCTTTTGACCCCCAAAGGGGTCGCGACCCACAGGTTGAGAACCACTGTTCTAGAAAGATATACAAACGGCCAGTACATGCATGCAAAAAACACATGCAAAGATGCTCAACAATAGGAAAACAGATCAAATCCACAATGAGTTACCACTTGACACCCACTAGGATGGCTAGAATAAAAACAAAACTTGAATACATTATGCTACGTGAAGAAAAAAAAAGCCAGCCACAAATGACTGTATACTATAGGATCTCATTCTTATGAAAATCTAGGACAGAAAAACCTATAGAGACAGAACATA
>NW_005362486.1:134316-138637 GCF_000412655.1 Myotis brandtii
CAAATAAGAAAGTAATATTTAAAGAATGTAGAACTTTTTCTTGAGTTAATTAAGTGTTCAGAATTGACTGTGATGATTTTTTGCACATATTTGTGAGTGTACTAAAGTTTATTTAATTGTACCTTTTAAATGTGCGTATTTATGATATATAAATTCTATCTCAATAAAGCTATGGGAGGCAAGAGGGGGAAAGGGGTGGAAAAAGAAGTGTAGAATTTGACCTGAATTTCAGATAATAAGTCAAAAGAATTTCTCTGACTTCCAACATGATTTTTTTCTCTCTCTCTCTCACTGGAATTAGGTACTTGGATTTCACCAGTCTTTATTTGTTTGTTTCTTTGTTTTAATGTTTGCTTTGTGGTCTTTCTCTGTAATATGAGAATATTCCCAACAAACTATTTAAGGAGGAAAAGTTAACTAAAGAAAATTCCCAAGGTTCAACTCAAAGGTACTTGCTGGATCTCCATGAAGCCCGGTGATATTTAGAGCTGAAAGTGGGTGATATTTTGGACTTTGCAATTATATAAGTTATATTAGACTGAAGATAGGGCCAGTGGACACAAGTTCCTCAGGAATATATATATATATCTCACATATGGAAAGAGTATTTGATCATACAAAATGTGGAGGAGGAGGCTACTAAGGACTGAGTTGGCCATACTTTGGATTTTTTTCAAAAACAACAGGAGGCTGAAAATGTCAAAGACAGCTAGATTAAGAACTTGTCAAGACACTTTGAAGAGGAACATATTCTGTAGCACAGACTTTGGGAGTCAAAGACATGAGAGCTGTGTGACCTTCCCAAAGTTATTAACTGCTCTGAGCCTTTGCTAACATGATTGGGCACAGACTAAATACTGTATTGAATTTGGTTACATCCTTTAGTTCTTTAGGGCAGCCAAGCCCTGTGTGTGCATAGGTACCCAGACATGTCCATGTGTGAGAGTGTTGGGCCATTATTTAGAGAGCCCATGAAACCTTTCATCTGAGATTTGTGCACTCAATGAGCTGTTTTCTGCTTCTAGTAGCTTACTTTACCTCAGGAATAAAAGCTGAGGCTTGGCCCTTTTTTTCTTATTAACAGTCCTCCTAACCCCACCCCGTGTAGCTCCCACAGACTGAGACCAACATGCTCTGGCCCATGGGGCCTTTCGTATGCTTCAAGAGCCCAAGACACATGCAAACATGGATTTGATGAAGTCCTTTATTCTGCAGTTTCCCCGAACGCATGTCGGATAAAGAAATGCTAACACTTGCTTCCATGGGCTAGTTGTTGTTTTTTCCTCTTCCCACCCCTCTTCTTTTCTTTTAAAACTTAAATGATGACTAAAGTCCGCTGCAAAGCACATTAAGGGCCAGCAGCACTGCATTCCACGTGCTGTGTTTCTACTGACTTTAAAGCTAATCTGATCATTCAAAAAGTTGCAAAGCCCAGCCCCAAGGAATAAAGAAATAAGAGGCAACCCTGAATGGGGGAGGGTGGACATCCAGGGCTGCGGCCTCGGAGAGCACTTCCCCCAGGTGTGACTATATTAAAGCCATATTTCACTTTAATAGGGAAGGACTGGAAGGGACCTGGGGCAAGGCGGCCCCTCCCGATGCACGGGGCTCCATTTGGGCTAATAAAAGACCACTTAGCTAGGAGGGCTCGTTACAATTAAATTGTCTCTAAACAGTTGGTTGCTTGGTAAACATCAAGACTAGAACAGCTGGAGCACATGTCGCTGGAGGAGCCGAGCTCCGCCCCCGCCCCAGTGACCCTCATAAATCTAACTGCACAGGAGGAGCTGCCGAATGTCCTTGTAGTATTTTTTTTTCCAGATGAGGGCCCACAGCCAAGGTATTGATTTGTCCTGTGTTTTGCCTTCCTCACGCCATCCTGTCCTAGTATTGTTTCAAGGTGACAATAGCCTTGTTAAATGATTAGGGGGCCCTAACTGGTTTGGCTCAGTGGATAGAGCATCGGCCTGCGGACTCAAGGGTCCCAGGTTCGATTCTGGTCAAGGGCATGTACCTTGGTTGCGGACACATCCCTAGTGGGGGGTGTGCAGGAGGCAGCTGAGCGATGTTTCTCTCTCATCGATGTTTCTAACTTCTCTGTCCCCTCCCTTCCTCTCTGTAGAAAATCAATAAAATATATTTTTTAAAAAATGATTAGGGGGTTGTTCCTTCTGTTTCTATTTCCTGAAATGATTTATTGAATAGAGACTATTTATGATTAATTGTTTAATTGAACTTTCTATAAAGCCTGAGAATAGTGACTTTGCTTATAGATTTTTTGTTTTTATACATATAATTTGATCAGTTTTGGCCTCTATGTATGTCCATGAGCTATCACTGTGATCAAGATAGTAAAAGTGTCCCTCATCTCCAAAAACTTGCTCTTGTTCCTACATAACCCCTCTCTCTCTGGTTCCTGTGATGCTGGAGAAGTTAAAGGGCCAGCCTTCGCAGACACGAGTGGGAGTGAGGCTCTCGAGACGCCACTGAAAGAAGCATTTCCAGAAGCCTGCATGGAGGATGGAATGTGGAAGAAGTAAAGTTACATTTCTGGGGTTGCAATGCCCCCTTTTCCCCAAGCCAGACCTGAAAGAGGGGCAGCTGGGAGGTCAGAGGAGCCAGAAAGAGGGCCGGCATCCAGAGTTTCCGTTCCATGATGCAGCCGGGTGTGGTTCAGCATTCAGGCCAGATTAAAGCCCATCAGCCCATGCGTGGAGCCCAACGTGGCAGTGCGCCCTGTGGGCACCTGGGAGCTTAGCCCCCCTGCACCAGGAGTCCCAAGAGGGCCCTGTTCGTGAGAACCAAGAGAGAGAGGAAGCAGGGCCGAACTTCCTTGGTCTAGAAGTTTATATATTTAGATTTCAGGTACTTGCTGTGGCTGTGCCCATCCTGGCCGATTACCTGTTTCTAGGTGTGATTGACAGGCACGCATTTCCCACATCACTCTGAAGTTACTGGGCATGTGCCTAACCTGCCTTTGCCTAGTCCCTTCCCCGCATCGATGAGCAGGGAACAGACTGGGAGTGTTAAGTGCAGCTTTTTGGCAAAGCTGAACAAATGGCATGTCTATACTGTTAAGTCTCCCCTTTCACTCCTTTCTTGTTAAATAACAACCAAGTTATTACAACAGTATCACCTCCCCACCTTTAGCCCAACCTGGGCCCCAGACCATCACTGTTTGCATTTTCTAGAATTTTCTATCAGTGGGAAAAAATACAGTGTTTGCTCTTTGCTGTATCAGTTCTATTTTTAAAAAATATATATTTTTATCGATTTCAGAGAGGAAAGGGGAGGGAGAGAGAGATAGAAACATCAGTACAGTTTGAGTGTGTTTTGCTTCCTTGTCTTCTAATTCACTAATTCGGTCCTCCGCTTCTCCCAGTCTACTGTTGATACTTTCAATGGTGTTTTTTATTGCAGCTATGTCGCTCTTCATTTCTTCTTGGGACTTACTTAAGTTGTTGATTTTTTCATCTGTTTCTTCTAGCTTCTTGCATAAGTAGTTGATTTTTTCATCTGTTTCTTCTAGCTTCTTGCATAAGTAGTTGATTTTTTCATCTGTTTCTTCTAGCTTCTTGCATAAGTAGTTGATTTTTTCATCTGTTTCTTCTAGCTTCTTGCATAAGTAGTTGATTTTTTCATCTGTTTCTTCTAGCTTCTTGCATAAGTAGTTGATTTTTTCATCTGTTTCTTCTTGCTTCTTCCACATCCGGTGCATGTACTCTAGGGCCCTTATTCTGAATTCTTTTTCTGTCATGTTGCATGCTTCTGTCTCACTTAGCTGCTTTTCTGGCGAGTCCTCCTTTTCTTTCCTTTGGGGGTTTCTTTGTCTACCCATGTTTGATCTCACTGACATATCTAGTTGTTGAGTCGTTCAGTGGCTGCTCCCTGGGTGGCAGTGGCTCCTCGGGTTGTGGTTGCTCCTTGGGCAGTTGTGGTAGCAGTGGCTCCTCCGTTGATAGCAGGGCCTCTGGTGGGTGCTGTTCACAGCTGTGGTGGCTCTTCTGGCTGGTGGAGGGAGGCTTCACACACAGTAACTGTTCCCCAGACAGAGCGTGTGGAGATCAGGAGGCCGCTGTTGCTTGAATCTGCTGCGTTGATTTAAAGGCACAAAATACAACACAACAAGGCACAACGTACCAGGCACTGAACACGAATGTATTTACGATATCAATAACCCCAAATAAAGGTGGCCACCCGAGCTAAGAGAGTTAGGAGATAAGGAAGAAAGAAGAGAAAAAGGTAGAAGAGAAAAAAGAAAGAAAGAAAAAAGAAAAAAAAAGGAGTGCAAAAATAAAATTGGAAAAAGGGAGGGAAAAAA
>NW_005362486.1:139582-155973 GCF_000412655.1 Myotis brandtii
CAAGATGGCGCGGTCACGCCGCTGAGCTGGCGCCCAGGGGGAGGTTTCAGCCTCAATCTCTAACCATCCCCATTTTCTAAGAGTTCTCTGTCTTTCCTGGCTGCAGACTGTCTCTCAGCTGAATCTCCTCTGCTTGTTTGGGCTGTATTGTACCCGTTTCAGCTGCTCGCCCTTATCTGGTCCGGGACAAAGCACCAACACGTCCGTCTAAGCCTCCGCCATTTTTCCAAGGGCGATAGAAACATCAATGATGAGAGAGAATCATTGATCAGCTGCCTTCTGCATGCCCCACACTGGGGATCAAGCCTGCAACCCCGGCATGTGCCCTGGCCAGGAATTGAACTGTGACCTCCTGGTTCATAGGACGATGCTCAACCACTGAACCATGCTGGCCCGGCCTGTATCCACATGATATTATTTTCAATGGTCTTATGGACTTCCTGTAACATTTCTTATAGTTTGGTCTTCTGGTGATGCACTATTTCAACTTTCGTCTACCATTTTGAAAAATATTTTCAGTGTGTATAGCATTCTAGGTTCAGAGTTTTTTCTTTCAGCGCTGAAAAGATATTGCTACACTGATATTGTTTCAGACAAGAAGTCGGCCATCATCCTTACCTACTTTTGTAATGTTTCTTTTTCCCAAGGCTGCTTTTAAGATTTTCTTTTTATCATTTCAATCAATTTAATTATTAGTTGCTGTAATATTCTACGTGTTTTTTGTGCTTAGTGTTGACTGTCCTTCTAAAATTTTGGTTTTCACCAAAATTGGAAAAGTTTTGTCAATTCTTTCTTTTTTTCTTTTCGGTCCCTTTCTCCTCCTTTCCAGGAATTGAAATACATGTACTGTATTAGGTCACTTGAAGTTGTTCCAGAGCTCCCTGATGCTTTTTAAATTTCCATTAATTTTTTTCTGTGAATCATTTGGACAGTGGCTGTACCTTTAAGATTAATGTTTAATCAGTGTTATTCTCATTCCGTCTACTTTTAATCTGCAACATTTGGATTTTGGTTTTATCTCCAGAAGTTTTTGTCCTGAGACTTAGTTAAGAAACTCGCAAAGAGTTTGGTCACTTTCTTGCTTGCTTTGAAGATTTGTTAGGGGAATCAGGGCAGAATTTAGTCTTAGGCTAATTATTTTCCACCACTGAGGCAAGACTTTTCTGAGTACTCTACCCAATGACTCATAAATTAAGAGATTTTTCCATCTGTTTGCTTGTAACAGGCAATACCCCTGCACAATGTGTGTGTCTGCTACTATTCCCTCTAATCATGTTGGGTTTTTCTTTCCCCCACTTGTTGTTTTCTCACATGCGTACTGATAAGTGTTCTGCCGAATACTCAGAGAGAGTTCTCTGCTTGTCTCTGGAGTTCTCTCTCTGTGTGGCTTGCTCCTGACATCTGGCCCTCTTGATCCCCCTGGACTTTCAGTTCTGTCTCTTCAATTCAGGGAGATTCCCAGGCTTTATCTGGGTTACCCACCCTGAATTACATCCTGGGCACTCTCAAAGAAGTCAGGTGGGGTCATTTTAGGCCTGACTTCCTTTTTTTTCTAGATCCTTCTGAGAGGGATCCTTTGTTGCTCCTCTCCATTCTACTCTCTCATTATGACTTTGACTTCTTCTTCTTTTTTTTTCTTTAGGTTCCATTTGTGAGATCAGACACTATTTCTATTTCTATGTCTGGCTTGTTTCATTTAACATAAGGTCTCTCCAGTTTGTCTATGTATTCACAAATGACAGAATTTCCTTGTTTTAAAGGTGACTAATAATTCATTGTATGTATGTATATTCATTATTTTAATGTATTCATTTGTCCACAGATGCTAAGGTTGGTTAGCGTCTTAGCTACTGTAAATAATGCTGCAATAAACATGGGTGTGCAGGTATCTGTGAGATGCTAATTTTATCATATACATATATGATATATATTTATATATTACATTCAGTAGTAGAATTGCTGGATCATATGGTAGTCGTGTTTTTTATTTTTTAAGGAAACTTCAAGCTGTTTTCCATAATGACTGATCAATGTACAAATGTTAGAACTTTTAATATTATACCTTATATTTTTGAAGCTTCTTACCCCATCATTTTTCTCTCAATTCTTCAGATTAAATAATTGTTATTTAAATAGCCTGATGATTCTGTTATCTCCATTATTGGTTAAGACCACTGAATAAAATTGCTCATTTTGGAGCAATTTATTTATTTTTTACTCTTCTTAAGACATTATCTTTTTAGAGCAGTTTTAAGCTTATAGTAAAGTTGAACAGAAGATACTATATACTACCTGTATACTACCTGCCCCCACACAAACATAGGCTCCCCATTATCCATATTCCCAGAGTGGTAGAAGTGTTACAATTGATGAACCTATATTGACATCATAATTACCCCAAATCCATATTTTACATTATTGTTCACTTTTGATGGTGTACATTCCATGGGTTTGGGAAAAGGTATGATGGCATGTTCTATCACTATGATTTGCACTGTCCTGAAAATTCTATCCTCTATTTATTTATCCCTAACTCCCTCCTCCCCAAACCCTGGCAACCACTAAACTTCTTATGTTCTCTATAGTGTAGCCTTTTCCAGGATGTCATATAGTTGTGATCATACAGTGTGTAGACTTTTCAGATTGACTTATTTTATTTGGTAATATGCAATTGATGTTTCTCCATGTCTTTTTATGGCTTGATAGCTCATTTATTTTTTAGTGCTGTATAATATTCTATTGTCTGAATGTACCAAAGTTTATCCATTCATCTACCAAAAGGCATTTTGGTTGCTTCCAGGTTTGGGCAAATATGAATAAAGCTGCTATCTATATATATAAAAGGCTAATATGCAAAGTGTCCCCTCAGGAGTTTGACCAGGAGACCGGGAGTTCGATCGCTTGCTATGACATGCGCTGACCACCAGGGGGTGGCGCAGAATGAAGGAAGGCCCTGGCTGGCAGCTGGAAGGCCCCAATCAGCCCCAATCACAGGCCAGGCCTAGGGATCCTACCCATGCACAAATTTCGTGCACCAGGCCTCTCATCGTAAAAATGAAATCCAAGTGCAAGTTTTTGTCACCTTTGGGTCAATATCAAGGTGTGCAATTGCTGTATCATATGTTTCGTTTTATTATTATTATTATTATTATTATTATTATTATTAGAGGCCTGGTGTACAAATTCGTGCACAGATGGGGTCTGGCCAACCTGCCCCGATCCTAGCCTATCGGGGCCAGCTTTGGGGAGGGGTTGTGGGAGGTTGGTCAGCCAGCCCTGTCCCCATCGGGCCAGTTGGCCAGCCGCAGTGCATGTCATAGCGACCGGTAGTTCCAGTCGCTTGGCTTTTATATACATAGATTATAAATATATTTTTACTGATTTCAGAGAGAAAGGGAAAGGGAGAGAGATAGAAACATAAATGATGAGAAAGGATATTCATTGATTGGCTGCCTCTTGCATGGCCCACACTGGGGACTGAGCCTGCAACTCGAGCATGTGCCCTGACTGGGAATCCAACTGTGACCTCCTGGTTCATAGGTCGATGCTCAACCACTGAGCCACACTAGCCAGGCATATGCTGCCAGGTCCAGATAAGATCACTGGCAAATTCTACCAAATATTTAGGGACAAAAGTACATCAATTATCTACAATCTCTTTCAGAGAATAGAAGCAGAAAGAAAACTTTCTAACTCATTTTATGAGGCCTGGCACATTCTGTTTTAAAAGGTTATTAAAGAGTGATTAATTTTCTTTAATAGATAGACCTATTCAGGTTGTCTATTTCTTCTTGTATGGGTTCTGGCAGATTGTGTTTTTCAAGGCATAGGTTTATATCATCTAAGTTATTAAATTTGTGGCTATAGAATTGTTATTTATTTATTATCCTTTTAATGCCCTTAAGATCTATAGTGATGTCCTCTCTTTCTTTTCTGATATCGTGTCTTCTCTTTTTTTTCTTAGCCTGGCTAGAAACTTATTAATTTTATTGATCTTTTCCAAGAATCAGCCTATAGTTTACTGATTTAATCTATTGACTTTCTGTTTTCAATTTCACTGATTTTTGTTCTAATTTATATTATATCATTTCTTCTGCTTACTTTGGACTTAATTTTTTTATTTTTTAGTTTCCCAAGGTGGAAATTCAGATTTTCAATTTTAGACTTTTACTTTATTCTAATAGTAGCATTCTCCACTGTTTTAAATTTGTCTCTAATGAGTGCTTTCCCTGAATCCTTTGAATTTTTTTCTTTAATCCTCACTGGAGGGTATGGTTTTATTGATTGATTGAGAGAGAGAGAGAGAGAGAGAGAGAGAGACATAGATGTGAGAGAGAAACATTGATCAGTTGCTTCCCACATGCACCCGACGAGGGATCAAACCCACAAACTTCTGGTGCACAGTAGGATGTTCCAACCAGCTGAGCCACCTGATCTGAGCCATCCTGTAAATTTTGATAAATTATGTTTTCACTTTTATTTAGTTAAAACATTTTTAAATTTCTCTTGAGATTTCTTCTTTGACCTATGTGTTATTTAGAAATATGCCATTTAATTCTATGTATTTTGGCATTTTTTCAACTTTTTCTGATGCTGATTTTTCTGGTTTGATTCCATTGTGGTCTGAGAGCAGACATAGTATACTTTGGGTTCTTTTAAATTTGCTAAGGTGTGTTTTATGGCTCAGAATCTGGTGTATCTTGGTGACTACTCCACGTGAGCTTGAAAAGCATGTGTATTCTGCTGTTTTTGGGTGAAGTAGTCTATAGATGTCAATTATGTCCAGTTGATTGATTTTGTTGTTGCGATCAACTATGTTCTTAATAATTTTATGCCTTGTAGATTTACTCATTTCGATCAGAGGGGTGCTGAAGTCTCCAGCTATGATAATGGATTAATCTACCTCTTTATAATTCTCAGTTTTGCCTCATATAGTTTGATTCTCTGTTACTAAGTGCCTAACCCCAAATTGTATATCTTCTTGGGGAATTGACCCCTTTTTATTCCCTTCTTTATCGCTGACATATTTCCTTGTTTTGAAGTTCACTCAGTCTGAAATTAATATAGATACTTCTGCTTTCTTTAGATTAGTACTAACATGGTATGTATTTCTCCATTCATTTACTTTTCATCTTTATATTTCAAGTGGGTTTCTTGTAGAGGACATATTCTTGAGTGTTGTTTTTTTATCCACCCTGACAATCTCTGTCTTTTAATTGGTTCATTTAGACCAATGTTCAAAGTGATTAGGCTTTTATAATATGCAGCAGGTTAAGCGCTGGTTAGCTAAGAAAAGCATAGTATGCTAGTTTATGCTTACAATTATTCCCTTTCCCCTCCCTGACAGAATCACAACTGGATTTTTGTGTGTGTCTGATATTTACTATGGAAACCTGATTGAACTCCTGGAGGTCAATTTCACCATATTGTTCCCCCCGCCCGCCCCCCTCCCCCCCATGACTGAGTTCCCTTGGCATTTTTAACTCTCAGCATTGTCCACACCAAGCCTCCAGCAATTTGTCAATTACAGTTTAGGTTTCCCTACACCAACACTGGTTTCCTCTGTGGTTTCCACTGTGTTTGCTCTGGTAAACTGTAACTCCCTGTATTTGCCTATCTGGATGTCCAATCTTGGGGGCAACAGTTTGCCCTGTGTCCTGTCCTCTTTTATTGATTCAGGAAGAATTTATTTTTCAGTCTTTTCAGTTATTTAATTGTTAGAATGGAGTGAAGACTATAAGCTCTTTATGTGAGATGAATATTGTATTTTTTAATTCTAAAGTTATCATTTATTTCTAGTTTTCCAATAGTTTTGTGTTCTTTATTACAAGCATATTTTCCTTTATCTCACAGAGCATACTTTTATAGCTGCCTTAAATTTTTTTCTATTCAAACATTTGTGTCATTTTGGGATTGGCTCCCAATAATTCCCTTGGAGGGGGTCTTATTTTTCTGATTATTTATATGTTGAGCAATATGTATTGTGTCCTGAATATTGTGAACGTTAATATTGTGGAGTTTCTGGATTCTGACATACACCGTGAAAAGTTAAAAATTTTTATTTACCAAACAGTTTACTTGGTGGACCTGAACTGTAAAATTTGTCTCTTGATATTCAGCTAAAATTGCAGTTTATTTTATTTTAAGCTGAATTGCTTTGCTTTCTGCCTTGCATATGCATACGTAAAGGGTAAGCCAGGGTCTTGGAAAAATTGATATGCAGAATGTGGGGTTTTCTTGATCTGGCCCTTTCTTTTCTGTAAATCCCCCACTTTACAGTGGCACTGGTTGCTCATCACTCTATCTTCTTGTTCTTCAGGACAGAAACACAGTAAGTTTTTCCATGGGTCTCTAAGCTTTATTGTATACTCTGCACATTACACTGCCCTCACACATAGGAAATACAAATAATAAGTCTACCCCATCCTGCTCTATGTTTCAAATTTTACTCCCTTTCACATTTGCCTTCAGATGATGGTTTTCTGTTTTTGTTTGTTTTTCTTTTTTTTTTCAGATTTAAACTGTTATAAGCTGGATGGTATTTGGTGCTTCTGTTTGGCCAAAATAAAAGCAGAATTTTTAACTTGATTATTTAAAACCTTCTCTGAGTATCTTTGCTTTTAAACTAGAAAGTGTAACCAATTTATCTTTGTAAGTGATATATTTGGATTTATTATCCCATCACTTAGCACTGTCTTTATTCTTCCATTTATCTTTTATTCTTTTTGTTTTCCTTTTTTCCCTAATTCCATCTATGACTTTGGAAGTAACACACTCCTTTTTTTATTTGTTCAGCCATTATCTTTAAATTTTTAGTATGCATAGTACATTTAAAAATCTAAAGTTGATTAATATCTATACCTTCCTCTTAAATGTACAAAGGTTTTAGCACACTTTTACTCTAGTCTATCTCCATTCCTTTGCTCACAATGCTTTACATATTCCAAACTGGTATATGTTTTATCATTTATTGAATTTTAGTCAATCTTTATGCTCATTTACATTTTTACCTTTTAACCATATCATTGCTCTCTTCCTTCACATTATCTTACTCTGTATTCTGTTTCCGTCTTAAAATTAACACACAGAGACACACACACACACACACTTTCAGTGAGATTATTTCTTTTCAATATTTCCTTTTTTTCCTCTCTCTCTCTTGAATGATAGTAACCTGGGGCATAGAATTATAGATTGACTATTTAATTATATCCTCATTACGAAGAAGTCTTCTATCCGTTTATCTATGTTTGTAAGTAATTTGTCTTTTCACTTAGGCTGCTTTTATACCTTTTATATCTCTTAGGTGATTGCAGACTCCTAAGGGGCAGAAACTGCTAATGAGCACGGAAAGGCAGACAGGGAGCAGTGCCTGCCAGCGGTGTGGACAGAGAGCTCTCCAGGAAGGAACACATACGGAGAAAGCCTCCTCCCAGGGCCCATCAGTTTTTAGTATTTTGAGTGTGTATTGAATGCTCCTCTGTCTAATAAGTGTCTGTAGTCATATAAGAAGATGGTCTCCTCCAGCAGAATCTAAGAGGCAGGCTCTGACTCAGACGTGCCTGCATTCCAGATTGAAGTTTCAACTCTTTATTAGTCTTGCACTTAAGTATCTTGTCCTAAGTACCTAACCCCTCTGGGCTTCTGTTACCTTATCTCTAAAGGGATAATAATATTTAATCATGAAGATAACCATTGTGAGAATTAATAAGCTAATCCCTATAAAGCACTCAGAACAACAGCTGGTACCTAATAAACATTTATTATTAATTGCCATTATTAACATTATTTGACAGATTTCACAATACTTTAAATGTTTCACAAAAATGAAACATGTTTATGGTCACGACTGAGTTATGATGAATTTGTTCAGAAAAAAAAATCTCCCTCATTAACTCTAAATGCAGGGATGAGCTCCATTTAATGTGAGGTGGATTGAAAAGAGTTGGTCCCTCCCCCAACCAATTAGTGAGAATAAGTACAAGAGAATCTTCTGCGATACCCGCATGTGAGTACTCCCCTAGATTCCTTCCAAGCACGGGCTTCAGGAATGATGGTTACTACTTATACCCACTGGGTTTGAAAGGGAGGAAGTGGGGTGAGATGGCATGGCCTTGTGTCATCAGGGATGTGCTGGGGAATAGTATCCATTCCAGAAAGGGGGTGGCTGCCCAGTCATGAACTCTGGGATCAGCCCCTTAGAAGGAACAAACCCTGAACCCAAGTGCATTAGCCCTTCTCCTTGCCTTTCCAATCAGCACTGAAAAAATAAACAGTTTATACATTCAAAGTAACCCTGGGATACCCTCACCAATTATTTTATAAGAATTCCTTGGGAGACACACATATTTCCCTTGCTCTTCAATCCACCAGCCATGAGCTGTTGGGTCAGGACAGAAGCCAGCTCTCCCCAAGGCCTAAGGCTCAGAACTACAGTGGGGCTTTGACTTACGAGTTTAATTCGTTCTGAGACCAAGCTCGCTAAGGAGCTCGTTAAGGAGCTCATTAACTCAAATTACTCTATCAACTCAATGCAAAAAATCAGCCGAGAGACAGCTGGTATCTCAAAAAACTCATTAGTCGGGACACTCGTAAGTCAAGGCCCCACTGTACTTTTAAGGAATGGGGTACCTGCGTATGTCATTATCTGGCATAGTGTTCTGTCCTTAAGTGTCCCTCTCCATAAAGGCCTTCCACCTCTCCATAAGAATTCCTTGGGAGACACATATTTCCCTTGCTCTTCAATCCACCAGCCATGAGCTGTTGGGTCAGGACAGTAGCCAGCTCTCCCCAAGGCCTAAGGCTCGGAACTACTTTTAAGAAGTGGGGTACCTGCATATGTCATTATCTGGCATAGTGTTCTGTCCTTAAGTGTCCCTCTCCATAAAGGCCTTCCACCTCTCCGTCTGGCTGAGGCTTTCTTTCCCTGGAGTATTTGAGCCTTGGTGGATGTCCGGGGAGGAAGAGGAGGTTGGGTTTTGATGGAGCATCAGCAGAGCTATTAACTGGAATTTTCCTCTCATACCCAGGAATAAAAAAAATCCACCTCAACCGAGCACATAATACATACAGGCCAGAGACTACATAATTTTTTAAATTATATTAATGTAAAGCATGGTGGGTATTGGTCATCCTTCTTTAAAACGAGACAATGGGGTTCATGATTACACCAGCAGGTCAGTGCCTGGCTTGTCTCTTGCCTTATTCCAAAGCCACACTCTTCTATTATGACATGTTCTTTCCTACAAGGACAGGTAGCACGTGTTTCACAATTCCTGTGCTGAGTTGAATGGTACAAAGAGATGAACGAACACAACTGCCATCATTACAAGGAGGCCTGCAGGTAGGCATGGGTTATATAGGAAAGCTAAAGGGCATTTCATTAGCAAGTTACCCTTGGTTACATAACTAGAAAGTGATAGATCTGATACTTGAACTCGGGTCTCACTTCCAAAGCACACTCTTTCCAATTTATATTGCTGCTTGTTACCCAAGTCAATGATATTTTAATCCCATGTGACTTTATCTTCTCTAGTCTTCCCACATGTCCATAGCTGTGCATCTGAGCACATTATGTTTTCCCCAAGAAACTACTTTTCTTAATTCAATGGGCAGAGTTAATGTAGTTTTCCCCCCAATATTTTTCTCTCTCACTAATCTGAGAATTGTCTTTTTTTTTTTAAGCCTCGCTTCTCCTTATTTAAAAAAATGAAAATGATTATATGGAAGATTTTGCCTTTGAAGAGCTCATTAAAAACTATTCCTTTAAGCCCTAACCTGTTTGGCTCAGTGGATAGAGCATCGGCCTGCGGACTCAAGAGTCCTGGGTTCGATTCCGGTTAAGGGCATGTGCCTTGGTTGCGGGCACATCCCCAGTGGGGAGTGTGCAGGAGGCAGCTGATTGATGTTTCTCTCTCATCGATGTTTCTAACTCTCTATCCCTCTCCCTTCCTCTCTGTAAAAAATCAATAAAATATTATTTAAAAAAACTATTCCTTTAAGGTCATTTTGTCCTTAGTTAAGACCCTTCCAAAGTTCTTTGGGATTTCAAAGTTGATTAGATTTTTATTAAATCTTGGATAGGTATGAGTTCTGGGATAAGACACTCAAAGCTCCAATGGGCCCAATAACTCAACAGATATATATTTTGTTTCACATCTGCAAACTTGTGTACTCTTTGCACTTCTGATCAATTTAAGTTAACGTGAGCTGGATCTGGAGGAGGATTGAGGTTATTAATAAATATAATTATTTCAGAAGTTATATCAAACTTAACTAAAAAAATGTGAAAGGATATAGATGAAGTAACATTATTTCAAAACCTTCCCTTACAAGCTTCTTATTAGAAAGAAAGGGAATTCTCTTAATCCAACCCAAGTTCCAACCAAAGGCCAGATCATGGTTGTAGAGGTGCTCAATAATGATTAGGTTTTAAAGTTGGAATCAACCTAAAATTAACAGCTTCAGAGTTGATGCCATAAAAAATTCTTTTTGTAACCTATAGGATTTGTTGTGGAAGTAGTGAATCTATTGAGTAATAATTTAAATGTCCAAATGAATCTTCTCTCAAATGCAACTAACATTGGGTAAGAAGCTCACTGGTCATATTCTAAGACTGATAAAAAAACCAAATGAAAAAATAGAGAAACTTGATAATAGCACTGGTTATTGTTGACAAATCAGTGATAGTACGACTTCTTAATTAATAGTTCTTTTAAAAAATTATTTTTCAATTAGAGTTGACATACAATGTCAGTATCAGGTGTACAACATAGTGATTACTCATTTATATGCCTTACAAAGTGATCACCCTAATAAGACTAATACCCATCTGATACCATACATAATTATTACAATACCAGAGGCCCGGTGCATGAAATTCGTGCAAGGGGTTCTGCCCTAGAAGCTCTGGCTTTGTCCTGGGGGACTCCAGAAGGATGTCCTGAAGGTCATTCAGTTGACTGGTCTAATCAGCATATTATGCTTTTATTATTATAGATTATAGACTATATACCCTATGCTGTACTTTACATACCCATAACTGTTTTTATAACTAGAAATTTGTATTTTTAACCCCTTTTACATTTTTACACCCCCCCCCCAGTCCCCTCTCCTTTGACAACCATTAATTTGTTCTCTGTATCTATGAGGTGCTTTTTTTGTTTTCATATTTTTTTTATTTGTTTATTGTGTTTTTCATATGTCACATATAGGTGAAATTATAAGGTATTTGTATTTCTCTGTCTGACTTATTTTACTTATACATGTAATGTATATAATGAATATTATTCTGGTTATATGATTTATAATACATGAATAATAAATAATACTAATATTTCTGTAATGAATAAATGAATGAACACATAATCCCTGTAGTGGGTGCTTCCCTTACTTTTCTCACCATTAGCCTGAACCTGTGACTCTGGTGTCAATCAAACGATTCAGGAGCATATGCACTCAGGTTGGTTGTAGAGAAGTGATGGAAAGGAAGCATCTACACTCTCAATTACAAGAACAAATGCTCTTAACTATGGTAACTTCTTATCACTAGGGTTTCTTTTTTATGATGACAAAGCAAAACTTGTTGTTGTTTTTTTCTGGCCTCCAAGGCTTTTTGATGTATTCTCCCCATGACTTAGCAGTGACTTATAAGCCATAGACAACGTCCTCATAATTATAGCCAAATTCACTTTTCTAAAGAAGAAGCAGAATTTTGGCTGAGGCTATAGCATCACCTTCAAAATTCCATGTGTTAGCTTTGCCTGAAAGATGAACATTTCACCAGCCTTCCCCGCTACAAGACATATATGTGACTCACCTTGTATTTTGGCAAGACCACCAGAGATACAAAAAAATGACAACAAAATCCCCTACATTATTTGTTTTTCATGAGAACAAAATCTACAGTTTTGATCAGACAATAAAAGGAAGATTGAGATCGGAGCCTGGGAACATCCACTCTGTTGATTCAGATTGTGGAATTCAGGCAACATTCCCAGATTGGAAATTGGGTAAGAGATGACATTAGAACCAAGAATGAAGGCATTGATAATTCCTGATGATATATTGCCTCATCGAGGAAGCAATAGTAGGCAGACAGATCTTCAATGACACAGCTCCAGTGTGGCTATGGAAGGGTCCCTCTCTCCATATTCCTTTGTTGGTCAAATAAAGTTGTTTATATTCATGCTGTTGCTTTAAGACCCCAGCCTTTAGTGAGAGCTTCCATTTTCCCAGAGCAGTTCAAATGAACATGGAATTGAAAACAGATGTGGGCTCCAGCCTGTTATTGCACAAGGGCGAATGGGGCACAGGGAGGGGAAGGAGGGGGAGGTGGCAGGGACCGCATGAAGGGACCTTCAGCAGCCCCAGGACTCTCATCACTCGAGGGGGTCTGAACTCCAGATTCCACCAGCCTGCACTCTGAAAATGAACTCCTAACACAAAACAGATGGGGGTGGCCTGGAGGTGGGGGGAGGGGCCATCACATGGAAGGAGGCCTGATGGGGAAAGTGTGGTGAGGAAGGTTAGAGAGGAAGCAGAGTTACAAACGTGTGTCGAGTGCAGGTTTATTCACATTCCTCGTGTAAGGAAATAAAAGTGCTTTGAGGAGGTGATGGGAGTTGGGGGTGAGGCATGCCTAGAGCCTCCTGCAGATGGGATTCCCATTGTTTTTGCCCTGCTGAGAAGAACCAATGACACTCAGAAGACCCAAGAGCAGGGAGAATCGAGCCAGATTCTTTATTTTTTTCTTTCTTTCTGCCTGGGAAACGTCTCATCCAAACAGACCACTTGCTTTTGCGAATGCCAGTAGTCCTGATAAATCAAGCTCGCTGCAGTCAGCACAGTCCTCGTGTGGCTTTCCATAAGGGCTTTGTCTGCGCAGAGGCAAGCCAAGGAGCTGCCCTGGGGGAGGAGGGAGTGGGTCCAGCGCAGAGTCTGGACGGTGATACCTCCGAGGACTTTCCATCCTGGGAACCAGATTTAATTCACTTCTGTTTTCTTGGACCAGCTTATCGGAGACTTGACAGTTCCCAGATTTGAATGAACTCTTTTTTTCCACTTTTGTTTCACAGCTCGATCCTCCTCCCTCCTTAGTAAGTGAGAGGAAGAAGTAAATAGCTATCAGGCTGTGGTGAGTCTAAGTAGGATACCATTTTGGGATGTTGCTATGTTGGGTTTTAAGAGTGCTGAGCTAGCGCTACATGCCCTGGGGGTTATTTGGCCCTTGATCCTTGTTTGGCAAGATGGCTTTAAGGGTTCTTATGCATACCGTATAATCATCAGGCAGTGTTTCTCAATGGGAAGATGAGAGGGGAAGGGGATTTTGCCCCCTTAGAGACTTCAGCAATGTCCAAAGTAATTTTTGGTTGTTGTAAATGGGGGCGGGGGAGGGGGTATTATCTTTTCATGGGCAGAGGCCAAAGAAGATGCTAGATATCCTATACTCCACAGGACAACAATGAATGTCTGGCCTGGAATGTCAATCATACCAACGTAGACAAGACCCCCGCAGGTTTTTATGACCCCTGTGACAATTTGAGGACAAGGGTGATGTGGATATATAAACTCAAGGATCATCCTTTCATCTTATTTTAGGGCCATTATCTTGAAAACTCTATGCCCCCCCAAACAATTCGATGATGATGATGATAAAATAGCAATAACAGATATTAATTATATTGCACTATATGCCAGCCAACTATTTCAAGCACTTTACATATCAGTAGACTTCTTTTTCACAATAATTGTATGAGGCAGGTGCAATTATTTTCCAAATGTACAGAAGAAGAAACTGATGCTCAGAGAGGTTTAGAAATAGCCCTGTGGTCACACAGCTAATAAGTACAAGGCTGGCTGCGTGGCTATTTAGCCTGTACAACTGCACAGGGCCTCATGCTCAGAGGGCCCCAATGCTTGGGTTAATGCTATGTCATATGTATCTTACATTTCGTAATAATTTTATGTACAAACTTGTGTTTTGTAACAGAAGCTCAGTGGGATAATAGAGTGTAGATGTGAGCAGAGGAGGTATGCATAATACAGGAATCTGCTCTTTCTTGCTGCTCAGTTCACCATGGGCACAGGGTTCCAGTGGACCCACCCACAATGCATGGGAGTTCAAAAGATTCAAAGCAAGTTCAGAGTAAGCATGCTATAACATCCCCAAGAGGCCACACTTTCTATTCAAACCTGAACTTGCATTGAACACAGAAAGAAAGCAATGACATTCTAAAAAAACATTAATGCCCAGGCAGCCTATCATATCCCTCCTTACCCATGTTACTTCCCTGTATTAGCCAACTACCTATGCTTGAAGTGATGACATAGGACAAAAAAGAAAGGTAGGATGGCCCATTATTCCTTTTTCTTTCCATTTTTCCTTACTCACTAGTAAGTCTAAGGTAGAGAGTGTAGGTAGACTATTCAAATATCAAGAAGTGAAATAAACACAGTTGTGTTAGCTTTGTGCTGTGTTTCTACTGTTTTGGGAAGAACAAAATAATATGCATGTATGAGCTATGCATATGAATTGGTAATTTCAGTAATTCTATGTACCATTTAAAAATGGTCTTGCATTTGCATTTATTTATTTATTTTGAGGTCGGTGCATAGTTTTTTTGTGGTTTTTTTTAATTGTTTTATTGCTTAAAGTATTACAAAGGATAAATTGGTATTGCAAAATATAAAGACAAATGTTAAAAATGTGCAAATAATTAAAATTTTTTATCTACTTATACTGACTTTAAATAGCAAATAAAATATCATGATGAGAGAGAGAGGGAGAGAGAGAGAGAGAGAGAGAAGAGAGAGAGAGAGACCTCAGAAGAAAGAAAAGAGGTTTACATTATAGTATCTTTAATGGCACCATCGCCCTGATTTTTGGACAAGGGATCCTGCATTTTCATGTTGAGCTGAGCCCTGCAGATTACACGTGGCTGACACTGAATGGCAGTCTTGATTTGGATCCTGACAGTCTGGACCTAAAATATATGCTCTTATCCACTAGAATATCCATTTCCATTGTCGGATTCACTGTGATACAAATGAGCTAGACTTTAAGACGAATGTCTCCGCCTGTGACTGGACACCCCCCAGGGTGCAAATGTCACCAGTCTGCTGGGATGACGAGGGTGGGGTCCATTTCCTCCACGCTGCAGCTGTTGGTGGTGGTGGGTGGTGAGTCTCACCCGAAGTGCTGCTTCCTGTGAAGCGTGCTCAGAGCCGTCTAATAGGGCAGCTAAACTCGGAGTCCTGCACTCCGGCTTCCGTGTTGTAGTGACACGCTCTCCAAGGACATCTGACTCTGATTGATAATCATCTTGGATTTCGTTTATTGATCCCTGTGGTTTTACAGGTAATTATCTCATTTTAGATCTATTAGTTCAAATTCATCGTCCTCATATCTTTAACAGCTGGCCAGAGATCTCATAGAAGGAACCCTGGTCTGAATGATTGGCTTGGCCTCTCCTCTGCTTTAAAGGTGCTTGGCCATTCTCTGTCAGGTTTTCGCTCAACTATCTTTTGCAAAGTGCAGTATGATTTAGGGCACTTCCTGTGACTTTGAACATATCCAGCAAAGTTGACATCCTTGGAAAGCTGCCCTTTTCGAACACTTGTTAATTTGTAGGATCTTGGCTTAAAATCACTCACTGAAGTAACTTATAGAGCCCAAGAGGATTACCCAGTAGCATGTTGTTGAAATAAGTATTAATGTCCCAGAAAAGCTTTCCTCTGAAAGACATGAGGGTAAAAAGAAGTGGAAGAACTCTTGAATGTTACATAGTTGGGGCATTTTGATGCATGGGGGATGCCACTGGTTTTATTCTGAAAGCAAACTTCAGTGAAATCGTTCAGACTTTGCCTCACATTGTTTTAAAACTCCAAGGGCAATTGTCAAAGAAAGGCAATTCTAAGAAAATTTGATCTAATCTACATTCATACACTTCAACATTGCTAAAAAAAAATCACATTCATCTTCAGGAATTATATCTATGGGCCTTGATACAACATGTAAAATGATGAACAGATTGGCACACATCTTCCTTAACACCCGTGATGTAAGCATGTATCTACCTTCCAAACCCAGCCACGCAAAGGTGTGGTTCAGCACATGCTCCGCAAAGGCAAGCTACTGAAGCAATGGAGAGGATGCAACACCTTAAACTCTTCAAAGAGCACATTTTCTTCATTTTTTCAGCAGAAGTGCCGAGAAATATACAGCCCTTTGGACTATGATTATCCCTTAAATGTAGGGTCTGTGTGCACATCTTAATTGCATTTGAGCTCTTTGACTCAAAGTCTTCCTTCCTTCCTTCCTTCCTTCCTTCCTTTCTTTCTTTCTTTCTTTCTTTCTTTCTTTCTTTCTTTCTTTCTTTCTTTCTTTCTTC
>NW_005362486.1:156654-179449 GCF_000412655.1 Myotis brandtii
GCTTGATTCCCAGTGTGGGGTGTGCAAGAGGCAGCCAATCAATGATTCTCTTTCATCATTGATGTTTCCATCTCTCTCTCACTCTCCCTTCCTCTATGAAATCAATAAAAATATATTTTAAAAAAAGTAAAATCTACATAAACACACATGCAGCAACTGTAGCTCTGTGATTTCTCAGTTTATGGATAGAAAGCATTTCAAATATCTGCTTAGGGACCCTAGTAATTGACATCAGAACAAACAGTGATATTCACATTGAGAGGAGTTTAGCCTCTGATGTTAATATCTACTTTTCCCTTAGATTTGATATTACTTAGAAAAGGATATGTTTGTATTATAATATAACAGATATAACATTATGATTTATCTCTTTGGGTTTTATTTTTTGTTGTTTCATCAATTACAGATTTTGCTAGAAAACCATAAAAAGAAAAACTGTGAAAAAAATTTAATGAGTTCTTGTTCCTGTTAACTAATATTTACATCAGAAGAAAAAAATCAAACTCCGTCAACCAGCTTACATTTTAGAATTGTAATTATACATGTGTCAACTTCCATTCTTTTTCTTGAAACATTTTGTATGTCTTGATTGATTGCTGGCAGAGACACCACGTTCAGACAGTTGCAAGAACTCTGCAGTCAAAGGTGAAAGGTCATGGGTAGCATCATCTCTTGATGATGCCGAACACCAGCATGGTGGAAATTTAAACACAACGCTTTTGATTTCCTTTTATGATATAAGCAGAAAATCCTGACATTCATTCATTCTTTTATTCATTTCTTTACCACCTGCCACTTACTGTGCAAAGTCCCGATTTCTTATTACTCTATAATCGTATGTTCTTCGGCACCTGTTTTACTAACTATTCTCTTGGACCCCGGGAAAACGTGTGAATTTTCCAAAGGTCATCAAAACTTAGTATCTGCTAAATGCAGCTCGAGAAGCTCCAAGTGAAACACAGTTTAGAGACTGCTCTGAACCTCATTTATCATTAATCTAGAGACAGATAGCCTTTTCCCGCTAATGTGAAAATTCTGGCATTGAAGTCTAACATACACACAGGCACATTCCCACTCCAGTGTTTTTGCTGAATCAGCTGAACTAAATGATGCATTGGAGGCCAACTGACTGCCCTGTCAGTTACACATCAGATAATTGATGCTGTTTATGATAGGAATGAAACTGGAGACTGAGAAGCTAACAGCAACAAAAGGTTCCTTGGAATTGCGCTTCTGTTGTCTTTGGCAGAAGGGAGGGAGCCGGTGACTCAGTTTGGCAAAACACAGACCTCATCAGAGAGCAATGCCAGAGCCTGGGTTAGAGCTCAGTATCCTGCAAGTAGAGGTAACATTGAGACACATTTCACAACCAACTGTTCCTGGCAATCAGAGGCACTTGAAGGAGAAGACGATGGACAAGTTTGAACAGGAGAAAAAGCAAAGTGACTGAATATGGTCTGAATCTGATCTAAACCTTTTTAAGGAAACCCAGGAATCATGACAATATTAAGAAAATTACAGAATGCTTCCAGACTATTAGAAATGGAGTGTGAACGTGAGATTTCCTATGACAATGCAATATAGATTATACGATGCTGACCATACAAGGTAGTCATAAGACTATATTCAAGGAGAAGTTAATAATGGCTATCATATAGCAAGCGCCTCCTACTGTCTGGATACCTTATGTAACATCAATAAATTAATCCTCACAGTGGAACCGAGGGTTAACAGCATTTCACCCTTTGCAATTGTAGAATAGGAGGCTTGGAGATGATAAGAATAAAATGAATAAATCAATCTGTATGTTTCTCTGTGTTTGGTAAAACCACAAAAATGTTGAAAAGTTAAGGAGGTGGTACTGCCTATAAAAGCCCAGGTGATCATAATAAAGACCCATGAACCTTAAATGACATTGGCAAAAAGTTGTTTCTTTGAGGATGAAAAAGGTTTTACAGACCCTTAAATTCTCAGCCTGGGTTCGTTCATTTCCAAACTTGCTTTTCTATAAGGTCTGTGAAGCGAGATGTAGGAAGCCCTGTGCTCACTGTTGGCCGTGCCTTTGACCCAGAGTTCTGAATCAAGGGCTGGCTGGGTGGGGGTGGGGGTGCTGTGATTAAGAACCACCTAGAGGAGATGCCTCAAGCCATACAGTCCTCCCAGCTGATAGGACAGATCCCAGGGCTCTGAGAGGCAGACAGAACTGAACATGCTACTATTTCAAAGGGGCTTCAGAGGAACTTAAGGTCACACAGAGAGGACAGCTCTACTCACTCTGTCCTTCACAAACACAAAGCCTCATAGGGAAAGTACTGATACACTAAGTGTCCCCTCTCATGACTGAAGGTGGAAATTCACTAGGTCCAGGGTGAGTCACTCACCACTGAAGTGTTCCTGAGAACTCCATCACTCAAGGGCTCCAAAAGGCCTTTCCTAGCAAGCGTGAGACTTCATCAGAAAAGTGTGTGGCATATTCCCCCTGGAGGAAGCCCCACTGAACTGCGAGCGTGGGCTTGAGCATTCAAAGAGAAATGGCGATCTGAGAGAGTATAGAGGGGCTAGAACCCTAATTTGATAGTCACACATCATCTGAAATTCAATGTGTTACATACAAAATGTTCACACAGAACATTTGGAAGGATATTTGGAGGTTGTAGTTATATTTGTATGTGTGCCTCTGGGTGTGTGCATGCATGACTGTGTGTGTGTGTGTGTGTGTGTGTGTGAGAGAGAGAGAGAGAGAGAGACAGAGAGAGAGAGAGATTGGATGTATTTGAAAATTGTGTTTTGAATTTCCAAGGCCTTACTTGTTTTCTGATCTTTCCTTAGGCAAAGTTTCCTATTCCTGTTAATACATGCAATATATACACTTGAATTTTGAGGACAATGATTCAAATAATATTATTAAATTCTTGAATTAACTTTTTTCCTCTGTGTATATGTGTACTTGCATATGTCCACATATCTACAGAGATATTATTTCCTTAAAGAAAGAGACTGGCTCTGATTTAAGAACTACGTTGCCTCTATCTGAAAGCATGGAACAGTGTTGTTCATGGCAGCCATACTGCTCCTACACTTCATATGGTGTCTGCTTCCTCAATGACCTTCCTTCTGGCTTCAGCAGGCTACACAAAGCCTCTTTAGCCCACTGTTCCTTGGTGAGCTCTTAGATACAATGAGTATGGTGTGTGTGTGTGTGTGTGTGTGTGTGTGTGTGTGTGTGTGTGTGAGAGAGAGAGAGCGAGAGAGAGAGAGAGACTATTTGAAGAGAAGAGTCTGTTTGTTTGTTATGAGCATTTTTCATTATTAGTGGTATCATTGCTATCCTTTCCTATGAAATGTGGATGTCCTTTAAATATTATATTACTAAATGTGTGGTCTGTTGACCAGAGGGGCCCTGATAACTTCTATCACTTACTGAGCTATCTAATTCATTCCAGAAACTTAAGAAGACAATCATATTTAATTTAATATTCTCTAAGATGATCCACTATAGCTGTTTGAGTTGCATTTTATAGATAAAGCCTCTAAAGTTTGGATATATTAAGAACCTCTCCTTGGACAGCACAGCTAGTAAATGAACATTGAATCAAAAGCCCTGACAAACTCAACTTAAAAGTCCACTCCCTCCAGCCCATCGGTGTGGCTCAGTGGTTGAGCGCTGACCCATGAACCAGGAGGTCATGGTTGGATTCCTGGTCAGGGCATGTGCCCAGGTTGCAGACTCGATCCCCAGTAGGGGGCATGCAGAGGCAGCCGACCAATGATTCTCTCTCATCTTTGATGTTTCTATCTCTCTCCTCCTCTCCCTTCCTCTCTTTGAAATCAATAAAAACATATTTTTTGAAAAACAAGTCCACTCCCTCCAGTCTTGGAAAATGCATGTCATGAACTTCGTTAATCATGTGTTCAACAAGTGTTTACTGAACACACATTCAGCCATAGACACTGTTCTAGGCACTGGAGTGCAGTAATGACTAGGAATAGACAGCAGTGGAGACACCCCCTGCCCAAATTGCCTGATCAAGCCCTATATCCCATTGCTGTTGCAATCCCTGTTCTAAACTCATGGCTACGGATTAACAGTCATCTGTGATTTAAATTCAGTAGCTTTGATTTCCTATCAGCCCGTTAGAAGAGGATAATATCATTCCCACAGGGTCCCTAGAATTTCCCGTTCCTACTTGCTATCTGATTGCAACGTACAGTTCTGCGCAAGCAGAAAAGTTATGAATGGTCCTTTTTCCCATTCCCTCCACTCCTCCCACCGCCGCCTCCCAACAGGAGCAGCTGTTTTCTATTACGAAATAGGCTGACAAGGTGCTGGTCTGGAGCAAGGTCTCCTTGGCAGGTACTTGTGATGAGGCCCAGAGGTAAGGGGGTGGGTGTCTCTGATGGGTTTCCGGTCCTGTTATCAGCCCCATCCTGCACCCCCAGACATGGCTGCTGTCTGTACAGAGGGGCTGGTTTCTGGCTTGGGGGCCCTTGTTCGCTGAGAGCATCCGTCATCTGTCAGGGCTAATCCATTCACTTTTTTTCCACTCAAGCTGAGAGCTTGGACCCGAAGCAAACATCCAGCCTTCCTCTGGCAGAGAACTTGGCTCTTGGACCCTGAATGACGCTACCGAGTTCCGACTGGACACTCATATTTTTTGTGAGATGTTTTTGGGGGGTGGGGGGGTCAGGGGGTAATTTTTGTTCTTGATTTAGGAAAGTTAAGTAGAAATTCCAAACACTAAGACATAGATTGAGTTAGCCCTGACCGGTTTGGCTTAGTGGATAGAGTATTGGCCTGTGGACTGAAAGGTCCCAGGTTCGATTCCGGTCAAGGGCATGTACCTTGGTTGCGGGCACATTCCCAGTAGGAGGTGTGCAGGAGGCAGCTGATCAATGTTTCTCTCTCATCGATGTTTCTAATTCTCTATCCCTTTAGGAAAGTAACATCGAAATTCCAAACACTAAGAAATAGATTGAGTTAGCCCTGACCGGTTTGGTTCAGTGGATAGAGCATTGACCTGGGATCCTGGTTCGATTCTGGTCAAGGGCATGTACTTTGGTTGCGGGTACATTCCCAGTAGGGGGTGTGCAGGAGGCAACTGATCAATGTTTCTCTCTCATCGATGTTTCTAATTCTCTATCCCTCTCCCTTCCTCTCTGTAAAAAAATCAATAAAATATATATTTTTTAAAAAGAAATAGATTGAGCCAGAAAGAAAGCACATCTGTGCGAGGAGTTTCCCCTCCCAGCCACATTATCTGCAGAGAAGGTAATCCAGTGGTGTCTTTGCACGGAGAGCTTTTACCTGTGACTTCAAACCAGGCTGTACATTGCCCTTGGGTTTCAGGAAACACAGGTTACCTAGCAACAGAGCCCAGACAATACCAGCTGAGGTTAATAACCCAGGTCCTATTCTACCCACTGGCCCCCAGATGGCTATCTCCAGGAACCGGTTTTCCCTCGCACTCAACTTTACTGTTTAGATGCAGCAGACAGCTGAGAAATCCAGCAAGATTTCTCCGGAAGAAAGAAGTTGTTCTTACCCATAATGGGTTTGCTATATTTAGACACTTTCTTTTTGTGAAGAGCACTGTATATCAGGAGTCTTGGATGCTTATTCCAGCTCTGTGATTAATGATAATACTAAAAATAACAAAACATTGCAGAAGTATTTAACATTCGGTAGCATTTAGCACTAACAATATTTATCAAGTTCTGACTCTATGTTAATATGGGACAATGTGTGCATGTAACATACATCATCTGACTTTAACGTCACCGCCACTCTGATTAAATAGGTTTTTTTTATCAGTCCTCTTTTAGAAATGAGGAAATTGAGCTTTTGAGAGCTTATATAACTTGCAAGGACACCACTCATTAAAATTGTGAACGTGGAATTTATGGCCAGGGTTATATTTCCAAAGCCCTTATCCTTCGAACCAGCCTGCCTTAGCAATTACTGTATAACCTTGGACGTGCTACGAGCTCTTTATAACTCTGTGATCCTCAAGGGAAAATGACAGAATAGTGTGTCAGGCTCTCAGATGTTACATGAAGCTTACGTTAGTAGGGATGATAATAATACCATCATGAATTTATGGAGCTTTATGTAATTTACAAAATGCATTTCATAACTGCCATAAACTAAATATTGGTGCTCCCGACAACATGTTGAAACCTTAATCTGTAATGTGAGGGGATTTGAAGGGGAGCCCTTTGAAAGTAAGCAGGTTTAGATGAGGTCAGGAGGGGAACCCCCATGATGGGATTAGTGCCCTTAGAAGCAGAGGAAGAGGCCAGAGCTCTCTCCCTCTCCTCCCCTGCTCTTCCCCCATGTGAGGATACAGCAAGAAGGCAGCCCTCTGCAAGCCAGGAGCATCTTGCAAAGAGCACCTTGATCTTGGACTTCCCAGGCTCCAAAGCTACGACAAATAAACATCTGTTGCTTAACCCACCTAGTCTGCTATTTTGTTATAGCAGCCTGAGCAGACTAAGACAATTGCCTTATTTGCTTCTATCTATTACTCTCTTGACTGAGATGACAGAATAGGTACTACTATTCCAGTTTTACAAATTAGAAAATTAAGGCTCGTAGTTCATTTGCTCTGAGAAACTCCTAAGTACCTGCAAGTGTCTTCAAATGTTGCTCCTAGCCTCAATCTTTTCTTTCCTTCCCACTCTGCATTTACACCCTGTGCCTGTGATGGATTCTCTGTAGGAGATGTGCTATGGAACTTCAGACAGATGTAGCTAAATTCTGTTTCTAGATAGCCACAGGCACACACGTAGCCTGCGAACTTTCTTTCTGCATGCAAATGCCCGGTTGCTGATTTCAAATGGAATTTACTGGGGCACTCACTTCAGAGATGAGTTGTAATAAAGATCTGGGAACAAAAATTAAAATAGAACTTTTTACTCATGGTTCTCTAGTTTTCATAAATTTGAGAAGAACCTTTTTTTTTTAGGCTCAGAAATTTAAGCTTCCAAAATCATTTTTTTTCTTAGTGTCTCTTGCTCAGACAACATAAAATCTTCTCAGTCCCTTCAGCCTGGGTACTCTCTCTGCTCAGTAGAAATCCCTGCTGAGTGGCCCTTTCAGAACATTTAGAGCATTAGAGCTTGGCCCTGGGCTCAAGCAGCACAATTGTGCAAATTCTCATGAACATTCTTCATGGCGACCTCTCTCGGTTCTGGTCAGGGGGCCTCTTTGGCTTGGTGTCTGAAGATGTACTTTCCTGAGACCAACTTTGGGATCCAGTACCAATCCTGATTGTATTTCACGCACATATGCATTCGTACTTAGCACTGACACAATACAGGATATATAGAGATTTTTTTTGGTCAAGGCTTCGTAAGAAAAGTCATTTGAAAGTTCTCTGACATTCTCAGCATCTTGATCCTGATGGATACGAGAGAGATAAGGAGGAGAGAAGGCCAGAAACATGGTGCTAGATGGAATGTCCTGTCTGGAGAAAGGGGGAGCATGTCAGGACAGCTTGAGAGAGTGGGTTGCTCTGGCTCCTCACCCTGTCTTCCTTCGGGCTCTCCCGGAAAACTAATGCTGGCTCCTCCACCGAATGTGGTCGAGACACGGCAGCACCCACATCACATCCTGTCATTCCTCCCTCCCGACCGTTGCATCTCCTACCCCACAAAACACTTGGAATTTAGTTGTGGGTATGACCCTTGACCCCAAACTCTGAGCCAGAACCCATTTAATCTTCCATGTTCTCTTCGAGGAATCGACATAGCCACATAGGCCCAATGACAGATACATTCTGGTCTGGGCTTAATTCCCTTGCAATCCGTCTCCTCTGCTTTGACACGGGGCCTTTGGGGAAGTGCCTTTCTTAACCAGGATAGACGTTAAGGCTTAGTGGACAAATTGTATGTCATCCCCAAAAGGTTCCCCAGCCCGGGGGAGTGAGCAAAATTCAACTTTGCAAACACCCACACTTCTTTCACACCACACATTAAAATGCTGGCATAGTTGACTCATCTACGTCTTTCTTCTTCAGATGTAGATAAAATGAATGCCTGACAGTTAGCTGCGTGGGAAGGGCTTGGTTGAGGCTAGAAAAATATTTAACAGATGTTACAAGTGATAAAGAATGAGCATCTGACAGGAGTAGGTTGGGGGACCCTGAACACTTGGACGGTGTATGGTCATTGGTGGAACACACACAGACATGCACATGCACACTGGAAGTTGCCAAAGCTAGACTTTCTTTTTCTCTTTTCTTTTTTTAGCACTTACTTTTTCTTTTGCACATATCCCTCCATCATTTTGTCAGTTTTTTTCCTCACAACTTCATGTTATATTGTAGAATTAGTTGCGTTAACAGCATCAAAACTAAATTTTAGGAGACCAAGTACTGCTATTGAGTGGCGTGCACTCAGTAAAGGTTTGCATTCAGAGATTCTGGAGAGGCCCGGCTATCTGCCCCATGTCTTTCCAACGTGTACCTGAAATCTCACCATTAGAAAGCCATTTCTTTGGTTTCAGAAATCTTGACATTCTAATGAGAGTAAGAAACATAATGAAGATTAAACCCCTCATTAAATAGTCTGGATTCTAATCCTTAGATGCCATATTTGCCTTCATTTGTAAGATGGAGACAATAAAGTAGCATCAACTTCTAGGGTTACTTTAAGAATCTATAGCTAACAATCAATAATTTATATGTAATATAAATTGGCCATTGTATATATAAAATGGCCAACTCCGGGAGTGCTATTTATTAAATAATCCATGCTTTTAGTTTACTAATTCTATCCTCATTCATGACCAACTTAGACTTGATTCCCTCTATTGAGTTTTTATTTTAATGACTGTATTTTTTATTTTTAAGATTTTGTATTGGTTGGTTTTCACATTACCTATTGTTAGTACCCAACCTGTTCTGTTCCATAGTACTATTTTTATTTAATGATCCCCCCTCTTTTCTTAAACCTTAAAAATTGTAATATCATCTTACTCATTTTTCTATTTCCTTCATTATTCTCTGAACTTTCCATCTGAAATAATTTACTTTGTTGGCTCTCTTTTCCAAGTAATTTTCTTCATGTGCTTTTGAGTTTTTACAAACTTACCTTGTGTGGGAACTGTATTCTTTCTCTGTGCTACCCTACCGACCCCTCCTTGCCCCCATGCGCCTCTCTCAGCAGTGCAGAAATAGGTCTCTTATTTGTCTCCCATGCTGCTTTGTGACTGGGATAGCAGGAGCCAGTCACTGGACTCATAGACTAGCACTTCAGTGACACAACTTTGTGTAAGCTGTGGCCCCAGGCCTGGGCCACTGATGCGTTGTGTGTATTTTTGTTTTAACTGAATTTATTAGGGTGACATCCTACATAATAAAACCCTAATATGCAAATCAACTGAACAGAGGAACGACCGGTTGCTATGATATGCACTGAACACCAGGGGGCAGATGCTCAATGCAGGAGCTGCCCCCTAGTGGTCAGTGCGCTCCCATAGGGGGAGCGCTGCTCAGCCAGAAGCCGGGCTCACGGCTGGGGAGCAGTGTCGGTGGCGGGAGCCTCTCCTGCCTCCACTGCAGGTGGGCAGTAAGGAGCAAGGGGTCCCGGACTGCGAGAGGGCTCAGGTTGGGCTGAGGGAACCCCAACCCCCCAACCCCCAGTGCATGAAATTTTGTGCACCAGGCCTCTAGTTGGTTACTAAAACTATATAGGTTTCAAGGGTACAACTCAATAAAACATCATCTGCATCCTGCCTTGTGTGCTCACCACCCAAAGTCAAGACTCTTTCTCTCCCCATTTAGCTCCCCTTTGCTCACTTCCACCCCCACCCTTCCTTCTGGCTGTCTCCACACTGTTGAAATATATTTTCTTTCATCCTTCACGGCTGCACTGTGGTTTAGTCTCCTCTCTCTTACCATTGAGTTCTGTGCCAGTGACTTGGGGTTTTGTCCCATTCAGTGCATGGACATTTGAACACCAAGACTCCAGTCCCTTTCTCACCACAGTGATGTTTGTCTCTCTCTCTTTTTCTTTTCTTGTTTTGAAAATAGCTTTGCATTTTCTCATTTAGAATATAATTTTAAAATATTAAATATGCAGAGGGGAGGAAATGCTCTGACCAGAAATTTGGTATGGTTTATGTTACAAATGTGTTTAACCACTGCCAAACAAACTGCCGTGCAATTGCAAGAAACTACATGGAGTAATCAATCACAGTGAGTGAAGGAACGAGTAAAGCGAAACCATAGATTTCTTTTCCTGGGACAGCAGTCCGGAATAGACAAGAACAGCAGTCCCCAACCTGTTGTGTCAGAGTGACCTGCAGCTTCTCAATTTTCCCCCCTAAACTTTCCAAAGATTATTCCTGTGCTCAGCAAGGTTTGGGAACCATGGATCTAAAAGAATGTTCTCTGGGAAAGGGAGGCAGAAAGCATGATATGCAGTTCCAAATCTTTTGAAAAATTTTGTCCAAATTTGATTGTGCTACAGCGTTTCTGGGCTTTGATTCTCCCCAACTGTAAACCCAAAAGGTTGCATTGTACAGTTCCTGAGAACCTTTACATGTTGAGTACATTTAATTCTAATATTAGAGAAAAAAATTATGTTTTGTCATTTTGGCATCCACATCCCACTCTTGTCTTGAATCGAAATTATAATCAATTAAAACCCATAGATCTTTTTCCATGTGTTGCCATAAAGCTAACATCTCTCTAATTGGCAATTAATTTTTGTACTTAAGTAAAGGCCTTTATAATTTTCCTGCTCCAATTTATTTTAATACTTGTAAACATTTTTATTGAACTACAGTATCAAAAAGATAAATAAACAAGGGTACCCCAAGTGTACAGCTTGATGATTTTTTAACCAATTATACCTACCCATCCAGCACCGAGGTGAAAGAACAGAATATTTTTAGAATATCTAGAAGCCCCCATTCCTTTATTTCCAGTCAATACCTATCTCCCTTTGGGTAATCTCAATCATGACTTATAACAATAACTTTGCTCTTTGTTAGACCTTATATATGCAATCATTAATATACACTAATTTGGTCAGGCTTCTTTATATTTATGAAAGACAATGATATTACTAAGTAACAAGTGGTGGATATGTGTTTAATAACAGTAGGTATTGCTACCCACTATTCCAATGTGGTTGAATCAACTTGACCACGCACCACGTATGTATGAGTATTCTGGTTGCTTTATATCTTTGCCACACTTGATATTTTTCGCACTTTTCATTTTAGTTATTGTAGCATGTGTGTTGTGGTGTCACATGGTGGTTTTAATTAGTATTAATCATTAATTTTTGAGATGATTATGGGTGATTTTAATGTCTTTTTGTGAAATATGTATTAAAGTCTTTTGTTCACTTTTGTGTTGGGTAATTTTCCTTTTTCAATTTGTTGGCGTTTTTTATATATTCTAGATACAAATCCCTTTAAAAATATATTTATTATAAATACGTTATCCCACTCTGTGCATTGTATTTTCACTTAGTTGTGTCTTAACTTCTTAATTTTCAGAATTTCTTAATTTTTAATTAATGTCAGATTTAATTGATGAATGTAAAATGTAATTTCAGGATGTAAGTGGTGCTTAGGGTCTTTACAAAACAACCTTTTCCGTTTACATTTGGGAGAATCAAAGTTCAGAGAGGTCTTAGCTCAATTAACCTGTTTTTTTTATCTTTATTGTTGAAAGTATTACATATGTCCTCTTTTCCCCCATTGACCTCTTCCAGCCTGCCCTGCCTCCTGCCCCAGGCCTTCACCACCCTATTGTCTGTGTCCATGGGTCATGCAAGCTCAATTAATCTTAAATTCAGGATTTCTTAATTTTTCTATGGCCCAATATATCATTTTTACCTTTATGTTTGGCACTTTTGTGTCCTGTTTATGAAATATTTGCCTATTCTAAAGTGATAAAGGTATGTTTCTAAAGTGTTTACTGTTTTACCCTAACATTTAATTTACAATCTGTAATTTATCTGAAATATAATTTTTTGTTGGTTGGTTGCTTACGTAAGGTGTGAAGTCGCACTGCCTCTTTCTCTCTCTCTCTCTCTCTCCACACACACACACACACACACACACACACACACAAACACACCACACACACATCACACACACACAAACTCACACACATGCATAAACACACACACACAAACTCACACACACGCATAAACACATATTTTATACACATATATTTATCAGAACCATTTTTGTTATATATTCTATCATCTAAATCTAGCAATTACTCCATGCCTCATACCCCCTACAAATTTGATCAGCATGCCATAATGTAAATTCCAAAACAATTAAATGAATTAAAAATTAAATCAATAAGACATATATTCCCAAGAGTCCACTACTAAAATGCTAATTCATCTGAGAGAGAATGCACCAAAATTGTGTAAGACATTTAAACTCAGGTGGTGATTTATACATCTAAAGCCAGGTAATATTAACAGCCTCCGGAGAGTTACATGACAAGCAGTTCTGAGAAATGGGCTAGTCATGAGGGTTACCCAACCCTTGGAGCATTGCTGCAAAGGAACGTCTGGGCAGAATGCCAGGGTGAGGGCTGTGTGCTGTGTGAGACGCTCCTAACTTTGAACCAAACTGACTGTGTTCCTTGAGATGTGAGCTAGAAAGGCAGCAGCAAAAGATCTCTTGTCTTTAAAATGATATTCAAGCCTGACTAAGAGTAAGTCACAGTGAGAATTTGAGAATCCCCCCCCCTCCCCCAAGAAGCTCTCTCAGAGGTAGGAACACAATGGTCTTATCCCGCTCCTTCGCTCCTTCTCAACTTGTCTAGCCAGTCTCACAAGTCACTTGGCCTTTCCCAGTGACCATGTCTTCTCTTGCAGAAAAGGCATTGGGTGAAGAGCTATTTCACTGCCCTTGACCCTGGAGCCAGCTGCAGCTGGAGAGCTGTGAGACCCAGCAGATGAGGTTCCATTTCCAGGAATAGATGATCCCACTGCATCTCAGAAGACTATTTTGTTTAGCCACTCTAACCACCACGCATGTTTATGTGTGCTTATGTGTGAGCGTGTGCACGTTATAACTTCAAGCAAATCTACTAGCATGCAAGCTTAGCATCTGAGGATGTGTTTTGGGGGATGGGACCCATGACAGCAGAACGACCCCAGCAGCTGCTGAGGTGGCAACCACAGTTAGCTTGATGCTCACTCCATGCGGATAGGCCTGTTTCTAGACTGAGTATATTTTTTCACTACACTTACCTATATTAACACTGATTTTTTTTAATTGGAAAAGTATTCTGGAGTAAATTGCATTATGGTACTTTAATTCCTTCATCAGTTTGCTATTTAGAATTAAATCACTTCAAATTAAAAACAAAATTATCTTACTCGACTGCAATTGTTTTTATCTGCATAAATTATTTTTCGTGTAAATTTTACTAAGAAGATCTCATTTTTGTTTAAATCAAGTTTAATTATATGCAATTCTGAGCTATCTCTTGTGGTCATAATTTCTACAAAGTACAAATTTTCCATGTAAAAAATTCGGATTGATTCTGTTGAAGGTGCTTTTGTTTTTTCAACACTGTATGAAATTTTACTTATTTTTGCTTGTTTAAAATTATTTTTGTAATATTCCATTTTATTTTTAGTGATTACTTTAAGGTAATTCTTTTAGCAGTGTTTGACTTACAACAAATTTTACTGTGTACTGTGCTTTATTGTTCATTTCATTTTGTGTTGATTATTTCTACTATGCTTGATTTTCTTTTTACTATGTCAATTGTGAGTTTTTACTTTTATGGCCAATTATGACTTACGATTTTTTTTTTGTAACAGCAGAACCAAATGCACTGGTGATTAAGTTTGACTTTTGCTTTTCTAAATCTACATTAAAATATCCCTATGTCTGAAAATTGTTTTTTTGGGAAATACGTGTTCTGTGGTTAAGTAATCCCTGACATCTGGCCTCCAGATTGGAAACAGGCGGGAGTGATAAGAAAGCTGGTGAGGACCGGCTCTATGAGTAGAGCCATTTCTAGGCCTAGTTATGATCCCATCTAAGTAGCAACACGTGATCTCTTGGTTTGTAGTAAAGTCTTGCTAAGAGTCACAGTGCGTTCTCAGTTGTGTCGAGGAGAATTCAGCCAAGGAGCAACCAAGCAGACACCAGCATTCCAGCTCTGCAGCCATAGTGGAGGTGTCAGTAGGCATAGCAGGCGGAGGGGAGTTGCATGCAGCAGCCCCAGGAACCAGAGGAGGAGGGGAGAGGGAGCGAAGTGGGAACCCCTGCAGGACAGTTCACAGAGGAATACTCTGAGAAGGAGCCCAGGAGTAGCTGGGGGAAGTCTCCTAATGGGGTGCTCGGTTGGTAAGGCGGTAGATGTCATCATTAAATTGGGTGTAAGAACCAAGTGCTATCTTATTTGGAGGCCCCTTTAAGGGAAAGGGAGAGGCTGAATCTGGCTGCAGCAGGGGGCACAGTTAGAGAAGGGATAGGAGGAGGGCCAGGGCTGGTGGGCTCTGAGCAGGGTGATCAAGCACTAGCTGTAGAGTTGGCTCATTCTCCGTCCTGTGAGCACATTACAAGGAAGAAGACAGTAGATGTGATGGAAATAAAAGTTGTAAAATAAATATGGTTCATCCTTTTTGGCATCAGTTTTACTCAAAAAATTTTTGAGAGGAGAGGTAAGTACTTTAATTGGCAAGTAATCTGAAACATTATTTGTGTATTAAAAGACACAAAAATGTATGATAGTATAAAATGCAAAGTTAGCATGCATTACAATGTAGATTTAAATCTAAAATAGGAGAATTCTGCCAGCTGGTGTGGCTCAGCGATTGAGCATTGACCTATGAACCAAGAGGTCACAGTTCGATTCCCAGTCAGGGCACATGGGTTGTGGGCCCAATCCCCACTGGGGGACGTGCAGGAGGAAGCAAATCAATGAATCTTTCTCATCATTGATGTTGCTATTGCTCTCTTCCTCTCTGAAATCAATAAAAATATATTTTTAAAAATAACATAAATAAATAAAATAGGAGAGTTCAAAGATGTACTAGATAGAACTGGGGACAAGGGTTCACTGTGAAGACAATTAGAAACACCTGGAAGGAAGTATTTAACAATCTCTCAAAAGGTTAATAGGATTCGGAATAATTTTAAAGATGAAGAAATATGATGAAAGAGATGTTTTACGAATATCAGTATGAATATTCTCTGCAGCATGGATTGTAGGAGCAATGTTATGAGGGGGAAAAGCATACTATTAATGAATTGCAATGTTCTGTGCAGGTAGCCATGGGGATAGGGGAGTGAGGAAGGGACAATTTCATAGACATTTTGAAGGAAAAGTCATTATACTTGATGGGCTGATAAAAACAGGAATGAGGTAAAGACGAATGTTCAAAACAATATACCAGGTCTTCGAACTTGCACTCCCAAGAAAATGGCGGTCCCTTTGACAACTGCAAGGAAAACAGAGAATCACGTGATCTGTGACTTTCGTTGCTGTTTTCCTTGCTGAGGTCGTGTGTTGGAAAAGATAGAAACTCCCTTCTCCATTCAGGTCCCCTGGTTGCAATTTCTTCTGGGCTACCTCACCCAGTTTCCTCTTAAATGTGTGTTGTATCCTGAAGTAGAAATCCTCTGAATTTCACTGCAGCTCGGGGCTCACCTGAGCATAGGAGAGCTTAAATCTCCCGGTTTAGGGTTTCTTGGTGGCCGTTGGAAAGAAATCAGAGAGGAGAACCTCCCTGAGCTCAGGAGATCGGTTTCTCAGCGAAACATCCAGAGTCAGATTCCTGTCCCGAGCAACCTCTGCGGGGCTTCCCTTGGCCTCCTGATATCTGAGGAATCTTCAGACACTCAGAGAATGGCTTCTTGTTTATAATAAAAAGAATGCAAGGTTTGAAGGGTTTATTACTAAGGGTTGAAGGCTAAGCCTCTGAATTCTTCATTTTGGATAAAGGTTGCTCTTCCCAGAAGCCCTCAGCCCTGTTGGTTTGGGGTGATAAGCTTTGGGGGTAGAGAAGGAATGAAGGCTTCTGTCCGTATCTACCTTCCTTAAAGATGGAAGCCAGAGAGCAGATCCTGCATTTATAGGAATTTATAGAAAAAACAAACACATCATTCATTCTTTTAAAAAACACTTATCCAGCATCTAGCATATGCATTTATGCTGCGAAACATACAACAATCAAACAAAAAAGACTACCAACCAAAATACATTGTCTCTTTCCTTAAGAAGACAGTATCAGAGAGGGGGGAAGGTGAATAATAGTATATCCCAAGTCAGTGGCCCAGACGTTACTGCTGAATTTTCACGGGAGATGCTCAAGAGTGTAGAGGAAGTCTGAGCACGCAAGTGCAAAGCGTGCACTTTATTTATCATGGGGTGAGTTAAGGCACGGAGGCGAAGATACTGAGCGTGGAAGTCCAACTGGAGTCCACAGCATTCCTTTGAGGAGAACTGAGAAAAGAGAATTAAGGTGGAAAAGGCAGATAGATTGAGGCAATTATATGGAGTGCTTTGAATGCAGGGTGCCTGCCTTCTCTTCTTTGATGAGCATGGTAAGGTTCAAGGAACTGGATTCTTCTCTTAACCGATGAAGCTCTGAGGAACAGATGTTTTCTCCTGTCCTGCCCAAAGTGAATACAAGCTTATTTGAAGTTTATAAGGAAAGGCTACATAGTTACATAGAATAGTTAAATCTTGAAAATAAAAAAAAGAAAGTGAGAGGAGTCATTCTATTGATGCTGGGGTTTAGCATGATAGCTAGAGCAAACAAGAGAGTATAAAATTGGTAGATGGTAGACATGGTCCAATAGACAGAACAGAATAGATGACCCAGAAGTATACTCACAAATATGCCCAACTAATTTTTTTAATTAAGCATTTCATTTTGAGATCAAAAGAAATAATGCAGGGAGATCCTGGTTTCCCTCTGTGGTAACATCTGGCAAAACTATGGTTTAATTTCACACCCAGAAGAGTTCTGTTACCACAAAGATCCTGTATTGTTCCCACATTCCCCATCCCCTGCCACGAGGCCTAAAGAATGTTATATGAAGGCCTAGAGAATGTGTCACCTAAAGAATGTTATATAAATAGAATCACAGTAAGTGACTCTTTGGACATTTTTTTTTTCTCTGAACATAATCCCTTGGGTACCAGTTGTTTCATTACCAATAGTTTGTTTTTTTCGTTGCTGAATAGTATTCCATGGTATGGATGCACCAGTCTGTTTACCCATTCATCCCTGGGTTGTTCCGGTATTCTGACATTATGAATAAAGCTGCTCTGAACATTTATATACAGGGTTTTATCTTCATCTTCAGTTTGGTTGAACAAACTTATTTGAAGAGAATGTTTTCACTGGTGAAAATATTTTCAGTAATATTTCAAAATTAAGAGGAGGTGGGGTGTTCGAGAAGATTGTAGGCACCCTCCACTTTACTCTGTTGACCTCTTTATAGTCCTCTCCTTGAAACTCTTCCCATTCAGAAGCCCCTGAGAACCCACTCCTACTCAGCCTCCTTTGTGGTTTGCAATTTTTTCACCCCCGCAGAACATTGAAGTCTCTGTTTTCAGCTCCCGCCTGTGCTTTCACATTCTGGTTAAAGAAAGAAAGGATGAATTCTAATTCTGTATTGGATTGATGAAGAAGAAGGAGAGAAAATGACTGTCTTCAGATGGTGTCTGGTTTTCTCTTAAATTCATAACTCACATAGTTTGTCATCATTACTGTTAATTTTCTTCCAATTCTGAGTACCTAGCTTGCATGATAAATTCATTCTCCACTTATTAACAAGACTTTGACCCTTTTTGTTGTGAAAGAGTAGGCAAAAAAGGTAATTATGATAGAGCTATGAGTATTTATATCCTGCCCTTAAATTCATCACAAGGCTTTATTAGATCAATCAAAAATACATTTGCCTGAGCTTTTTAAATGAATGGCACCACGCTAAAACTTCATCTAGAATCCATCACATAAATTCCATTCAATTAAAATCCATTTAATTAATCCTGGATTTTCCCCTTGATCCTGAGAGCACAATGAGAATTGATATATTATTGAATGTTTCTTTATAAAGCAGAGGAGTCAGTGGATGGAACTAACAGGATAGTAGATATAGACCATTTTGCAAAAAAATCTTTCTAATAATGAGCTCTTCAAAACTTAAGAGTGAGCTGATTTTTAAAGTGGTAATCTACCCATTACAAGAAATATTTTACTAAAATGTTCAAGATTAAGTAAATTAATGTATGGCATTGGGTAAAAGGTTGAACATGATCATCTTAAAATATCCCATGTAATTTTAGGATTCTATGTGTGTATTTAATTGAAAAAACAAGTTAATTCAATGAATTTTTACATTAGACTATGTATAATCATAGACCCATATACCACATTAGACTATGTATAATCATAGACCTATATACCTTTTATTTTTTTATTTTAATATATTTTATTGATTTTTTACAGAGAGGAAGGGAGAGGGATAGAGAGTTAGAAACATCGATGAGAGAGAAACACCGATCTGCTGCCTCCTGAAAAGGTTGAACATGATCATCTTAAAATATCCCATGTAATTTTAGGATTCTATGTGTGTATTTAATTGAAAAAACAAGTTAATTCAATGAATTTTTACATTAGACTATGTATAATCATAGACCCATATACCTTTTAAATTTTCCTAAGCATAATGCTACTGGGGAAAAAAAATTATCTATTCAATCCCCAAGCCATTTTTGCCTCTCTCAGTAGGTGAAGTGACAATAAATGAGATTCAAGAAACTACACTGAAACTACACTACTAGGCAGAAATGTAAATTCGTTTTTCACTCTGCCAAATTTTAGAGAGTTAACTCTATTTTGTTGAGTCCCTAATTAATTTAATAGAAAAGGGAATATTGTTTAAGTCAGTACCCATTTCCTTTTACTAGTGGTGGTTAGTCTTGTGTCTTAAATTGGCCTAGAGCCCTAGACTATAGTAGTCTGGTCTTTATCAATCACAAATCTAGGTGTTGCTGTGAAGAAATTTTGTACATGTGGTTCATATCTGCAATCAGTTGACTTTAAGTAATGATTACCCTGGATACTGTGATACTGTGGGAGGGCTCATCCAATCAATGAAAAGCCTTAAGTACAAAAACTAAGGTTTCAAGAAAAAAAGTGAAGAAAGATATGTGAGAGTGCATATTAGTTTGGTTCTATTTCTCTGGAGAACCCTGACACACTAGTTTTCTTATATCCACTACTAAATATCTGCTAATATTGAAAATGTTGTTAATTTGGTCAGATTCTAGAACCCAGCTTAAATCAAATTCACTACTGCTTGCTTCTTGTGTTTATATTTCTTTTGTGCCAAACTTGTAAATATTTAAGTATTTTATATTTATTTGTCTTACTATGGGCCAAGTGATTATAGTTACTCATGGCTGCCTAATTCAAGGGAATCAACAATAAAACAAAAAGTCAAACTACTGAATGGTGAGAAGATATTTGCAAATGGTACATATGAAAAGGAATTAATATTCAAAATATTAATAACTCATAGAGCTCAGCATGAAACAATCTGACTTAAAAATGGGCAGAGGACGTGAATAAACATTTATCGAAAGAGGACATACACATGACCAACAGACACATAAGAAGATGCTCAACATCACTATCATCAGGGCAATACAAATCAAAACCACAATGACGTATCAGCTCATACCTGTCAGAATGGCTATCAACAAACAAGTGTTAAGGAAGAATAGGAAAAGGGGAACCCTGTTCACTGTTGATAAGAATGTAAATTGATTTGGCCACTATGGAAAACACTATGGGGGTTCCTAAAAAAAATAGAATAGCATCTAGTCCAAATTCCTATTTAATAGACAAGGAAGGTCTTGTTTGCTAATGTGAGAACTGGGTAAGCAGCCATGTTTCTCAAACATGATTATAACATTTTATTCTACCTTCTCCTTCTTCATGTCAATAGTCTCCTCCCCACCCACAGCCCTTAAAAATTGTCTAATTCAGTTACCTGAGAGTGAGCCAAACTAGCTCCTGGAATCAATGATTGTGGATGGGGTAGTAAAACCATGGGGGAAGGAAAGCTCTACATATTTCTCAGGAACCCTACCATGAGCAAAGTCATCCAGATGTCCCAAAGCTAGGGTGACCAACCACAGTTTCTGATTTGTGGAGTCCTCTAAGACCTCTAGCACAAAAAAAATAACAAGTTCCAGTTGAATTCACATATGACTCAGATATGCAACTTTTTCTGTACAAATGAAAGAAATCCAAAACATTCAAGACACAGAAAGACCCTTGTTTTTAACAATGACTGATAGAATTTTTCCCCTCTAAGTATAGTTTGATTTTCAAAATCAAGCATGTAGAGATTAATGGGCAGATTATAAGACTTTGTATGGATAAAATGAAGCATCATGTCTCAGATTTAGTGCTGAATTGGGACTTTGGCTTCTTTCATTGTGTACAGCTGTATTTTTCTAGCTGCCAATGGATATGCTGGTGTTGGGGGCACTTGTATTGGGGGAAGTGAATTTGGGTTATGAAGTGAAGACATGGTTGTTCTTAATGCTTAGAAACAGATTGAAATGTGATACTGCAGATCTTGCAACATTTTCAAACATAAAAAATATTTGGATATTCCTGAATTTTAATCACACTAAATTTGGTACCTAAGTCTTTACTCCAAATTTTGCACATGCATTTCTAAAAATAAATAGGAATAGTGTTTTATGGCTATAAAAGATTCCAGACATAGTGCCTCAATGGGTCATGATAACTTGGCCATGCGTTGTGCAACAACTGGAAAAACTAAGGCTATAGAGAGTGTTGTCATTTCCCAACACTGGATAACTAGTAATCAGCAGATTGGGTCTTAATCTAGGGTTTATGAGTCAAAATTTCATGTTTTTTTACTACAGATTTTTGGCCACATACCGATAAAAACAATATATTAGGTTAGACAGCTGAATCAATCTTTCTCTTCTTTATTTATGGTCAAGGAAAGATCAGCTCTGCTAAATTTTCACTCTCCATGTCTAAATTTAGTGTAAAGAATTCTAATAATCTTTATTTTTATATCTGTGGAATAAATATTGGGCTATTGCCCCAGCATTATAAATAGGACTATGAAATTCAAGGGCTCCCAGGATTTATGTGAGTTTGTTGGCACTCACCGTGACTCAAAATTCCATGTCAGTGGTTATAAATCTCACCAATCCCACCTCCCAGTTGGGCAGTTCTAGAGTGAGCGAACTTCAGAGCTCCGTGTCCCCTGGTTTAGCTTTGAGGCTGATTCATTGCTCTGGTAGGATGCTTTGAGGACCAGCCAGTTTAGGTGGAGTTTACTTGGCAGCCAGGTCAACGGAGAACACAAAACTGATTCATTCCCTAGCTCACCCACCTACAGGAATGTTACGGAATCAGTAAGCATTCAATTTACAAAAGTTTGACTCACATCTCTAATTTAGTCATTGGTCATCTAAGCCTTCTGATAGCATTTGGGAGGCAAGTCAGCTTGCTTGTCACTGTTGTCTCATGTTGGCTGGAGGTTAATCTCACTCAGAAAGTGTATACCTGGAAGTCAAAGTTAGTCTATTTGTCTCGGGCCATAGTAGGCAAACCGCGGCTCGCGAGCCACATGCGGCTCTTTGGCCCCTTCAGTGTGGCTCTTCCACAAAATACCGACTCCTGCGCATGGGACATGAAGTTTCAATGGTCTAGGGTAGTGGTCGGCAAACTCATTAGTCAACAGAGCCAAATATCAACAGTACAACGATTGAAATTTCTTTTGAGAGCCAAATTTTTTAAACTTAAACTATTTAGGTAGGTACATTGTTATTAACTTAATTAGGGTACTCCTAAGGTTTAGGAAAAGCCACACTCAAGGGGCCAAGAGTCGCATGTGGCTCGCGAGCCGCAGTTTGCCAACCACGGGTCTAGGCTATCCTTCAGCACTGATACTATCGCTTGTCCCAAAGAAGTTTGTTTTACATCCCCTACCATAATGAGGGTCAATATTTTTGCTCAGTTTTGAGCCCCTCATTTTTTCCAACCTGTAAAAATAAGCATCCTTATCCTCAGAAAAATATATCACAGTAAAAGATGTCTCAAAAATTTCTCAGAAATCAAGTGGAGCTTATGAAACATTAATTGCTTGTATTACTGTGTCAATGAGTCAAAATCATATGGATTAATTTTTTTCAAATTAATAAGAGCTCATTAATGAAGAATTGAATTCACATTTGCCAAAACTATAGCAACTTAGTAAAGATGTGAATATTTTTTGAACCAGATGGATCTACTGTTCCACAGTAGAAAGTAAAATAGATAAAAAGTTCTAATACATATTGATAAGGAATTCTGAAGTCATTTTAAAAAATCTGATCATTAATGATTTTGCTAAAAGTTTTAAAAAATTAACAAATGCTAGAATTTTAAACATTAATACCAACAAATAATATTTAGTTAATAGAATTCCTGCCAACAGAAACATGAAAAGATGCTCAAGATCACTAATTGTTAGGGAAATGCAAATAAAAACCAAAATGCAATATCACTTTATGCCTGTTAGAATGGCTATTATTAAAATGACAAGAGCTCAGACAATGTAGCTCAGTGGTTGAGTGTCGATCAATGAAGCAGGAGGTCGCAGTTCGATTCCCAGGCATGTGGTCAGGGCACATGCCTGGGTTTCAGGCTCAATCCCCAGTAGGGGATGTGCAGAAGGCAGCCAATAAGTGATACTTTCTCATAATTGATGTTTCTATCTCTCTTTCTCCCTTCCTCTCTA
>NW_005362486.1:179518-182186 GCF_000412655.1 Myotis brandtii
TGCACTGTTAGTGGGATTCTAAATTGGTACAGCCACTACAGAAAAGAGTATTGAGGTGCCTCAAAAAATTAAAATAGAACTACCATATGATCCAGCAATTCCACTTCTGAAAATGTAATCAAGGTAATAAAAATACTATATCAAAGGGATACCTGCACCCAATGTTCATAGAAGCATTATTTACAATAGCCAAGACATGGAAACAACCTAAATGTCCATTGATAAATGAATGGATAAAGAAAGTGTGGCCTATTATTCAGCCATAAAAAAAATCTTGCCATTTGTGACAACATGGATGGACCGTGAGGGAATTATGCTAAGTGAAATAAGTCAGATAGCGAAATAAAAATACTGTGTGATCTAACTTATATGTGAAATATATGGAAAACAAACAAATAAAAACTCATAGAAAGAGATATAAGATTTGTGGTTACCAGAGACAGGGGGTTGGGGAAGGGTGAAGGTGGTCAAAAGATAGTAAGTTCTGATTATAAAATAAATCAGTGCTAGGGATATAATGTACAACATGATGAATAGAATAAATGCTACTATTTATGTGTTTGAAATTAATTAATGTGTCTGAAAGTTGTGAAAAGAGTAAATCCTTAGAGTTCTCATCATAAGGAAAGAAAGTTTATTTTATTTTTATTTTTTGGTACCTATATGAGATGATGGATGTTGACTAAACTTATTGTGGCAATTATTTCACAATATATGTAACATGTCACTATACTATACACCTTAAACTTATACAGTTCTGTATGTTAACTATAGCTTAATGGAATTTGGAAAATACTAAAACAAAGAACATGATATTTATCATGACTTATTTTTAATTAAAAACATTTGGAAAAAAAACAGAAAAACCTAATGATGTAGTTAAGATTTTTCTTATCATTTTGTCAGCATGAGCACCACGTGTTACTTAGCTGAAACACTCTTTATCTGAGGGCATTTATAATTCCTATGAAAACCTCCAACCATAGTTAATATGATTAGTCTTTCAAAAAGTTCTTTCTCAATTAACAGAATTGTCAATAAAATAATGAGGGGCAAACATTTAAGATGCAAAGAGACAAAGAACAAGTCATTGAGAAAACAAAGCAAGGATTGAAAATTTCTTCTTCTGAACACCCTAGTCAGCCGACTATTTTTGCCTTCCGTCTTCATACTAATGATGACCTGTAATATTAATAATGACACACATGATGAATAAAAGTATTAAATGTGCTAATGCAACCTTAATAAAATTGAAAAAAGTAACATTGCATCCATGCTTAGAAATAGGTTATTATTTAATGATTCAACAGTGGGATTCATCCAGCTAAAATTATGCAAAACTAAGAATCAACATGGAGGAATTATAATCTGAAGATGGCTAATAAATTATCCTGTCTTTTTTTTTTAGTCACGTTACCAGGAATATACAAGTAACTACAGACTATAGTGACTAATTTGTCTTATCTCAATAATATTGGGTAAAACTCTGTAGAGGATTTGGATAAAACAAATGTTTTTATTTTTATAATGCATTTTGACCCAAAGCCAAAACTTGCAGGGTTTTGCTTGGAATCACATTATGGTATTTGCAAGCAAAGAGTTCCCTTGGCTTTTAGACTGGCAGAGCTAGTAAAATACTGCTCATCAGAGGCCGTTTAATCTTAGCCCTCTGAAAAGGCCCCATCTATTACCGCTGCTAAATTTAACCTCATGTGAGCCACACCGATGGGGCATGAGGTTTCCCATTCTTCCCAGTGTAGAAAGTGAAAGTTTCTTCTGCCCAAAGGGTTGGTTACCACACTCGCTGAGACAGGATCTGCATGATGGAACCTGTGCTGAGGAGGGCTGGCACTTCAGCTTTTTGGTGCATTAACAGTTTTTTCTGTAGTGCTTAGTATGTATCCAGGCTTCTTGTGAGGTCCTGGGCATCTTTTTTTAAAAAAATAAAATATATTTTATTGATTTTTTACAGAGAGGAAGGGAGAGGGTAGAGAGTTAAAAACATCGATGAGGCCCTGACTGGTTTGGCTCAGTGGATAGAGCGTCGGCCTGTGGACTGAGGGGTCCCAGGTTCAAACCAGTTAGGGCCCTGGGGATCTTTTTGCTTCTAGGGAACTCAGAGTCTCGCAGTGGGGAGAACAATGATTATGGGAAAATGTGAATTTTATAATAGAAGAAGACACAGAGAGCTAGGGTTTTTCAGAATTCAGAATGCCTAGATACCTGAGGCAGGAGTTGGGCTGGGGTTGTACCAATGACCTACTCCTACATAGCACACCATTCCAGAGCTACGTGGCTTAAAGCAATTGGCATTTATTTGCTCAGGATTGTTCTCTGGGGTCTAGGCATACAATTCTTCTGCTAGTGTCTCCTGGAATTACTCATGGCGGTTCTGCTAGGGTCCAGGAGCCAAATAAAAATTTATATACATACTCAGTCCGGTGGGATTCCCATCTGGGCATCTCAGTTCTCCTCCCTGCTGCTTAATATGGTGGGTGCGACTTTCTAAGAGAGTGAGAACCGAACTGCAAGGCCCCTGAGCTAGGGCTCAGCAGTCAATGTCACATCTACTGCATTTTATTGGAGAATGCAAGGAACTAGGCTATTCCAGAATTAGAAATGGGGGAAATAGAGAGTTTAACACAGTGGTTCTCAACCTTGGCTGCAC
>NW_005362486.1:182251-221863 GCF_000412655.1 Myotis brandtii
TCTTTGTTACTAATGTTGGGGCCCCACCCCATAACAAAGAAACAGAATTTCCAGAGGGTGAGGCCCAGAAATCAGGATTTAAAAAAGATTCCCAGGTGATTCTCATGTGCAGCCAAGGTTGAGAACCACGGGTTTAACAGGACATTGTGAGATAAATGTCGAGAGACTTTGAGAGACCAAATGCCACAGTGAAGGCGGGACATTCAGTCCAGGAAACCTCCAAACTCAACAGGACCTCTTCACAAACTTCTATAATGATCTTGCACTTGGCAGAGCTGCACTGTCCCAGAAGGCTGTGCCATTTATGACTTAGTTTGGAACCTTGCCCTGACCTGATATCTATTTTTCTTTTTCTTTAACAAAACTTCTTGTCAATGGATCAAGCCCTCTCGGGCCAGGGTGGAGTTTCTGAGATGAATTTTACTCACAACCAGTGGGTGATTGGGAGAACACTCATCGTCTGCTGAGTGAACCATGGATCTGCTGGCCAAATATCTGCTGGCCACATGTGAAACAGCATCTTCCTGCCAGACACCCACCACAGAGGGTCGTCATTCATAATTTCATGAGTTGACAATGTGGAGAGATTAGTCCCAGCTCTTTAGGTGCTAGGAAATATTTTAAAAAGCCCCACCCTGTCCATAGGTGTCGCTAATTATGTGCACTTAGGTCAGCGGTTCTCAACCTGTGGGTCGAGACCCCTTTGGGGGTCGAACGACCCTTTCACAGGGGTCGCCTAGACTATCCTGCATGTCAGATATTTACATTACGATTCGTAACAGTAGCAACATTACAGTTATGAAGTAGCAACGAAAATAATTTGATGGTTGGGTCACAACATGAGGAACTGTATTTAAAGGGCCAGAGGGATGAGAACCACTGACTTATGTGAACAACACCTGTGAGGAAAATAGAGGCCCTCATCAGCTGTTGGCAGAGAAATGTCTGGCGGCTTTTCAAGGTTCGGAGCTGAAAATCATGTTTAAAAATAGGTGAGCGCCCTAACCGATTTTGCTCAGTGGATAGAGTGTCAGCCTGCAGACTCAAGGGTCCCAGGTTCGATTCCGGTCAAGGGCATGTACCTTGGTTACGGGCACATCCCCAGTAGGGAGTGTGCAGGAGGCAGCTGATCGATGTTTCTAACTCTCTATCCCTCTCCCTTCCTCTCTGTAAAAAATCAATAAAATGTATTTTAATAAAATAAAAGACAGGGGGGCTCAGTCCACCCAGTGCTGCCTAACGAAGCAGGTGTTGCTGGAACCAGAAAAGTTCAGGGAGGGCCCCTGGATTTTCCCAAGTACATTGAACCACCTCCTATTCCTTGATGGCATCTCAGCACACTGTATCATTAAAGGATGCAGCATAGTGGCCTGGCTTTTCGCTTCTTCATTTAAAGGAGAGTGATGTAGGAATGGGTAGTGACAAAGCAAGAGGGCAGAAAAGGCAGCCTGCAAAATGCCTCCATTCACTCTACCTTCAATCACTTTTAAGGGGCGGAGGATTTAGAAGCCCTCATTAAGAAAGTCCCCAATTGTGCATCATGAGATTTTCTTCTGTAGGGTCCTTTGACACCAAATGATAGAGATTAGATTCTCTGCAGAGATTAGCTTGTTTCACATACTGACCAATTCTTGACCTCTTTGTGTCTTTCAGAATGAGCACCACTTAGATAAGCTTCCTTAGCAACTTGCCTATCTACTTTTATTATATTCGTTACTATGCTGCAGTGCCTCGTTTGTTTTAAGGTTTGTCTCTCACATATTTTTCTGAATACCTTACGCACTCATAGCAGTATCCTCGGCTGCTAAAAGAATGATCGACACTTACAAAATGCTTAACAGTGCTTGTTGGCCTGTTAAATGTTGATACTGACACTTGTCAATTGAAGGACCCATCATTCTGCTATTCCATCTTTTCCATTGTTTCCAACATCGCTGAACTACATCCCAATAAAAGTTAAGCACCAAATGACTTAATATTTCCAAGTGATTAAGAGCGCAGGGGTTCTGGAGTCAGATCTTGGTGCTAATCCCAGGTACAGCATCAATTTTGCAAACTTAGGCATTTTTTAAAATTTCTATTTCCCCAAGGCCCTTATTTGTCAAATTAGTTTCATAATATCACCAAATATCATAGTTTTGTGAGAAAAAAAGTTAATGTACATAAAGCGCCTGATTATAATAAACACTGAGTAAATAATAGCTATTACTGTAATTATCAGTATATTACTCATTAAATGCAGGACACCATATCTCTGCCATTTTAAGATTGGTGTGATGGAAGGCTACTGTATTACAGTGGGGCCTTGACTTACGAGTGTCCCGACTAACAAGTTTTTTGAGATACCATCTGTCTCTCAGCCGATTTTTTGCATTGAGTTGATAGAGTAATTTGAGTTAACGAGCTCCTTAACGAGCTCGGTCTCAGAACGAATTAAACTCGTAAGTCAAGGCCCCACTGTATTTTACCAACTATCCCTTGTAACCATTGCTGAGCAAGAGGAAACATGTGGTACGGCCTCTAATTTCTCTCTTGTTTGTAAAGACCTTTGAACTCTTTGGAGAGGGAGCATTAGAAAACTGAGGTACTTGTGGCACCAATAGCACCAACAGTCAAGATAACTGACAGGAATTCCAACAAATATTTTAACAACCTGTAAAGGCAGCATTTTCAGATATTTATCTCGTCACCAGAAAATTTAGTTTTCTACAGCATAGTATGGTAATGTACTTAGCCGTAAGGGTCTTATTTTCAAACAATTTGCATTAGATTCATCTGTGTTAGGAAAATGGAAATTGAAAAAGTGAGTCAGCTAAAACTGATTGTCTCCTTTCATTGGTTTACGGGATTCCATTCCACACAAACAACTACTATGCCAGCTGGTATTTCAGCCGGGAACATCTGCAGGACCCTGAAACCATTTCTTGTATCTTTTTTTTTCTTGTTAAATGTATTCCTTCTTCTGTTGATGATTGCACTTATTGAAGAAAAGCAGGCTTGGGAGAGACAGGTAGTTATGGCCACAGATAGAGCTGAATAATAAGATAAAGGGGAAATACTAGAGGAATAAGGTGATTATTGAAAAATTAGAACCAAAACTAAATTTACTTAAAAGTTTCAGGTCATCAGAACTAAAATGGCATAATGCAATCAAATCAGCTTTGAACATCACCCAATGGTTTTGCTATGGCTTCCGATAAAATCTGTCAGTTCCACCAAGTATTGACAGTGGAATTGTTGACAATGTAATTTGTGAGTAGTTCCTTCTCTGGACGGCAAGCTTTCTATATTTGGTTCTCATGTATTTTGAGTTCAATGCCCAGATAGATTATTTTTTTCACTCTTCCTAGCATTAAAATTCTAAAAAAAATGTGGAACAAATTCCTTCCCAGACTAATGAGAAACAGTCTTCTGCAAAGTTTGAGTCCACAGGCAGGAACTCAGGAGTTTATACACAGATGTATGTGAATGTGTGATTATGCAATGAACTTGGAACCATTGCCAACACCATCTAATTGGCTCTGGTGGCCAAGATCCCAAAGGCCCTGACATCCTTTCTCTTAAACTTATGTTACCATTTAAGCTGTTTTCTGGGTTTTCCCATTCAAGAAGGTTTCTGCCTACACCAGCCTTGCACACAGTGGCACTCGCTAGGGAACCCTGTGGACATGGCCTTCGTGGTCTTCGCTGCCTGTTTCCATTCCGTGTGCAATCCTGCCGGAGTCTGCAATGCATTAGGAGTTCAAAAAGGGAAGGTGATTGCAATGTGCCTTGCAGTTGGACCAGATGTGCTGTTACTGTCGTGAAGTACATTCAATTATACTATAAATAGAAGACAGAGAAATACTATTTCCCACTCGGTTATTAATAAAATGTGCAGAATGCTGAGAGATAGCTTACTCCCTGCTACTCAATTACTACAACCCCTCTTTTTTTTTCCCAGCAAAAGACAAATCTTGCAGATTTTAAAGAATGCATTTCATCAATGGAGTTCTTTGTAAAAGTCTGAGAAAATCCAGCTTAGATGGCAAACCAGAAGAAGCTAGATTTCTTTTCTTTTTTTCCTCCAAAATTAAAAAATATAAAGATAATAAAGAGATTTAGATAAAGAAAAATATGTGATCTAAATATTTTTCAAATCTGAAGGAAAAAAGCTACATGCAGGGTGGGGCAAAAGTAGGTTTACAGTTGTGAGTCTGTGAATTATCTACTAATTATGGTGTTATTTTTTTCCATACCAATAGCAGTAAACCTACTTTTTCCCCCCACCCTGTGCATATTGTAAATCGTTTGCTCTTCCACTTAGGCTTTTATAGTTCCAATCAAATTTACAACAGAAACAAATATCTTAATGCTTCATTTGTTAATCAGATTACCTGTCTTTTGCAAAGTTTTTTAGCTTTTTTTCCCCTGTGATTTCAGGTAAGGACAATTTTTCTGTGTCAATTTCTTGCAGGGTTATATGCAAAAAATGTGAATTATGCAATATATATATATACACACATACACACACACACACACACACACACACACACATATGGTACCAGAAATGGAAAGTCCAGGGATATATATGAGAGTTGCATTTTTGGATGGCTGAAAGTATATACTTGTTGATAAAGTGCTTTTCAATGTAAACTTTAAACCATCCACGAAACATGTGCCTGCTTCCACACCGTGAGAGCCAGGGCAGGCATGTAAACAGAAATGCAAACTTCCCAAAACAGCATTCCTGCTGAGAACTCAGGATTGTTCGTCTAAATTCAAAATAAGTCCAGTGTATATGTTTTCCTAACAGCATGGGCAGGTACTTGCCCATGCTCCCCTCCTCTCTCCTCCCCCTCCCTTTTCTCTCTCTGTCAAGACAAACTTTAATATGGTCATTGTCTGATCATGATGATTGATGCCTGGGTACATCTTTCCTGTGGCTGGTCTTGGCTAGACCAACCTCTCATTTCCCCCAGCTGTTTCCCATGTAACTGTTATATAAGGTCACACTTGCCTTGCTTACCCCTTCACTGGAGGAGCTGCTGTGGTTCAGGTCCCCACATGTATTTCAGGGCAAAGCACTGTAGTGAATAGAAGCAGGAAGGCATGGCTTTGTAAATTGATGTATAACAAAAGCAAGTGGACAGTTAAGAGGTTACCTAATAAATGTGAAATATATTGAGATATTTGGGGTAACGATGGACTAAAGAAGACTATTTGTTTACATTCTAGACACCCTGATTTTACTCTCATTGAATTGATCATCAAAGGGGGATGTGCCGCACCAGCACAGCCAGGTTCGGTGAACCTGAGAGGGGGCGGTGAAGGATTTAGAAAAGACAGACAAGAGAAGAAAGCTGAGGCTGGGTGGGACGCTGCCCTCTCTGATGGAGAGACAGTGCCATAGCCTGCAAGCCGATTTTATAGCCAGATTCCACGAGGCAAAGTAAGGGCGTGGTCAATATGTTTACAATATTCTCTCGGGTTTGGAATCTACTCAATTACATGCACCTGATAAAGCTTTGTTTACTTGCTGCACCTCCCGCACCCGTATCACTCAGCCACGTGGGGCTACAGGCTCGGACTATAAGGACAACCTTACAACCATAGCCTTTGGCTCTAATTGTGCTGGGACTTGCACGTGGCTTTGCTACGAGAGGATTGTATCCTCTTATTAGTCCCAGGCTGGAACCTGTCCAAACGCTGTAGCCGCTCTTCACAGGGGGAAAGATGTTTGTTCAAGCTAACATGCACTCCCCTCCCCCCCCCACCAAAAAAAATGGAGAGGAATGGAAGGAATAGAGAATGAAAGAAGGAACAAATAAAGAAAAGAAAGGAAAGAAGGAAGGAAAAGAAGGGGAGGAAGGATGAGTGAAAGGAAAGAAAGAAGAAAAAAACTATCAACAGCCTTATTTGTTGACTACAAATACTTATGGAGAAAGCTTCCAGAAATAACCACCATATGTGGCTGCCTGAGCCACCCCGGGACTACTGTCTTTTGGTTCCAGAACACCTGTTCCTTTGAGTAAGAGGCATGGCCTCAAGTTCCGATTCAGTGAACTGGTGCTAGGGTGGAAGAGAGGCATTAACTTCTGTTGCTGTCTTCTCATTAAAAATATAATAATAACCTTACATCATTGTCCTCTACCGCTTAGAGGAGTCGGATTTCAAAATATTCTGAGCTTGAAAGCTCCCACCATTCCCCTCAGAGACTGATCTTAGACATAAGGAAGTTTTTCCAGTGATTATTCCCCAAGATCCCTTTTTTCCTAAATGTCATTCCAGTATTTATGCTATTTCACTAGGCCCCATTTTTATACCTTAGATTTCATAGCCTTCAAGTACTAGGAGATGGGTGTCATTTAACCTTCTTTATCTATTCTGTGACCAAGAGAACACAAATGAGTTATTAAGTTGTTCCCTTACTGAAGGTTTTAAGCTCTATTCATAAATCAATAATTCTAAAGTCTTGGGAAACAGGGATATGGTAAAAGGGAATTTACCTTTAATATTTTATTTATTTATTTTTAGTTTCAAAAGCTTCTATCCACTGAGATGTCCACGAAAGTTCTGATTGATGAAAACCCTAGTGTATGAATAAAAGAGCCACAGACTCTCAGAATAAGAAGAAACCTTCTTTAAACATGATCTGGACCAGTTCTCCTGATATTGCTAGAAGCTCCTCAAATATTCATGTCAAGTCACCATTCAGGCTTCACTAGCAAGAGATACACACAGACAGAGCAAGATAATAAGATAAACTAAGCAAATTTTCAGATGCAAAGACATAATTCACTTCCTCCATGAGACTGATCTACAATTCTGTGTTTCTCCCTGTCCTGGAGGGACAAGACCAATCCCAAAACTCAGATTCATTGAGCACCCATTTATAGAAAGGGGATTCTGGAAATTAAATCGACTTCATTGAATTCTCAAATCCCTGTGGGACAGACTTATCACCATTTCAAAATGAGGAAATTGGATGAGAGAAATAATGTCTTTGCTCAAGTTCTCAGGGGTTTTAACTATTGGAATTACAGGTAGTAATTATAGAACCAATGGGGAACTCCATGACATGGTTCACTGTACCACACCTTGAATTAAGATTATACCACAAAGCACTGAACAAACACTGGCCATTATTGAACCAGCTCGGTTCTTAATGGTGAAAATTTCATTTACTTCTGTGATGAACCACTAATTCCTTAATTCAGTGTTTAATGAGGACAATCTGTTAGTCCTGGGGACACAGCTATAAGCAGTATAGGCAAATTTCCTGTTCTCCACAAACTCTCCTTCTAACCAAAATAAAAGATGCATAGTTTACCAGACAGTTACTGTAGAGGAAAAACAGAGCACAAAAAAGGGGGTGGAATTATAAGTAAAGAAGTAAACAAATGTATAATTTATCAGGCCATTTATATGCTAAGGAAACAAAATAAAGGAAGGAAAGAAGTTAGATAGGGCTGGAATGGGGAGGGATATCCTCTCAGGAGGTGACATGTTGACCACGACTTAAGGTAAGAGAGGGAGCCAGATAGCTATCCCTAGGATGAGCATTCAGAACATCAAGTGCAAAAGCTCAAAGGTAGGGATGTCTACTTTGTTCAAGGAGACATAAAGGGCCAGTCCAGCAGGAGCAGAGTGAAGGACGGAGGTGATGCTCTCTCAGGGTGATCAGAGAAGGTGCCCTTGCTCCATGGAAACTATTGGAAGAATTCTGATTTCTTCTTTTATATATTATACTAGAGGCCCTATGCACGAAATTCATGCATGGATAGGGTCCCTAGGCCTGGCAGGCGATCAGGGCCGATCTGTGGGGCGACCAGCAGGCCGATCAGGGGGCCTCCACTGGCACCTGCCTTGGCTACCTGCTCGCCGGCCCCGCCAGTCATTGCCTCCCTCTGTGGGGCGACCAGCAGGGTGATGTGGCGAGGGGAAGCTGGCACCTGCCTTGGCTGGCCTGGGGCCTGCGGGCTGGGGGCACCTCCTGCATTGAGCATCTACTCCCTGGTGGTCAGTGCATGCGCATCATAGCGACCTGTTGTTCTGCCGGTCCTTATGCCAGTCAGTCAATTTGCATATTAGCCTTTTATTATATAGGATATTTTATTGATTTCAGAGAGGAAGGGAAAGGGAGATAGAAACATCAATGATGAGAGAGAATCATTGATCCCCTGCCTCCTGCACGCCCCCTTCTGGGGATCCAGCTGGAAACCTGGGCGTGTGCCCTGACCTGGGATCCAACCCAATCTCCTGGTTCAGAGGTCGACGCTCAACCACTGAGCCACACCAGCCTGGCTGGTTTCCATTTTGAGTGAGATGAAAAGCTACTAGACAGTATTGAGAAGAATGACTTTATCTGGTTTACATTTTAAAAGAATCGCTCGGGCTGCTGTTTCATTCAATTTATTTTTGTAGCTGATGTTACTTTTTATCGGGTAAAGTAGGAGCAGAACATATGCACCAGGGACAGGTGAATCTAGAAAGTAACAGAACGAAACAAGTCAGAGCCACTTGCTGTTAAACGGTGCTCTAGAAGTTTCTCTCTGTGCCTCCTGGGGTCAGCACACTGAGGGTCTTCACCAGGGAGGGTCTCCCATCTAAGGAGCTCTAATGGGGTGGGTACACTTCTCTCTGCCCGCTCTAGGTTGTGTCCCATCCGAGCTGACGATGGCTGGGTCACTGGAGCCCCACTGCTCCTGCACCATGAGCCCCCATAGCTGGTGGGAGCCCCAGAAAGCCTCACTTGCTAGAAGGCCTGTGGGAGGCAGACCTAGCCTAGGAAGGTGTGCGTGCAGCAGGCTCTCAGCTTTGCCGGGAGCCAATGCAACAAGGCCAGGAAGGACCCCTCCCACAGCCACGCCACGTGTGTGGTGCGCGCCCACAAGCAGGTCATGGCTGAGCTGAACTACTTACTGGACGTGGAAATCGGTCAAACCACACGCACCAAGTCCCAGCCCAACTCAGCCAGACTTCCCTGACCTGCCGCACCTGAGAGAGAAATCACTCTGGAAAGAGCGAGTTATTTCTCTCTCCAGAAAGGCACTGTCCTCAGGTTGGGCAGGATCTCCAGGGTGAAGTCCAAAGGCTGGGACACGTCGAGGACATGTGACAGGCTGGGCCGCACTGGCTGCCTGCAGCTGCTGTTTGAAAATCGTGCTACCTGTTGGAGACCCGGGGTCAATAAAAGGTCAACTCATCCTTTATAGCTAATAAGGATTCCTAATTATAGCAGTAGACATTGTTGAAATGCTTTGATATTTACTTTATACCCATTATCTTGTTAATTTTCACAACCTTGTGACGCCTGTGGCCATTATGTCCTTGAAATTCCTAGTTGAGACCCCACGGATTTTTATGACACTTGAGCCCATGAGGGGATCACATTGGGGGGGGGGTGTGCATATTGATGAGGAAACAGTGATTGTAAATGTCTAGATGCACATAAACATCAACAATAGCTTTTTAAGTTATACTGTTTATCCTTAGAGATGCTGATTTAAGTATTTGGTTGGGGCCCCAAGTGTCTGTACTTTAAAAATGTTTTAAATATCTATCCAAAATGGAGAAACACATTTACGGAGGAACTTCCATACCTGCAAGGGCATAAGAACAAAAACATCCACAAATAATTTGATGTTGAATGACATTATTTTCACAAGAAATCAGTATATTAAAGTCAAATGTCTCGTCTACCTCTCACAAGCCGGTCAGTTCATATGTTTGTGTTTTGTGGATGAACATTCTCCTGGCTTCTGTTGCCCAGATTTCCTTGCCTTCTGCAAAAAAAAAAAATTATGTGCGTGTGTGTGTGTGTGTGTGTGTGTGTGTGTGTTTACTCTTGTTAAATATGTCATTTTTTAAAAGTAAGTTATAGCCCTAACTGGTTTGGCTCAGTGGATAGAGCGTTGGCCTGGCAACTTGGGGGTCCAGGGTTCGATTCCGGTCAAGGGCATGTACCTTGGTTGCGGGCACATACCCAGTGGGGGTGTGCAGGAGGCAGCTGATCGATGTTTCTCTCTCATTGATGTTTCTAACTCTCTATCCCTCTTCCTTCCTCTCTGTAAAAAATCAATAAAATATATTTTAAAAAAATAAAAGTTATAAATATAGTACCTGAACAATGAACAGATAATTTGTAATGAGTAGTTAACTGAATACATGAACCCACTCAAATTTTGATGAAAGAAAGGGACTATTGAAAAATAAACAAATGATCAGGTTTCTGAAGGGAGGGAGGGGGAGAGAGAGAGAGAGAGAGAGGTCTCAGACCTAGAAAATACAGGTGTTTTAAGCTAAGACAGGGGTCCTCAAACTTTTTAAACAGGGGGCCAGTTCACTGTCCCTCAGACTGTTGGAGGGCCGGACTATAGTTTAAAAAAAAACTATGAAAAAATTCCTATGCACACTGCACATATCTTATTTTGAAGTAAAAAAACAAAACGGGAACAAATACAATATTTGTATTTGCATGTGGCCCGCGGGCCGTAGTTTGAGGACCCCTGAGCCAGGGGATGGCCCAGAATCACAGCAAAGAGAAAGAACCTTGGGGGCCACCGGGCCCATCCCCTGCCTTTAATCAGATAAGATGCTCTTACTCATTAGAGGAGGAAGCAGGGCCCCGGGGGTGTTACATTTCTTGACAAAGTGACCCACGGCCAAGTGGCAGGGGAAAGTCTGGCCGCTGGCGTGGCGACCCCCCTTGAGGATGTACCTTTCACCTGCACTGTATCCTCATAGTTGCCCTGGACGGTGGCGTCCGTGCTGGGGGTGGAACACTTGTAGTGGCCTTGGTCGGAGGGCTGGACGTCCTAACACCAGCCCAGAAGCTTAAAGGAGCCAAGCTTCACTTCTTGTTCATATCACTGTACAACGTCCATGTGTGGAGGGGCTGCTCTGTCACTGCCCCACTCCTCACCACTTGGGGGCCCAGGATCCCTATGCCTGGGAGCTCTTTAGACTTCAGGGTGTTGGAATTCTCTTCCAGATCCATTTTCATGTCCTGACTGAAGAGCAAAGAGAGAGCAGAGAACCATGTGAAAGAGTTTAGAGGCAAGGCCAGAAAAAAGATATATGTAGCTTTCACCTTCACTCTCTTGGCCAGAACTCGGTCATGTGGGCCCCACCTAAGAGAAAAGGGAGCCAAAGGAGTAGAATGATCTGCTCGGAAACTGAGGCAGGTGAAAATAAAGGGTCATCTTTTAGAAAAGCTATGTGAGAACTGTCTTCTAAAATTTCTAACTGAAATATGCTGATTACACCCAAGAGATCACTGATAACTTTCCTTTCACCATGATTTAATCAATGATCGAATTCAAACTAAAAAAACTGATTCCACATTTTTTTTTTTTTACACTTTGGAAAAGCTAAAGGAAAATCAGGTGGGAAGCACTGATTACCAGAAAGCTAAGTCATCGATATCTGGAAGGATGGGCATCAGCTTCCTGGGATGGGATCATGTGGATATAGAGCCAGGAACCCACCTATGGGGGAGTCCTCATAACACCCATGATGCTGACTCACACCCAAGTGGTGAGCCCAGAACTGGAGTTCTTTCTGTTGTCACTGTTTGGGGGACAAGATTGGAGACAGAACCTGAAGAGACCCTGAACTTGGATCTGGATGCTTCTAGTTGTCCCAGCTGCTGGGTTGGAGCAGGCTGAGGTGAGCAAAGATTCAAGCAGGTTATTGTAGTTCATTTATATCAGTGGTTCTCAACCTTCTGGCCCTTTAAATACAGTTCCTCATGTTGTGACCCAACCATAAAATTATTTTCGTTGCTACTGTAATGTTGCTACTGTTATGAATCATAATGTAAATATCTAATATGCAGGATGGTCTTCGGAGACCCCTGTGGAAGGGTCTTTCGACCACCAAAGGTGTCGCGACCCACAGGTTGAGAACCACTGGTTTATATCTTCAGGCAGCCTGAGCATTCCCTGTCACTCTGTCCTCTAGATACCAGCTCCCTGGGGTGCCTGGAGCCAGCTCACCAAGGACCGACCAGCCCTGCACTGGCCCTTTGACGGTGGTGGGTGGTGGGAAGGAGTGTGGTTCTAAGCTTGTGTTCTCACCTGCTCTGTGCTAGTGAGAAAACCACAGCTTGCCTTTTCTCAGAAGCTTCTATGGACAGACCTCATCGTAATGTGCTTGAATATGGTCATGATCTCTTCTTACTGCCAGATGGGAAAATGCTTTCAATCGTGTGTGATTTCCTGACATTTCCCCTAACTAAGTGTGTAATAGTTGTGTGTGTGTATGTGTGTGTGTGTGTGTACATGTGTGTACGTAAGAGAATTGTAGGAAGCTAACGTTAAAACGAAAACATTGCTTGGGAAACATCTGGTATACATCTAAATATGGGTTATAAGGTTCTGCTCTAGTTACCCCCAAGCAGCACTAAAATCTGATAGTCCTCAATCTTGGACTCCCCGTGACTCACTTCTCCTTATAGCCTACTTCTCAAGCTTGAAGTGAAAACCCCAGTTAGCGCCCATTCTGTAAGAAAGGCAGGGGATCAAATATTAGTTTTTTTGTGTCTACCTTCCTAATATGTCATTATCTATTTTATTATTATTCCTGGTTAGTCATATAAACAAGTTCTGACCTATGGGCTTGGAACCAAAGAAATAAACAAGGAAATGAATCTAAAAAGAAAAACATGAGCCCTAGCTGGTTTGGCTCAGTGGATAGAGCGTTGGCCTGCGGACTGAAAGGTCCTGGGTTTGATTCCAGTCAAGGGCACATGCCAGGGTTGCAGGCTTGGTCCCCAGTAGGGGGTGTGCAGGAGCCAGCCAATCAATGATTCTCTTTCATCATTGATATTTCTATCTCTCCCTTCCTCTCTGAAACCAATAAAAATATATTTTAAAAAAATAAAAAAAGAAAAACATGATTTAGAGCACAAGAGATATTACTGTGTTCTTTCTTTCTTTTGCCTTAATCTTATGTTCTAGATTTTTGGTTATCTGTTCGTTTCGAAGGGAAGTTAGGGTGAATTTGCTTCAATATTTTTATATACATTTGACTTTGTGATAGAAAAATCTGTTGTTTCCTTTTACTCACGAGCCAGCTAGTCAGCCGACAAATGTTTCTGCAGATCCTACTATGATGTAAGGCATTTTGCGAAGTTCAGTAAAGTTTAAGAAGAAGGTCTATATATCTAGTCCTGCGCCATATAGGGTTGTAATATATACACCATATATTTTATATATACCATGTATATGTATACCTACTCCATACCACGCATTCTGCAGGATACCATTAAGAATGGGTTTGTCATTTAGAAACACGGGCATGGACACTCAAAATTGTGAAAGGCACTGACACGTCTCAGCCAAATGCTTCCTCGGGGATTGCTTGCACGTCTGTTCCCAGGCCCTCGTTTTCTGCATGCACCACAGTGACCCCACTGGGAAAACAGACCACGCAGACAACTGGAATGACTTTCCCAGCGGGACCTGCGCTCTGGGCCTGGCCCTGGCAATATATAAAGAAGCCCAGGCTGAGTTCAAAGATAGGGAACATCCATCCTTGATAGCGCACATTTTTTAGGATGGTGCCGGGAGTCAGGAATGTGTGACATGACATTTAGGGCAGCAACATGATAGATGTGGCTGCTGAAACACAGGGCTCACGTTACATGATAAGCGCTCGTTTTCTCCAGAGCTGGAAGCTGGGCCCACAGCTAGAGCTGTTCTGAGGGGGGAGGTAGAGGGGGGTTTGCCCACAGCTTGGGACATCTTGGCCAGTGGAGCTCAGGAACTTAGGAAAGACTCAAATCCCAGAGCACAGGCAATGGTGCAGCTGAGTTCTGAAGTCAGAAATTCTAAATCAGGTTTCCTCTACCCGCAGTCCTGGGGGTGCAGCACACATTCCTTCTGCCCCAAGCTTCCCCTCTTGCTGTCCCCCTCCACCCCTACCCTGCCTGGCTTGCCTTCTTTCCTTGCCTCAAAGATCACCTACTTTAGAGTTTTTTTCATGGCTCAACATTTGCTCTGTGCCCCTCCTATGACCCAAACAATACTGCGTATTTACTATATAATAGCATTTCTCACACTGTGTATTTTTTGCTTGTCTGCCTCAAACTCTGCGCTATCTCCCCTGTGGGTATGTTTGTGGTGTGCTTCTAGCCAAGTGCTTGGGTAGTATACTCTCAGTAATGCTTGCTCGCTATCAGATACATCAATGGCCCAGACCTCTCCATGCTAACGAATGAGGCCCCCTGAGAGCCCTTGCCTGCAGTTCCTATGGAAACAGGGCACTGCATTGCACTTAATGGAGAACATCTGAGAACAGGCCCGTGTGGGAGGAGCCCTGGAATGCAGGACAATGAATGGCTCATTAGTGTCCGGGAAACTTCCCTCCATGTGCAAACGCGCACACCACTCACATCTGGCCCCGAGCAAGTGGGAGACGCCAACAGATGTTGGAAAGGCTCCGGGGCCAACTTCTCCTCATTCACAAAAATATGTTCCTTGCTGCTCTTTCACTGGCCTTGAGAGAAAGGAAGTGCTATTCTCAATCGCCCTCACTCTGCATCCCTCCAACTGAACCAAATCCTTCTCCCCCTTGAGGCACCTGGAAGAAAAGAGAAGGGACAACGCTGGTCACACTAGATGGGTTGGGCGCAGGGCCCGTGTGTGTGTGTGTGTGTGTGTGTGTGTGTGTGTGTGTGTGTGTGCTTTGCATTGTATTAGTTTGCTAGGGCTCCCCAAACAAAGTACCACAAATGAAGTGGCGTGACCAACAGAAATGTATTGTCTCCCAGTTCTAGGGGCTCCAAGTCTAAAATCAAGGTATTGGCAGGTTGGTTCCTCCCGAGGGCTGTGGGAAAATCTGCTCCCTGCTTGTCGCCTAGCTTCCGGTGGCTTCAGGCATTTTGGGGTTGGAGGTGGCTGTCTTCTTCCTACGTCTTCACATTACTTTCCCTCTGTGTCCAAATTTCCTCTTTTAATCAGGACACAGTCATCATGGACTCAGGCTCGTCGTAATGACCTCATTTCAACTGGATCCTCTGCGAAGACTCTGTTTTCAAATAAGGTCACATTCACAGATGCTGATGGTTAGGATTTCAACATCTTTCTGAGGAACACGATTTAACCCATAACATATGTTGTGTGATTTAAGGTCATTATGAGGTCAAAAAGAAACTGAGGCACAGAAGATACAGTTTATGCTATTAAGATGATTTGAAACCAGGTTTGCTTGAGTCTGGCCTTCTGCCTTGATTTTCTATCCCTTCCATGGTTTCATGCTCTAGGAGAGAGAGAGAGAGAGAGAGAGAGAGAGAGAGAGAGGGAGAGAGAGAAAGGTATTCTGCAAACACATTTGTCCATTCACAAAAATGGCAAAGCCTAATTAAAGTGACATGAAAGTGGGAGAAGTTATTACTCATCGCTAAATTTCCCTTTTACTGGTTTATTCCTCACTAAAGTTTTATTTCAAGCTAAGATAGACACTGCTGATTCTAGCCAAAGCTTGTTTCACACTTTTATTCCACAAATATTTATGGAGTAACTGCCATTGACCTAGAAAGTTTTCTAAGAGGTAAAAGTACTGTAGTGAATAAGAATTATTCCTGCCTCCATGGAGCTTACATTCTAGTGTGCTGAGACAGTCAGTAAACAAATAAGCAAGACTAATTTTCTTTATTTATATTTACATTATTGATTGCATTTATTCCCTGATCATAAAATGACAGTCAATGAAAAATAAAGCCAGATGAGGGGATGAAGTGCCCCTGGGAATGATGAGAAAGGTTGATCAGGACTCTCTAATGAGAGAGTCCCAAGAAAGACTGGTATCTGAGGGAACATTTTAATATACAGCAAAGAACAAGTGCTGAGGTCCTGAGGTAGGGGCATGTTTTGGTAAGTCTGAGGATTTTTTTTAAGGTTAGAATGAGTCTTTGAACATTGATTTAATTCAGTAGTGAGGGTCATCCTGAAGGATGAAGTTAACTTAGTTAAGGTGTAGAGTCAGGGACACATGCACGTTTAGGACAATAAAAATCATATTTAAACATAGCATGGGACAGAAGTTATATAACAAAAATATCAGTAACAATGACCATCTTCAGTCATCATGATCAGAACATCAAAATATTTTGTTGTTGTTTCCTGTGCCTTTGACCTCATAAATTAAATTGGCAGCTACAGTTTGTCAGTTTTACTCTAAACTTTCTCTTAGTTATCCTTGCTCTGATGGATGGACCCTTGTTAGTGCCCATCCAGACAATTGGTCATTCTTGCAGTTACTTCTTCATGCAGTCACCAGGTATTTCCTTCAACATGGTTCCATTTTGGAAATGCCATTCACTAGAGGCCTGGTGCACAAGATTCGTGCACTTGACGGGGGGTTCCCTCAGCCCAGCCTGGACCCTCTCACAGTCCAGTCACCTCCCCTGTGCTCACCAGCCATGAGCCTGGCTTCTGGCTGAGTGGTGCTCCCCCTGTGGAAGCACACTGACCACCAGGGGGCAGCTCCTGCATTGAGCATCTGCCCCTCTGGTGGTCAGTGTGTGTCATAGCGACCAGTCGTTCCACCGTTTGGTCGATTTGCATATTAGCCTTTTATTATAAAGGATAACCCTTTCCTCACAATTCTGAACTAGTACTTATTACATTGGGTAGCACATCCAAAGACCCAAGAGCAGAACAAGTCATTCAGAAAAGGGGGGGGGGTGGAGACATTGGAAGTACTTATCCATTAATATGTTTATATGTTGTTCCTGCCACACCGGGAATATTCTAGCCACTCCCACTTCCCATCCACATTTGATATAGTTCTGGGCTCCTGGAAGCCATGTGTGTGCATTGTAACCATGCCCCTCTGCACACTGCTGTCTTGTCCAGGAGGTGACACTTGACCAAACTGAGCTAAAGGGTACCTTTTACCTTGGCAATTTAAATAAAGAACTGGAGAAATTCTGTTGTTGTTGCTGCCACTGGCCTTGTTGTTCTGGAAGTGTGGGTCTTTAAAATGTAAATATAGTAGCCGTGGATGTGTTTAACATTTAATGTCCTCCTCCAAGAGTCAGTGGAAACCATCATGGGAGAGCAGGGTGGGGAAGAGAGGGAGAGAGATGCAGATAGAGATGGACATAGAGTTAGAGATGGAGAGGAAGAAGGGAATGGAAGAGGGAGAGGGAAAGAATGGAGGGATGAATGGAGGAACAAAGGGAGGGAAGGAGGGACAGAGAGAGGGAAGGAGGGGACAGCATTTAAGCCAATAGTTGCTACACTGCCTCTGGGTTTTGTGGGACACTCTTTTCTACCTTTTCTTTGAGTTTAATTTTAATGCATTTCTGTTGATGTGTAATCAAAGATTTGAGTAATGAAATTCTTCTTTCATTTTCACCTCCATCCTAATGTCTCTGGGCATTCCCCTGTGATAGGTAGGTTGTGAGAGAAAAAGGAACCCTCATGCACTGCTGGTGGGAATGTAAACTGGTACAGTCACTATGGAAAACATTAAGAATAGAGTTATCATATGACCCAGAAAGTCCTTCTTCTGGGTATCTACCTGAAAAACTTGAAAACAGTTATTTGCAAAGATATATGCATCCTTACGTCCATTACAGCATTGTTCATGGTGGCTAAGACATGAAAACAACCACAGTGTCCTTTGATAGATGATTGGATAAAGAAGATGTGGTACACATATACAATGGAATATTATTCAGCTTCAAGAAAAGATGAAATAATGTCATTTGCAACAACATGGGTGAACCTTGAGAATATTTTGCTAAGTGAAAAAAGTCAGAAAAAGCTAAGAAACATATGATTTCACTCACATGTGGGATATAAAACTGAAACTCATAAGCACAGACAATAGTACGATGGTTACCAGAGGGAAGGGGGTGAGGGTTAGTAAAGTATAAAGGGTGCCAAATACATGGTGACATAAGATGATTTGACTTTGGGTGGTGAGCACATAATGCAATATACAGATTATGTATCATAGAAATGTACACTTGAAACCTATACAATCTTATTAACCAATGTCACCACAATAAATTTAATTTAAAACATAGAATAAAATAATGTAAATGTAAAAACAAGATTTCCTTTGGGAAAAAATATGTCATTACTTTAAGAAGTTTGAAAGCCATAATCACAAGCTAATGCTAGGTCATTTTTGTCTATCAACACCTGTTTAATACAATTAAGTTAGCACTTTGAAAAGATACAAATCATGACTTTTGTAAGGAAAAAAAAGAAAGCTTGGTTCTTTTTAGCATGAAGTATAAATAAGAAGAATTGGTGTAGGGTCGAGTATGTACCTCAAGAACCTTTGAAAGATGAACACTGGCTAATATTTAATTAAAGTGCTGAGTAGAGGAAGGAGACCATCTTTATATGACAATTTCCAAATATTAACTTTTAAGAAACATGCAGTTCCCTTCGTCAAGTCAGTGTGCAAAATTAAAATGACTCTGGCTTCCAACTTGCCAAGAAAGAGTCTAAGATAAATACTTTCCTGTTGAAAAGCCATGTGTAAACATGGAGGACAAGCCTCATGACATTGTGTTTGGCAGCGATTTCTTGGACATGACACCAAACGCACAGGCAACAAAGGCAAAAATAGACAAATGGGACTCCACTGAGCTTAAAATTGCAGAATCACAATGGAAACAGCAGTGAAAAGGCAACCCACAAGATGAGAAAAAATGTGTACAATCCATATATCTGAAAAAGGATGGCTATCTAGAATATATAAAGAACTCCTACATCTCAAAAGATAAAGAAACAAAATCCCCAAACAATCTCATTAAATTTGAGTGAGGCACTTGAATAGACATTTCCCCCAAAGAAGATATGTGAATGGCCAATAAACATATTAAAAATATGCTTAACATCAGTAATCAGCAGGAAACTATAAATCAAAATCACAATGAGATATCACCTATGAAAGTGGCAACCAAAAAGACACACTCATCAGAATATAAATAACAAGTGTTAGCAAAGGTATGGAAAAATTGGAATGCTTCTATACTGTTGGAGGGAATATAAAGTAGTTCGACCACTATGGAAAACAGTATGGGGGTGCCTCAGAAATACATATATATTATTAATTGATCCATCAATCCCACTTTTGGGTATACATCTAAAATACATGAAAGTGGGATCTCAAAGAGGTATTTGCACACCCATGTTCATTGCAACCTTATTGACGATGACTAAGATGTGGAAGCAACCTAGATGTCCATCAATGGATAAAGAAAATGTAGCATGTACATAGAATGCAATATTATTCCTCCTTAAAAAATAAGGAAATCTGTTATATGATAAAACATGGATGATCATGAGGACATTATACTAAATGAAATAAACCAGTTACAAAAAGACAAATATTGCATGATTCCACTCTGATGAGGTATCTGAAATAGTCAAAACTTTAGAAACAGAAAAAAATAGGATAGGCCCATCTGGCGTGGCTCAGAGGTTGAGCATCAACCTATGAACCAGGAGGTCCTGGTTCGATTTCCAATCAGGGCACATGCCCTGGTTGCAGGCTCAACCCCCTGCTGTGGGGCATGAAGAGATGATGCTTTTCTCTCATCATTAATGTTTCTATCTCTCTTTCTCTCTCCCTTCCTCTCTCAAATCAATAAAAAAATATATATTTTTTAAAAAGTAGACTGGTGGTTTCCAAGGGCGGAGGGAGAGGGAAAGGGGAATTGTCCAATGGGTATAGAGTTTCAGTTTTACGAGATGAAAGGGAGAGAGAAAGGGGAATTGTTGTCCAATGGGTATAGAGTTTCAGTTTTACGAGATGAGAAGTACTGGAGATCTCTTGTACAACAACGTAAATATAGTTAGCACTGTTATACTAGACACTTGAAAATTGTTAAGAGGATACATTTTATGTTACGTGCATGTTGCCACAGTGGGAGAAAAAAAAGAATGTGTATCCTAGAGGAAGTTAGATGTCAGTAAGCGACCAATCGTGGGGTTGCAGTGAACCGCACGGGGCGAAGAGGGTTTGGACCTGACCCACTTTCCTGGTTCTGGTTTTCGCTGAGGGTAGCTGTTTTCACTGTACAAAGTGCAGTCCTCGATCAGGCTTTAGGCGTTGGACTGAGAAGCCAGGGGTCGCTTGTTGCAGAGGCCACTGCGTGGGCCAGACCAGGGGCTCAATGGCCACAGCATAGTGTTCAGTCTGATGGAAGCATCTTGGGCCTCGGGACAGACGCTGGGGAAGCAGCTGAGCTGATGGTGCTATGAGGTAGAAGACAGATGAATAGGGCACCAGAACTCAGGGATGTAGCCCTGGCTCCACCATTTAACTGAGGTTGCATGAACTCCTAACCTCTCTGATCTTCAGTATGAAATGGCGTTAACAATGAGGTTTATAACGCGCTTCATAATAAAAAAAGATGTGTTTAAAAATAATTGACATGATACCTGTTTCTGTTCTTTTCCTCCCACAATATTCCTCACACTGTACTTTTTGTCCAATGCCTTTGCTCTACACTCGACTGTAAGCTCAGAAATAATGCTGGTCTTGCAGGCTGCTCTGTCTCCACCAGTGAGCCCAGCGCCTGGCCCAGAGATGTAGCTGGACAAACATCTGATGATCGAATGAATGAATGAATGAATGAGTGAGTGTTTACCAGTGCTTTGCCAAGAGCCATTAAAGTACAAGAAATTGTTTCTTAAGCTTTTCCATGTCTCAAATGTTAGCTGGTTCATGTGTTGTCTGGAGAGGGCCCCACGACTCAGCATGTGTTTACAGGGAATGATGCTGGTGAGCAATCGCTCATGATGAAATATTGACTTGAACCCCCCGCTACCCCCACACCGACCTCCTGCAATCTCCACCTCTGATAGGCTCGTGACGTCTAGGAAACAGTGCATGTCTTCAGAGAATGAGGAGTTCCCTCTGTCTCATTGTTCCTCCGCACAGCCTTCCTCTCCCTGGCCCCAGCCCTCACCGCCTCCCTGTTCTATTCTTTGCTCCCCTTCCCCGCGTGTCTCTGGGCCACTGCTGGAAGGGTGCACTGCCTGTGTGATTTATGGGCCCAGGGACGCCGAGGTCAGGGCGCAGATTGTTTTGCAGAAGTCTCCAAAGCCCCTGTGAGGTGGTGCAGATGCAGGCCCAGGGGACAGTTCACAGGATGTGGCACTGCATTTGCAGCAAGCGGCAGCAAGTGGCACAGGATGTCTATCCCCAGACGGCAAAACAGCCATTGTTTTCTCCCCACCCCATGACCCAGACCTGGGTCTGTAGGAGACAGCAGCTGTGGGCCTGACACCTAGATAAACACTGAATGAAGGACAGTATATGAGGAGGAAGCAAGGGGCTGCGTTGAGACTGGGGATGGTGACTGAGATTTCTGGGGTTCCATTCCTGTTTGGGGTCATGTGTACCTAAGTGATGTGAGGGAGGTAAGCTTCCTTGTGGAATCTGAGCGTGGAAATTATCAAATTGTGGGTCATTTTGTCGATTATTTCATCAGCAACCTGGAACTAACAGCGCCTGCTCTATGCTGAGCGTGGGGAGCTGAGCAGACCAGGGAAGATGGTTAGCACCCAAGCCTTCAGGCCAGAATGAGCTCACTCAAGTCCTAGTTCAACTTCTCACACTCTGAGCAACTACAACAGCTTGTTCAACCTCGTGCAGGAGACAAGGTTGTGAATATTAAACTGAAAGGTATTTCTGTTAACACCTAGGGCAGGGGTCCTCAAACTTTTTAAACAGGGGGCCAGTTCACTGTCCCTCAGACCGTTGGAGGGCCGGACTATAGTTTAAAAAAAAACTATGAACAAATTCCTATGCACACTGCACATATCTTATTTTGAAGTAAAAAAAAACAAAACGGGAACAAATACAATATTTGTATTTGCATATGGCCAGCGGGCCATAGTTTGAGGACCCTTGCCCTAGGGGTTCAATAGTGTAATATGCATATATACTAATTATAAGACAGAGTTTTGTCTTTAAGAGCTTCCTCAGAGTTCTCTACTCTTAACTCTGCTGCACACAGGAATTACCTGGGGAGCATTTAAAAAGTGCCCGTGTCTAACCCTGGCCTCAATAGATAGTGAGGACATTGGTGAGTTTTTAAAACCTCCCAAGTAACTCAAAAGCACAAACAAGATTGAACACAACTGTTTGACAAAACACAGTTAACAGAGGCCTAATTCGAGAAAAGTTTATCACTAAATGTCTGAAATGACTTTCCAACAACTTTAGTCCTAATGGCGATATTCTCATCTAAATCATCCAGATGAGCTTAGCAAATTTCCTGCAAACTCACAGGCCATTCAACAATTGTATTTGGGGGCTTCTTCTAAAATTCATATTTACCTACATTTAAAAAATTTCCCTTCTTCCAGAAAAAGTTCTGGCCACTCTCTCTTGCTCAACCCCTGCTCTGTTGGTTAAAAAATACTTGAGACTTCTATCTTCAGAAGCACATACAGCTTTTTTTTTTCATTGTAATTCCCATGAAAACCAAAACAAGAAAGCAGGAAAGAAAAATGAAGAAAATTAAGTGCCTCTCACAACCTCCCCCATGTCTCTCTCCCTCTGGCCACCCAAACACAAACTCACCTGCTTCCTATTATATCCACATCAATGTCTTCCAACCTTTGGACACCTGAAGACATTGTCAGCTCCACAGCTACCTCATCACTTAACTTCCCCCTGTTTCTGTCACCTTGGCCTAAAGTACCACAGCTATGACATGATATTGATAAGATCATGGACATCAAACACTTGCATAAGTGTTTTATGTAAATAAGACTTTTAAAAAACTTCATATTTTTATTGATTTCAGAGAGAGGAAGGGAGAGGGAGAGATAGAAACATCAATGATGACACAGAATCATTGATTGGCTGCCTCCTGCATGCCCCTACTGGGGAACAAACCCACAACCTAAGCATGTGCCCCGACTGGGAATTGAACCGTGACCTTCTGGTTCATAGGTGGACACTCAACCACTAAGCTACACCAGCCCAACTGTCAATAAGACTTAATGTTTTTTAGAACATCCTATGCTCACTTTATTTTTTTATCTTTATTTTTGAGAATATGACAGATGTCCCCCCTTTTTGCTCCCCTTGCCCCCCTCTACCTGGTTCCCACAAGGGAGTACCCGTAAGTCTGTCAGCTGATTTCTCAACAGAAACTTTGCAGGCCAGAAGGGAGCGACAAGAAAAATTCAAAGTGATGAACCTGCAACCAACATTACTCTACCCAGCAAAGCTATCCTTTAGAATCGAGGGTCAGAAAAAGACTTCACAGACAAGAGAAAGCTAAAGGAGTTCATCACCATCCATAAGACATTTTAACCACCATCATCCTCCAGCAACATCTCACCTTCCAACCCTGGAAATCAAAAGCCTTAACAAATATCAGTCAACAAATCTTCCTGGAAACCTGGAAGCGGGGAGACGAACGAGATGTGAAGATGTAGGTGATTATCCAAGGCCGCTGCCAGGAGAATCAAACCTTCCCGTTCCCCACTTCGCAGCGCCACAAGACTTTTTAACCACCATCATCCTCCAGCAACATCTCACCTTCCAACCCTGGAAATCAAAAGCCTTAACAAATATCAGTCAACAAATCTTCCTGGAAACCTGGAAGCGGGGAGACGAACAAGATGTGAAGATGTAGGTGATTATCCAAGGCCGCTGCCAGGAGAATCAAACCTTCCCGTTCCCCACTTCGCAGCGCAAGGCCGAGTTCTCCACTCGCAGAGCACAGTGTTGCTGCAATCGCCTAATTGATTTATAATGTTTCTCTCCATATTGTACCATGTGTGTAATTAGTTACTGGAAGGAAAGGCAGCTTCTGCTCACTGGCTCCATCTGCTGTGAGTCAGGGACGTACGATTTCATGCCTTATTTTCCAAATGGCTTGATTAACATCCAGGAAAACCCGGTGACTTGGCCAGGGTTGCAGAAGAAGCCCGGGGAGCTCAGGTATAATCGAACCTGGGAGAACTACCGAAGATGTAGGGAAAAAAATGCAGCACAGTCTCACAATGTAAGCCAAGTATCCAACCCTGTGAGAGAGTCAAACATGGGAAATGGCTCTTTCTTCCCCCATGCAATTCACATGTAGAGCATTCATGTAACAGGCGTTCACTGAACACTTACTAGGTGCCGGCTTTCTTTGATTATACAGTGATAAGTAAGCAGACAGATGTGTTCCATGCTTTTATGGAACCCACAGTCAAGTGGAGGAGGCACATACTAAATAAATAATTGCCCCAATATAAGTGTGAATGTGGACATAATAGGTGTTACGAGAGAAATGTAGTATTTTGAACTAGGGGAGGCTTCTCTGAGGAAGAAGTGTTCAATCTGAGACTGAGGAATGAGTAGACATTAGCACCAGGGAGGAGGAAAGGCACTCCAGGCAGGAACATCAGACTAGAGGGAAAATCTTGGTGAATTTCAAGAATTGTGGGAAGGCTGATGTGGCGATGGCATAGGGAGATGTGGGAAGGGGTAAAGGTAAGTGTGGGATGTTGTAAAGGAACTAGATAAAGGAAGGCTTTGAGGTTTCCATTAAAAATTTACATATGAAATATTCAAAAGAAATCTCAGAGACAGGGAGCAGAAAAGGGTTTTGGGGAAATAGGCTGAGGTTGGTAAAAGACAACAGACTTTCAGCTATCTATATATATATAAAAGCCTAAGTGACCGTTATGACTGAATGACCAGTAGACCGGTTGCTATAACATACATTGACCACCAAGGGGCAGATGCTTAACGCAGGAGCTATCCCCTGGTGGTCAGTGCATTCCCACAGACAACCTCCCTGGCCGGCCTCCCATGGCCCAGATCAGCCCCGATCGGGACTGGGTGAGATGGCCCCGATCACTGGCCAGGCTGAGGGACTCCACCCGTGCACGAATTCCTGCACTGGGCCTCTAGTAAGATGAATAAGATCTGAGGGTCTAATATATTACATGGTGACTATAATTGATAACACTGAATTATATAATTAAAATTTGTTAAGAGAGTAGAACTTAAATGGATACACACACACACATCAATGTGATGGATATGTTATTTAACTAGATGGAAGGAATCTTTTCACTATGTATACATATATTAAATCATCACAATTTACACTTCAAATATCTTACAACTTTGTCAAATATACCACAATAAGGCTGAAAAAATTTTGTATGTTATAAGAGCCAAACAACCAAGCCTTTTAAGCAGAGGACATAATGCAATTTAAAACTTTAAACCTTTCTTTTATCTGCTTCATGGAGAATGGAGACAAATTTAAAAGGTTAAGGAGAAAAAGGAAAGATAATAGTTGGTATCCAGGTGACTGATGGTTGTAGCTTGTGTTTGGATGAATGCAGTAGAAGTAGAGTTAAATAATTGGTTTAGAGGGATATTTAAGAAGTAATATTAATAAAATGTGGTGGTGGACTGAAAGTGGAAAGGGAGAGAAAGATGGTCAGAAGAATGAAAGTCCTTTATTCCATTTTTAGCAACTCTGTGTATGTAAATGACATTTACTGAGCTGGGAAAAGGCAGAATGGGAGATAGTAACTCTGGATCCTTGCCATAGAGATGGAATTTAAAACAAAAGGGTGAAGTAAATCATTTTGAGGAACCTGTAGACTAAGAGGAGAAGAGGGCTCAAGATTGAAGCCTAAAGAATCCCTACTTTTAGAGGTCACAGTGGAGATCTGGTGAGGGAAAAATGTGTATCTGGAGAGATGAGATAAACCAGGGGAATGTGGTATCCTAGCAGCTGAAGAAGAAATATATCTATGAAGGGCTAATTAGCTTTCCTGGATGCACTTGCATGATCAGATGCCATGAAAAACAGGTGTTTGGTTTAGGAGCATGGAAGTCACACCTATAGCTGGGTGGACTTGCATGATCAGATACCATGAGAATTGAAAAGCAGGTGTTTGGTTTAGGAGCATGGAAGTCACACCTATAAATACCAGTTCTGGTGGATGCATGGCATATTTTCAAAGATCCAAACTCAATAGCAGAGTGACACCTGAGAAATTATGTGAAGAGCAGCACCATGCTAAGGAGATTTTTCTCTGTGAGCACTGAAGGGAACTACTGGGTGGTTGAATGAGAGGGAACATCTCCCAGTGTTCCCGGGTAGAGTCACCAGGTAAAATACAGAGCCAGTTAAATGAGTTTTAGAGGAACAGTCAATGACGTTTAAGTATAAATGTATCCCATGCAATATATGAGTCATATTTACACTAAAACAGTATTTGTTGTTTATCCAAAATTCAAATTTCCTGAGCACCCTGTATTTTTATTTGCTAAATCTGGCAACGTCAACCCATGGATAAAGTTGGAAATTCTAAAGGAAGGAAAACCAGTTTTATATTCAGAAGCCTCTGACTCAGAGTCATGGGTCTTCATCCAGATACCACTCACCCGCCAAGCTATGTCCAAAGTACACTTTTAGGATCTGTGGAGCCTCCTGGGTCCACAAAAGACAGGCAAGTTAGTACAGAGACGGTGCTGATGGAGAATGAACGGCACCCACTCGAGTTGTGGAGAAGCTTTCTTCCAGGAAGCAGATGTTTGAGAGTGAAACAAAGGCCTTCCCCGACGAAGACCACTATGATCATCAACTACATGAAAGCCAAGAGGACTTCCCTCAACAGACCTGAGGGGCGGAATCCGGATTTTGTATAAATCCAGGGGTGATTCCCTTTGGTTCATTTCCAAAGTAGCCTTTGCCATATAAACAGCTTTTAAAAGATGTTTTTGATGTAGTTTGGGTTCCTCGATTAAAAAAAATAGTCCAACACAGCTTTTTATTTTCAACTGTCTTATATACAATATTGTACTCATTTATAAACTTATCAAAAATGGGGTTGTTCTGTGTACGAATTGGGATCACTAGATTTAGAAAACAAAAATACAGAATGCCCATTTCAATTTGAGTTGTTGATGGATGAGTCATTTTTCAGTATAAAAATGAGGTACATAATTTGTTATCCACCTGCAATTTATAATGGGATGTATGTCCTGTGGTTTAGTTGGCAACCCTATATGGAATACAATCGGATATTCCTAATTTTGAAGGCACACAAAGATGAAAGAAAAGAAGGGGGGAACGAAGAGAATTGCATAAGCATATCATGCACTGCATTTTCTGGCAGTGAGGAGATTTGACATCTCCCTCAGAGATGGGTAGAATTACATTCCTACATAGTCTGGAGCCATTCTTGGTTTTGTGACCCAGTCACCACCCGGGAAAAACCAGGCATTTGCAAAAGAACCGAGGGGTACCTGCTCTGCTCACAGTCTGCTGCTCATGGCTCTTCCAACTCAGCCCCCAGGCCAAGAAGCGTCCCTTTGCCAGGACCCAGTGAGGTTTCCAGCAGAGGGCCAGAAAGTGCAGAAATGACTGTCTTTCAAAGTGCCACCTGCTGCAACTTCAGCGATCCATGGATCACCCACAGGGGCTAACAGATTCCAATTCACCAGGTGGAAGACGGTCGGCTGCAACTCCTAATGATCTGGACTTCTCCAGGTAGCTCTTCCAATTCTAGGTCAAGATGTTGCCTCCCTTTGAACCTGTGACTAAGTCTTATAATGAGGTGGTTTGTTCAAAGATGGACCACCTGCAGGAGGGGTGATTTCCTTGGGTTGGAAGACTGGTGAGCATTGGGTGAGCATGTAATGGAGGTGATGCATTTTTATTTTTATTTTTAAATATATTTTTATTGACTTCAGAGAGCAAGGGAGATGGAGAGAGAAATAGAAACATCAATGATGAGAGAGAATCATTGATTGGCTGCCTCCTGCATGCCCCACACTGGGGATGGAGCCCGCAACCCAGGCATGTGCCCTTGGCCAGAATTAAACCCTGGACCCTTCAGTCCGTAGGCTGACACTCTATACACTGAGCCAAACTGGCTAGGGCAAGGTGATGCATTTTTAGGTGAACAAATTTGTTGAGTATTTGGATTTGATGATATCTCTTGTGTAGCATAGCACAGGCTCCAGAATCATATAGCTTTACTTTCAAATTTCACGACTTTGCTTTTATTAACTTTGCCTAAATCACAGAATTTTTCTAAGCCTCTATTTTTTTTCATTTGTAAAATGGGGGACAAGCCTAATGAGTTGTTATGAAGATGGAAAAGATCATGCATATAATGCACATGGCCCTGTTACCAACACGACGAATCCTAGTGAAATAAATTATTCAAGTCCCTTCAAGTTCTGAGGTTAGATATTCCCATGAACTTCAGCCAGCAAAGCCAATGGTGGGGACTTAAACAGACCAGGAGCTTGGGTTTGCAGAAGAGGATGGCTGAGTTCAACAGCATGAGGTCCTCCCTTGGTAATGATCAAAAAGATATCACGGGCTCTCTGCGTTGGTGTATTTTTTCGGAGTTGGCTCAAGGAGAAAGAATTTAGGTTCTGCTTTTCTTGTTTCTCTCTCCAGCACCTGGCACGACATTAAGTACATTTTTGGTGCTTAGGAAACAATGTTTCATGGAGAATGTACTCTTCTTTGCCATACATGAGAGTAGGGACTTTGATGTGTATTTCATGAAACTGCTGGCTAGAGCGAAATTCAGTCAGAAGGACACAGTGAGGTGTTTCTGCTCTTTAATCTCCCTGCAGACCTTCTAAAGCAGTGGTTCTCAACCTTCTGGCCCTTTAAATACAGTTCCTCATGTTGTGACCCAACCATAAAATTATTTTCGTTGCTACTTCCTAACTGTAATGTTGCTACTGTTATGAATCGTCATGTAAATATCTGATATGCAGGATGGTCTTAGGCGACCCCTGTGAAAGGGTCGTTCGACCCCCAAAGGGGTCGCGACCCACAGGTTGAGAACCGCTGTAAGAGTGGGCTTAGTTGTGGACAAAGAATGCCTACTTGCCTTGGAAGCGACCTTAGCATGGGGGCCCACATTTGGAAAGGGCAGTCTCGAACATTCGAGGTGAAAGTTGTACGACAGTTTCAGGTTTGTGTTCATATTAGCACACACTAATATTTCTAACTGCCTGCTAAGCTGTTCCTCAGCCATTTGCAGAAACCGTATTGTTTTTTTTAAGGATGCTATCTTGATTTGATCCATTCTTCTAAAATAGCACTATCTCGCAGGTCAGCAGATTTAAATAATAATAAATACATTTGACACAGAGGCTTGATACAAATTAGTTTGTTTCCTGCCCGCATGAGGAATGCGTTGTGTGCGCACAATAAACCGGGAAGATTAGTTTATGAGAATGTTAGGTCCACCCTGAGTGCAGAGAGATAAGTTCTAAAAATAAATCCGACTTCTACTCTCCTTTCCCCCACCCCCAGGGGTAAATGCTGAGCATAATTCTTCCAGAAAGTGGAGACTAAAGCGCCCCAATCAGTCATCATACTGCAGTCTCACAGCGCCCCCTTTTGGCACTTGGACGCTCTGGTGACCTCAAGGTGAATTCCAGACAACCTGTTGCTCCCTGGGGTGATTTTGAAAAATCCAGTTTCCTTGGTTATGGCTCGACATAATTTCCCGGGAGAGTTCAGGCTTAGGGATGAGAATATACCTTGGATCTGCAACGCATTAAAAGGGAGGATATTGTCAGATATATGATCTAGCCATGGACACAGACCAGACGCGTTTATAACTGAAAGAGAAGGCCCTCTTGTCCTGGTCCCCGCCGAGCGGGTTGGCTCGGCTGTTATCTATCATCACCTGCCTTGCTTTTGCAGGAAGGCGCAGTTGATTTCTTCCTTCGAGCTTCCAGTTACGTAGTTGGGAGCTTGCTTGTGGCCATATATAATAGGTGACAACAATGTCTTTTCGGAGAAATAAAACCAAGAGGGCAATCGCCAAGCACTGGAGAACTGTTTTTAAGCTTCCGTCGCTGGAATACTTACCCCCAGTAGATGGAGTGGGCTGCAGTGAATGAATTATTTATAGATGGGGCAGACTTTGTTTTATTTATTTAATTTGGTATTTGGGGTTATATTTATTTATGTGTGCCTTTAGGATTTAGGATTTGGATTGTATTTCTGGCACGAACTAAAATTAGACTGGAGTTATACATATAATAAAATAAACCTATCTGGGCCAACCTTTGGAGAAAACTTAAAACAGCCAGAGACAATGAGATGGGGGTTTATGCTTGTGGCTTCCAGTTGGAAACCTTGAGGGGAAAACTGGATGAGTTCTCTGCAGTTAGGTTTATTGCACGCTGAGGCCTTAGAATTTCAAGTAAACCCTGTTGGCTGAGTGTCTCCACTGCCCCAGTAGTTATTCAACTCAATGAAAACCGCCTCCTGGTGTTTGCTATTATGTACAGAAATAGTTGTATTTTTTCCCCCCTCTCATTTAATTTTCAACCAGAAATTTTGGCCTGATAGAAACTTAGTCTAGGTTGGCCACACTGTAGATCACTTGTTTTATCCTGAGTTCCCAGAAGGAAATGATGAAGAAATATTAGAGATAGGAGCTCTGGTCTCTACCTTTAGTTTGCATTGTAGTAGACAAATTGGGAAGGCATTTTGGTCAGAATGTTTGAGCTCCTCTAGTTAATAAAGTCCATCTATTAACTACAGTTCATGTATTATTTATTCCAAAGTCATTCTAATTCCTCCAATGGTGGTTTTTCTTTACTCTGACTCTCTTTAGCTCCTTCCTCCAATGGTCTTTCTTTACTCTGACTCTCTTTAGCTCCTTTGCTTTACAGCAGTATGCTGTGTTCTAAAGATGGAAACTTCCCAGCAACCCCATACCGCGTCTTCCTGACATGCGTGCTTTGCTCCTAGTGGCTCTCAGTGAGTGATTTTGAGTAAAATTATGAAGATACGCATGGCAGACACACAAGAACATTTCCAAGAGGCAACCGCATGATTTAATACGGTACAAATGTCTCTGTGAATATATAGCAGTCACCTTCAGTCGTGTTTTTTTTTTCCTTCCACCCAATACAAATTCTAGTGCCACAACAGCCAAAAGCAAAGTTGAGCCTGTTCCTCTCCTCCATGCCTCCTTCTGGCCTCCATACACACATGGCATACAATTCAACCTTCTTTCCACGGCCTGCCCAGCCCAGCATGGCCTGGCATGGCTGAGTTCATAGCCTTGTCTTCTCTTCTTCCCCTGGTTTGCGTTGCCTCATCCATGGCCTTTTTTGGAGTCTTCAACATACCAACAGTATTCTCGTATCATGGTGTTTGTCCTCATGGTTCCTTCTAGGTTGAATGACCTTCCCATTTGGCTGGCTTGTTCTCATCATTTAGGTCTCAATTCATGTGTCATCCTCAGAGAGAACTTCTCTAATCGCCCTTCCTAAACGACCTATCCTGTTGTAGTCACTCTCTGTCAAATAAGTTTTATCTTCTTCACAGCACCTTAATTATCTCATGTATTGGCTTATTTACTTAAATATTCTTTGACTGTCTCCACTATAATGCAATCTCCTTGCAGGTGGAGATCCTGCCTTATTAAGTGTTAAGTTCCACACTCTTAGAGCAGGGTTAGCAAGTCATAGAACCTCAACAAATATGTGTTAGTTGACTGACCAACCAAGGTTTACTATTAATATATATAAAATATATAAACATTTGGGAAACAGAAAACAAATAACTGATTAATAAGGGCCTGGATGTCCTCCAAATAACATAAGACCCTTTGATTAATAAAGAAAACATCTAATATGGATATAAATATACAGAAGACTTTTTAAATATTGTCTCCTTTTTCTTTGTGGCAATGGTTTATAGAGACATTTATCAGAGTGAGGACAGCATATACATTTATATTTAATTAAAAAATAGAACCTAATTATCATTCAGGATTATCAGTTAGGGTCCCCAAAGGAAATAACACACTGAGATTGAGTTATTTGTGGAACGCTTAATAAAGACATAATTTACAAGGTTGGGAATGGGGTTTAGAAAAAGCAAGAAGGAGAGACCATGGTGCATGGGGCTACTGTTACCCCCATTCCTGAAGGGTGAAGAAGCAATGGCCTGACTCCAGAGACAGTCCCCTGATAGCAGCCGAGCCGTGGCCAGGAGGATGGAGCAAGCCCATTATGAGCTGCCAGGAAGGGGATCAGGGAAAGGACAGCTCCACTGTGGAGCACTCTTCTCCTGCCTGTGGTTTCCCGTGGGTGGAGCTCCACCAGCAGCCTGGAGCCCTCGTGCTGCACACCTGGGTTAGCCTCGCAGCCCCAGAGGAGGGGGGAGAGTGCGGGAATGGCTCTCAAAAAGCAAATGGAAGACATCCAACATGTGAGGGAAATTCAAAGTAAACCATCAAACATGGTCTCATCACAAAGTCAACCGGCCAGGTGGGACAGAGCCACAGTCTAGATCATAAACTCTGAAGCAGGGTTCATGACCTTCTAAACGTTTTCTGCCAAGGAGCAGATCCATGTTCTTGTCTTCTACACGGGAAGGAGAGATGACGCTTAATGCTGACACACACACACACACACACACACACACACACACACACACACACACACCATGGGTAGGGATAATGTCTGAACACAGAACTTTCTCTTTTTTTCTTCCTTTTTCTTTTCTTTCTTTTTTGTATTTATCTTTTGTTGGCCTAAGGTGGTGACATGGGCTTGTCCCAGGAGAAGTGGGAGAGGACACCTTGTAGGAGGAAAGCTGGCCTAGGGCCACCGCTGTCATGTGCAGGAGGGCACACATGGACAAGTTTTGTGCTCAGAAGTCTACATTTTTAACAACTTCATTTGAAAAGAATAAATGGATTTTAACAAGTCTCTGAAGGTAAATCTAAGAAAACACAGGAGTCAAAGGACCTGATACAGTTAGATTTTAGTAATTGGTGAGGTTCCAAGCATTATAATGAAGAAGCAATATTGACCTAGCCAGTGGCTCAGTTGGTTGAAGTGTCATCCATACACCAAAGGGTTATGAGTTCAATTCCCAGTTGGGGCACATACAAGAGGCAGCTGATTCATGTTTCTTTCTTACAACAATGCTTCTCTCTTTCTCTCTCTTCCTTCCACTCTGTAAAATCAATAAAAACATATCCTTGGGAGAAGATTTTAAAAAAAAGCAATGTCAAATGGCCCCCAGTTTCATAATGCCCCTCCCAGCATGTGCCTGATGTGTTCTTCCCCAGCCTGTTGAAAGAAAGCACCAGAATGGTGATATGTTGATCCTTTCATTTTTACGACCTTGGCCTCACACAGCTGGCCTTCTGCAAGACAGCAATCATGGAAATATTTTAAAATTCTGCTTTATTTTTCTGGAATATTTCTTGTTCTATTTAGTTGACCCAAAGACATTTGGCAAAGACGATCCTATAATATTTCACGCAACTTTTATGGGCTTAGGCATGGAAGTGCAAGAATTGGGAAGAAGAACAGGCACATACAAAGAAGTATGGAGGGGAATGAACTGGGCCTGAAAGAACTGGGAATCAGATGATGGAAACAGTATTGTCCAAGATGTGTCTCACATTCTGAACTTGAATGAGGGATTCTTGGCCATGGAGCTGTTAGAGAACATAGAGAGTCACAGAGGTTGAAAAGGAGGAGGAGGGAGGGAGGAGAAAGGACATGGAGAGAAGTTACAAGGGAAAGAAAGACGGGGGAAAGTCTGGGGGAATAGAAAGGGAGAGGAGATGTGGAGAAGGGAGCAAAATGAAAGGAAATGGAGTGAAGAAAACTGAAACCTTGTGGGAAACCAGCCGCCCAGAAGACAGAAGGGCCACACTGGATTGACTTCTGGGCAAGAAGAAGCCCGTTGCAAACAGTTTTCAGTAGTAGAATTTCTAAGTTTTTGTTGGTTGGTTGGTTGGTGTGAGGGACTCTTTGAAAGGGAAACCAAAATTAATTTTGACAAGTGTAGGGCATCATTAAAATAAAGAAAAAAAGTTATTAAAAAATATACTGGACACTTGAATTATTAACATATGATGAAAAAGCCTTCACTTCCCTGTACTAAGTCATGAAATGATCCACTTAGGAAAATGCAACTGGCATGTGTCCTTACCAGGAATCAAACCATGACCTCCTGGTTCATAGGTCGACACCCAATCACTTCTTGAGAAGATATTTTAAAGTTGAAGGTAACACTGTAAGCTTTGGCTTCAGACCTTTGAAGGTGTCACCGCGGCTAGCTGAGACAGAGGCACCAGCTTTGCTAAGTACGATGCTGCTGCTTCATCTACTTTTCAAGTGACCTGGCCAATCTGAACTCAGGAAGACGGTGGATTGTGACCAACACCCGGGATCCACTCGTTCTTTTCCTTTTGGCAAGTCCAGGCAGTGTGAGTTCAACCTAGTGATGAATGTGTCTTTTCCTTCCAGAGCATCATCTGTACCAAATTGTGCTTTTTGGCATCTGCCTTGACAACTCTAGCAAGCAATCATTTTGACAGGAGACCATCTGTGTTCAACCAAATACACAGTGTCTCCATAAAACAGAAAGGGGGAGAACAGTGCGTAGGAACAAATAATTGTCTGAAATTACCCTGGTGGTTGGCATGTAGAATCTCAGGCGAGAATATATGCCAAGAGTTGAATACTTGAGACAGATTTCTTTCTAGAATGGTTTCAGGGACCAAGGCTCTCTCTTGAGGATTGCAATGGTGAGAGAGAAACAGTTAATAAGTGGCTATCAGCACTGGATTAAGAAGCTGGCTCTAATCCTTTCCCGTTCATTTACTGGCTCTATTTCCCGGGGGTAATCTAGTTGACCTCTTGGTATTCTGTTCTCTTTTCTGCATTAGCTGGTTGTATGTTTCCTTGCGTAAGTCACTTGGCATTGGTTTGTCTGTCTAATAAGCCTTGCCATTTCTGGAGATTGTCTCTCCCTCTCTCCCAAGAACTTTCCCAACTCCGCTCCAAACAATGAGCCTGCCCTCTCCTTGGCCAAAATTCACTGCTCCCATCAGATTCCTTTCCTTGTGTTTGGAATAGTGACTAAGAGATAAGAACTGAGAATAATCTGTCCATTGTCTTGAATCGAGACATAAATGGGATATCTCTTGGCAGCAGCTGTTTACCACCATGTGTACAAGGACATTGAGTAAACTATTTTGGAAAAAAAAAACACACACACACAAAAGAATAAAGCAGATGAATAGGCAAAGAGGGGAAAAAAAACACTCAGATGATTCACTTGATCTTAAAGCCTAGGTTTACCTATCTCCCTGGATTTTAGGGGAAATTTCAGTATCCTATTATTTTTTTCACCTTAAGCTAATTTGTCACTTACAACAAAAGGAAAGGTAACTAACTTACTAGTGTATAGGAGTCTGGTCTCTGATTTGCTCCTATCTTTATGCAGATGTATCAGTTATAAAGCTTTGGCTCTCAATAAGGAAAATAAATGATACTATACAAAATCATATGCTGAGCTCTATGAGCTCTATTATTCCATCCTGTTCTAACTTTCTATTTATAATTCTGCTTCTATTACCATCAAAGTTTTGGTTGTGTGTAGAGGGGCATACAAAGTCAGTAATATATATCATCTCTGTTCTCCTGGAAGAGGGGTGAGCCATTCGCATGTACATTTCATCAGCTCTTGATGCCAGTTCCCAAGAGAAGCAAGAATAGAAAGCGCTAAGTAATCCTGAGTTCTCACACTTAGGCTTAATTATGACTTCAGTAATCTCAGAAATTGCAATTTAAAAACAAAATTTCAACAAGTGCTATATATTTTTATGCACCTGGCAAGATCTGACACTTTCACATTCAAAGCTGACTCAGCTGGGAGAATGAAATGTTTGATTGTTGAAATAAGAGGCCTACTTATGACCCATAATAACTTAAAGACAATGGCCCAGCTGAAGACTTGAAGGGGTAATCACACGCTTAGTGACGGCCTTTGGGTAAAGATCCATCTTGATATCATGGTACGACGTATCGGCTCACAGTCTTCTCTGTATGTGTTCAATCTCCTGGCCCGGTATCTTTGCCTGTGTAGATCCTTCCATGTGGGTATGGTCCCTGCTCTATTCAGTCTCAATCCCAACTTCATCTCTTGAAGGAAGCCTTCAGCCTACTGGATCCTACAGTGATTATTCCCAACTCTGATTTCAACATATTTACTCTGGAATTCCTGTGGAATGGTGTTAGGATAATGCTAGTTACCCTAAAAGATAAATTTCAAAATGTCAGTGGTTTAACCCAGTAGAAACGTCCTTCTTGTTCATAACATAGTGCAGGCTTCCAGCATTTGACATCTTTCTCCAGATAGTAATTTCTTCCTACAGGCTCTCCTGGGACATGCTTCCAGGCCTGAGATGGTTCTGCAGCCATCCAACAAACCAGAGGCACCGTACCACCTCAGCCTACAAGCAGCAAACTCGCATTTTCTCATATCCCGTTGGCAAAAAAAGCTAATCATATGGCCTTACTTATAAGTAAGATGGGATATGTAGTTCCTGACTCCATAACCCCTTCTGAATCCAACTCTAAGGGCTAGAAGTGAAATATTGAGTTTTGGTTGATGATTAGCTATCCTTTACTAGTACACACATTTGCTATACTTAACTCTCTCTCTCTGTGTGTGTAATATTTCTCATTTCAGTCATTAAAGTTCTTGATGGGAACACAAAAGTGTTTCTATCCCATAGATTATAATATACTACCCTGGTCATATGTTGTTCTCATTAAATGTGTGTTTACTGGATTGCTCTAAATTAGGAAAATATCTAAGAATTATGGTAATTTCAAATTTCCCCAAAGTGCCTGGATATTACCCTGTTATCTGGCTTGATGACTCACAGGGCTAAATGAATAAATAGAATGGAAATATTCTCTAAAAAAATGTGGTTCTGTGCTTTACTCAGAAATATTTATTTCACAAACATTTGTGGAGTGACTACAGTTTGCCAAACATTCCAGATGCTTTGGCAAAGGAGATGGATATCTCAGAGCCCCTGACCGTGGGAGCTCATAGTTAAGACCGACAAGAAAAATCCGTTATTAACAAACAGACTGATACATCTACAAGCAGAGCACAGAGAGAGGAGGTCCCTCACTTACAAGGTTGATCCACTGAGGTGAGCTCTAGATAGAAGCCATGAGACCATCCTTCGTCATAATCAAACCAATGTCACTAATATAGCGATAAGATTGCAAAGCACAATACAAATGAGCGTATGCAAATCATATTGTTTGCCCTCACTACAATCCTTTGAAGCAGGCATAATTGGCATTTCACTTTTGGAGGATTAAAGTGAATTTCCTAAGAATATAAAATTAATAAATAATGGAGCTTGGAGGTATCCCACTACTGTAACCAATTTATAAATTTCTTAGATTTCTTCAAGCTTTACACTTTATAGTACATGGAAGTAGAGTCACAATGACATAGCCAGTGATAAGATTACATCTTTGTATCTTCAGAGCCCGTCACCTTGTAGGTGCTAAAGAAATAAGAGTCCTAATGAATGGGTGAATTGGCATTTTACAAAGCTGCATGTACCAGTTTAGATCAATAGGGGGCATTACCAAGTTGTTCTTTTTAGGAGGTGTGCTAACTAGTAACTTGATTATAGATTTCCCTGGAAGTTCCAAAAAACGCAAAATTAAACCAGGGTCCAAACTTTTTTTTGGAAAAAAAAAAAAAAGCAACGGTTCAGAATGAATGAGTCCTTCCCTGGGAGCAGAGAAAGCAGAGCTCACAAAGCTGTGGAGTCCACATGGACTCCAGACCACTTTCCCAGGGAGATCTGCTGGAATTGAGCAGTGTTACAGCTCCACCTACTGGGCTTCCCCTGAACCACAATTGGAATTTCAATAGAAATAGTCTGAAACTGACAATATAAGAACATTTAAATATTTAATGCCAGTTTTTCTCTTTAAAAGATCTGCCTTTACACCTGCAGGAAATAAGATAACTCCCTAAGGAAAAAAAATAGTCACCAAAGGTTATCGTACTTTCCAGGCATCAGTATCGCTTTGTCTGTAGTTGACAGATGACTTGACATTCCGTGTTTAATTTTAGACTTAAAACACAGCAGAAAGTGTTGCCGTTTTACGACCCAAAGCAAAAGTGGAGTCAGTGACGATATAGAAGTGCAGTCACATCAGAGACTAGACATCTGAGCACATTTATAAAACACAGAGTCTGCAGCGTCATCTGCACCTCTACCACTGGCTGAAAGGTTAAAGGTCAAATGTAGTCTTCAACGAGAGGCCCACATGCCAACCCAGCCAGAACTCGGTTTGTGCTTTTGTCTTTGTACCCCTTCTTGTCTCTTCCAGATCCTCCCACCCCCACTGTTCTCCCCGTCCTCCCATAAACCTGGGGCAACACCAGCCACGCGGCATCTTGGATTCGTTAAGAGCTTTACCGATGAGCTCAAACTCATTTTTCATCTCATTCTTGAAGTCATCAGATTCAAGCTTGTCACATTTTCTGGACACAGAACACCACGCATGTTTTATTCATTATCTGTTTTCATCTCTGAGACAAACACCTGCAACCCATTTCAGGGTCAGGAAACATCTATGAAGTTTCCACCTAGGCACAGGCTTTTGTGTCTTCCCTCGGCCAGGAGCCCCAGCAGCAGCAGGCGTCACTCCAGCTACCTGGTGGCTCACCTAAGGGCGAGAGTCAGTCGTTCCTGAGGGTGTTCTTGCTGTTGGCATTTGAGGACAAATGGAAACGAATATGGAAATAATTCTTTCTTAGCTTTTACATCACATGACTTACAACTATAAACCATTTTCTCAAAATGTCTGGGGATGTTGGCAAAGAAACGTAGGTAACTGATGTTTAATGAAGGGCTGCTGGCCGGATTACTAACCCAATGGCCTACATGCAACCTCCTAACTCACGATCCTGACCATTAGTGGGAAAAAACACACTGGGCTGGAGGAGGTTATAGCATGAAGCCCAGTGTTGTCAGTACTTCCAGGTACCCGTGGGCAGTTGTGCCATTTCTCTGCCTTGGGATATCCATTAAGGGAGGATAATTGTTAGCTTATTGATCATTTGCAAAAAAAAAAAATGTCCTGTTAGTCAAATGCTCAAAAGAAAGCACATGATAGAGACTGTAGATTTTTAGATCCTTTCGTAACAGAATGAGCAAAGAGCATTCCAAAAATAGGCAATATGGCAAATCAGTGGTAAAAAGAAATATACCTCAAGCATTCTGATTCCTGTCTACTGATCTTAGGAGCAAACATTGTCCCTTCATAGACGCTTCCTTGACAATAAAGAATGCAACCTTTCTGAAGTAATCCGTCACATTAGAAGAAAATCAGAATTAGCTTAATGTGGAGTGGCAATAATGATCACATAATAACAAATTCTAACCCAGCTTTCTACCTATGCTTATATTTGTGTAATGTGAGAAAGATAAGTTTACCTAACTCGCTAGCTAACAGACTAAACATATAAATAAAAGGGAAAAGGCCCCAAAATGTTAAAGGCAAATTACTTACACAGAGAATTCTATGGGGAGGCAATATTGGGAAACACCATCCTTTTTTCTTAAATTCACACACACACACACACACAAAAGTAATGGGTCAGAAATCCACTGGTCAGTCAGAAAATAAGCTAAGACCACACCCAAGACCTCTTCTAGGGTCATACCACTTCCGAAAGGAATAGGATATTTGATAAGCGACACACAAGGAAGGAAGCTGAGCTGCTGATCACAAAGGGTGTTTCTTTCCTCCCCCTCC
>NW_005362486.1:222017-224416 GCF_000412655.1 Myotis brandtii
GTGATCACCTGCCGCACAACATCAATTTCCACTTGCTCACCTGCTGGAAGAGAGAGCTCATGTCCCATCTGAGACCGTACCTTCCCAGCCTGGCTAACACACAGAGAAACCGTCACCAAAGCTCAGCCACTTAATTGATATTTATTGAGAGCATATACTGGGATTTTACAGTGTATAAATATGTATGACATGCAATCTGTAAGGTCCAGTTGGAAGAAGCAGCATTTCCTGAGAATTTAGGCAGCCAGAGGGAAGGAGGCCACCCTTGAAGAGATATCATAAAGAAGGTAGTGACAATAAAGGAGCAGACCAGGTAGAAAATGTGTGGGTTTAGACCCAGTGGTTCTCAACCCTCCTAATGCCACGACCCTTTAATACAGTTCCTCATGTTGTGGTGACCCCCAACCATAAAATTATTTTCGTTGCTACTTCATAACTGTGATTTTGCTACTGTTATGAATCGTAATGTAAATATCTGATATGCAGGATGTATTTTCAGGGGTCGAGACCCACAGGTTGAGAACCGCTGGTTTAGAGGATGCTACCCATAGGCTAAAGAGGTGGAGAAGACTTTTTAAAGGAGAATTCCGAATTGGGTATTGAAGGATGGGTAGGAGTTGGATGGCACAAAGAAGTCCAGCTGTGGTAGCTAATGGGAAACAAAAAACAACAACAACTTGGCTGCAAGAAAAGCCATGGATGGGAACAAAAAAGCAATGAGACTGGAGTCAGTGGCTCAGACACGCATGCCCACGGCCAACTGTGTCTGGGGAACCTCGCTCTGGGACAAGGCCAGTTAAATCGGTCGGGTTGCTGGTTAGCTGCAGCAATCTGCCTCTTTTTTATTTATTGTTCTAATCACGGGGCCTAATAGCAGCCGAGTCCTCCAAGGATGGTCCTGTGACAGGATAATGGTCTCCGGCTTTGAAAATAACGTCTCAGTTTCTCGGAGGCCTCTTGGTTGGCAGCAGGAGCCCATTAGCTTGTCACACTGTCCGGCCCTATTGACATTATCTTTTAATTGCCCCCAAAGACCCATCTCCTAGGCAGAGTGTCGGAGATTTTTGGAGCACTGGGCTTTTGGACTGACATCCCAATCCATTTAAACGTTTAACTTCAGAAAGTCTAAGGGGGGAAGTAAGATGAAAGGCTTCTATAAATGGAGAGGGGCATTCTGGGAAGAGGTAGAGGTAGGCAAGGCTGTGTTCATGACAACAATGAAAGACACAGTCAAGTGGCGAGGAAAGCATGTGAGTTATCCTGCAGGAATTCTAGGAACACATGTGTGAGCGTGGCTGTACGTATGGACAAGTCCACCATGTTAAATAGGATATTCAAGAATGAAATCAGATTTCTGACCGGAATGTTTTTGTCGGTTTGCATAGGGCATAATTAGAGGAACAGAACACCGCCAAGTCCTGGGATGGCGCTCTGCCCTCAGCGTCTCTTGTGGGGCAGACCGGCATGTCTGGGTGGTCCTTTCCCTTGGCTACGCTGCTTCTGTCAAGTGTCTAACGTGTTATTACGTCCAGGAGGCTGGGCAGCTGTTCCCTATCCCTACTGATGACAAAATAGAATAAATAAGCTTGAACTGTGTGAGGAGGCTGGGTGCGCCACAAGGAAGCAGTTGGGGACCATGGTAGGTTTGAGATCTGACCGCCAAAGAACATGGGAATTCCTCTTTGTTAGGGCTGGTTCTGGGGTGGAAAGGTTTAGGGGTGGACTGTTCAGGAATCCCTGGGTGTGTGAGGGTTAGGAGAAGAGAGGGACAGGGTGGTGCTTCTTACATGTGAGTCAGTGGGTGGTAGGACGGGCTGTCTCAGGACTTGTGACAGGAAGGGACAGATGCTGCAGGGACTTCAAGCCCAGAATGGGAGGTGGACTCTATGTCCTAGAAGGTTACCCCCCTCTTTCTTCAGGCTTAGAATTCTGCCTTCAGTAGCTTACGCTGTGAGCTTTCCCTGGAGGTCGTTAGCGAGGAGAAGAAATTCCCTATATTGCTGTCTTTGTTGAGTACTGTCTCAGGACCAGTTGGGAGCAACACCCAGGTAGCTATTGGGGATGTGTGCCGGCCTTGCCTTAGCCCTGGGAGTCAGGGCTCCCTGCCCATGTTTCCCGCTCACAATAACACCAATGCTGCCAGCCTCTGATTAAAGGCCTCCCTGGGGCCCTCCCTGTAGCCTGTCTTCTTTCCCTATGGCCCCACCCTCCTCTACATTCCCCAATCCCCTCCCTCTTCCTGTTATTGTCCTGCTCCTTTCCGATAAGATTACAGTGGTCCCTCTGCAGAGGAATTTTTCTTTCCTGTACATGAATGTTGTTTCAAAGGCGCACTAATGAACAGATATCTACCCTAACGCCAGATCAGTTACATAGGGTGTCCCAAAATTCACGCAAGA
>NW_005362486.1:224698-231287 GCF_000412655.1 Myotis brandtii
CTCCTGGGCCATAATTGGTACTTGGTAATGCTTATCAAATTGAAGGGATTGAAATCAAAGGGCAACAGATATTAGAATCTGATTCAATAAACCAAGTAAAATTAAGCTTTTATTTATTTTTGTTGTTGTTGTTAATGCTCATGCAAAATTCAAATCTTGCGTGAATTTTGGGACACCCTATATATATTAAGTGTGAAGGGATCCAAGAGAGGAGTAAGGGGGCCCGGGATGGGGGAGCTCCAGTTCTCCTTTAATCACTTAGGAAACATTTGACAGACCACCAGCAGCTTTCTGTTCTGGTTTCCAAATGTAGTTTTGTTTTGGCTACAGGGAAAGCAATTGTACAAGCTAGAGTGAATAGTTGGGCGGCGAAGGAAAGAGAATCAGAAGATGTGAGTTCCAGAATCCACTTTGCTACTGAGCTTGGTTGTAGCAGGTGGTTCATGGGCAAGTAGGTTCTTATCTACTTCAGAAAAGATGAGATCACCGTTCAAGTTGGTGCATCTCATAGCAGCAAAGCCAGCACGAGAATTCAATCCAGACTTAAGATAGCTGGGCCGGCTTCTGTCCAGTCAAACATGCAGCTTCCCCCACCAGGAACATGCCTATGGAAACTGCCCTTTAAATCCGAGTGGAATTGAAACCCAGAAGGCCACGGACCCTCTGCAGGCTCCTAGCATGAATGCAAAAGGCTTAGATTTAAATTGATAGCCCTGGTCTTCCCAGGGAGTTGCTGAGCTGCGGGGCCCACTGTCTCTATCACCCTGTTCCTATTGGCCTCGCTCTTTTATCCTCCTCTTGGCCCCAACTGAGCTTCTTGCGTTGCCAGCTTAGCAGAAGGTGCGGCTGGAGGGCAGTTGGCTTTGGTGCATTAATCAGTGGTTCAGAGAACTTGACATCCCTTCGTGCAAAGGCCAACCTTGCCACCCCACCTGGAAATAATAGAAAACCGTTGCTACAGGAGCCACAAGAACAAAGGAAAGCACCACTGAATCCATACAAAAGTGAGGCTGGAGACCCAGAAGACCCAGAAATTCTCGGGGCAAAAAAAAAGGGGTGGGGGGGGGCGTCTAGAGCAATGGGTCTCAAACCTGGATGCAAAATTAGAATCATCTGGAGCTGGTAAGACTTTTGGATGCCCAAGTCCCAGCCTAGACTTTAGCTTTCATCAGGAACACTGGAGGGCTTGGTGAAGCGGGCTGCTGGGCCCCACCTGCAGAGTTTCTGATGCAGTTGCTCTATGGTGAGATCTGAGTATCTTCAATACCAACAGATTCCTGGATGGGGCTATGTTGCTGGTCTAGGGGTTTCAATTATGGAAACACGTCTCTAAGAGCAATTGTATCAAAATCTCTTGGGATGGGATCCAGTGCTTTTAAAACTCTGTAGATGCCCTGACCGGTTTGGCTCAGTGGATAGAGTGTTTGGGATCCAGCGCTTTTAAAAACTCTGTAGATACCCTGACCGGTTTGGCTCAGTGGCTTGAGTGTCAGGCTGCAGACTGAAGGGTCCCAGGTTCGATTCTGGGCAAGGGCATATACCTTGGTTGCGGGCACATCCCCAGTGGGGGGTGTGCAGGAGGCAGCTGATCGATGTTTCTCTCTCATCGATGTTTCTAACTCTCTATCCCTCTCCCTTCTTCCCTGTAAAAAATGAGTAAAATATATTTAAAACAAAAAAACTCTGTAGCTGATTCCACCGTGCAGTGAAATTTGGGAACTACCGATGACAGAGGGCAACGCAGACAGCAGAACAAGTAGCTCTGGTGGCCCAGTCATAGTTCTAACCTTCCTCAGGAGATGTGTCCTGAATCTTCTCAAGAGAGTGTGTCCTTCTGATAAGTAGATGCCTGGGTGTCATCGTCTATGGTATGTGCAATGTAATTGGAAGGACTCTAAGACATCACTGTGCCTAGTTTTCCTTCTTCTGTTCCTCTGATCCCTTCCCCTTTCCTTCTCTAGAGACCTGAGCTCCATGGGGCAGCAGTGCTCACTTCCTGTACCTTGAAGACATTGGGAAGGACCAGCCCGAATGTCCTGGTGATGCCGGAAGGAGTGAAATGAGAGACTGGCCACAGCTTCCTGCCCCGTCCCGTAGCCTGAAGATATGGGGTCAGTGGGGTCATACCACTGATATCAACCTGATCTGAGAGTCGTTAATTAAGACCAACTAACAATTAACATTGATTATGTTACCAAGGCCATTGCATACTTTTTCTCATTTAAGTTTTTTCTCATTTAAGTTAATGACAGCAGCCTTATGGGACAGGCACTAGGTTTCTATTTTATTGTGTGTGTGTAGGGGAGGGGTGGGCAGGGGGACTCATGTTCTGTGAGATAACATAGTGAGCCAAAGGTCATAAAGCAGGGATTCCTACTTCAGTCTGGCCTGGTGCAGCACTGAGGGCTAGAAACATTCCGGGAGACTGGGCTGCCTGGGGGAGCTAAGGCAGGGCATGAGGGAGGCTGGAATCCTCCTGGATAGAGAGATTGCTAAGGAGGCTTGAGAGTGAGGCTGAGATGAAAAGGAAGTGGGCCATTCTGAAGACACTGAAGCCAAGTTCATAATTTGTCGTAAGGCGTCCTTCCTGGACTAGGATAGTACTTGGTCCATGAAAAAACAAACAAACACAGCAACAAAAGCTGGAAAGTGTCACTTTCATTAGCCCAAGTTATAGTTAACGTGATGCAGTAATGGATGAATATACACATATAATAGATTTGCAAAATCTGCAGACGTGCTGAAAACTGATTGATAGCTTGTTTTTTTATCTATTAGTATTAAGCCTAAAATTTGGTTTGTATTGATAAATATTTTTCTATAATATGATTGTAATGAGTGTGTTTTATTTGAATATATGCCTGTGCCATATTTAATCAATTACGTATTGTAGGAGTTTTAGCTTTTATCTCGTTGTCCTGTCTGTAAAACCAAGTTATGATGATTGTGTCAAGTTCCACATCCTCATTATTAATATAAAATCCACATGACATGACTTGCTGAGTCTTATGTACACTCATTTTTAAGGTCTTTGATCCTCTTACTAAATTTCTATAGAAAGTTTTTTATTTTGTTGAACTGGTTTTCCACCTGCATTGTCAGAGGGTACCCAGTCCTGCCAATCTCAAACACGCTGGATATTAAAACTTTCAAATACTCACTGGAGAGGTAAAAATTGGTTCTTTTATTGGCATCACCTTTTCCTAGAAAGTATAAAAAAAAACATAGTTATTTAACCAAATAGCATTGCTACACTATTCATGGTTTTATCAACACCAATGTAATGAAATACCTTCTCTTATATCATCATTTCAACATACTAATACACCTAAGGCACACTTTCTCTTCATTCTCCTATCTTCTTTATTTTATTTTTTTTTTAAATATATTTTATTGATTTTTTACAGAGAGGAATTTATTGGCATCACCTTTTCCTAGAAAGTATAAAAAAAAACATAGTTATTTAACCAAATAGCATTGCTACACTATTCGTGGTTTTATCAACACCAATGTAATGAAAAACCTTCACTTATATCATCATTTCAACATACTAATACACCTAGGCACACTTTCTCTTCATTCTCCTATTCTATCTTCTTTATTAACTTTGGCCTGTCCTACTTAGAACTCCTAGACACAGAGCGTGTGCATCTGTGAATGTGTGTATGTGTGGGGGGCATTTCACCCCAAACCTTTGTGTTTGGGAACTAAAGAAAAGTAACATTTTTCTCTTTGGGAAAAACCAGCACTTCTATGTGTGTCTTCATTTCTCTCCCATTTTCCACCCCCTTGTTAACCACCTCATTTCCCAATTAACCTAGGCATCCGTGATCCTGGGGTAAAAGGCGAAGCGGAGAGCTGTGCAGACAATATATAATACCCCCACGAGGGCGTCAGAATTTGACAGCCTTCAATAGGTTAATTTTTCAAAGTGGTAAGCTGATATTTCTGTATAAAACGCACATCTGCAGGGTAAATGGTATTAAGTGTTGGTGAATTATGGTCCCAGCCTTGGGGTCACTTGAGCTTCAGTGCTACAAGCACCTTAATGCTTTTTTGAATGAAGGCTCCGCTAATTGCTTCCAGATGACTCTGCCCTTCCCCCTCCTCCCAGCCTCCAGCCTTCTCCCCACCCCCTCCCCAACTGGGCTTTAGCAACACAGAAATAAAGAGCTATGAAATCGCACCATATTGATTGGGGGCTGCGCTGAGAACAGAACCTGCCATTTTCCCCTGGATTTTCTTTGACTCTTGACTTTCAGACAGCTTTGGGGTCAAGTCCCAGAAGCCCCTCGTCCTCCCCTCCCCACTCCCTGTCCCCCATTCCTTTAAACCACTGGGAGTGCACACTTAGACTGTGAAGGGGCAGGCAGACCATTAATTAGCTTGACTGCTAGGCTGTCTGGTGGAAGCGGGATCTGAGGGCATTTTACAGTGTGTGTTGGCATGTTGATGGGAATGAGGGAGGGGGAAGGAGTTGTAAGCATTCCCAAACTATGCCCCTGGAAGGATCCCCTGGGAGACCCAGAAATGAGTTTTCTGAAGTTTGCCTCCTCCCCACCCAGATCACCACGCCAAGCCTGAATCCCGGTGCTGGGAGGAAGGAGCAGTGAGAGACAACGCAGGCTGGCCTCCCGGTCAGAGGCTAAAGTTAAAAATATGGTCCATTTGGCGAAAAGAGGACCAACAGGATCCCTGGCAACAGGCAAATGCAAAGAAGTAACCCTGCCTGTGTCCTGCACCTATTGCATGTCAAGTGCTTTCGTAAGCATCCGTGGCTCTAACCTACCTGGTCGGCGTGGGAGGCAGGTAGGCAGGTACCCACTTGAACAACGAGGAAGAGAAGTCTCATCACGTCGAACCCCAAGATTACTTATTACTCAATCTGATCTTACAGATAGATCTGATTGTAGTTACTATGATAATTTCTGTTTCCTCCTGGGAACGACCAGTCCCCACTGCCTCATGGCCTTGATACTCATTGCTGCTCAGGGCTCCCCACGCCACCTCACCCTGACTGTAAGCCCAGCTTCCTATCCTGACCAGTCCAGCTTGAAGTGACTTTGCATTCTCTTGAATTCCTCTCATGCTACCAGTCCTACTCTCTTGGCAGCAATACACCCTGCTCTCTCCTTTTAATTATATTATTGGACTAGAAATTTTATTTTATAGTATTAGCATAGTATATTATTTTTTACATCAAAATTTCTTTTCCTCCAATTACACTGTGGGGACTTCTGTAGGGCAGAGGTCTCACACTTCTTTGAGTTTCTTAGTGCACCTGGTTTGGAACCACCCCAGTATTGCTGTTCAAAGGAAGCGTGGGGATTCTATCTTACTACATTTTAATAGAGATGATAAAATCTTGTTTGGGGTAGCCCTAAAGAATTTTGGTGGGGGTTGTTTTATTGCGCACATCACTGGTCTGATCTGAAGTCTTTACCTGGCTGGGCAACTCAGAACCACCTGTGTCCCTCAGGCCACTGCAGCGCATGCTGGCATCTAATGGGAGCCAGAATTTGGTAGTGAAATTCTCTTTTGAAACAATAGATGTCGTTGAAAATCAAAACATTTAGGCAAACAAAAACGTTTAAAAAACATATTCAGAAAAACTAAATTTCTATCTCTCTTGTGATATGTACTTTCTACCTAATTTTACCTTTATTTGTGTTCATGTACTCTCTCCACTACTGCTCCCCAGAACAGGATCAAAGAGTTATTGGCATGTCTTCCATTCTCCTTCAACAGGGCATTTCGCAGAGTAGGTACTCACAGTGATATGAATTCTTATATGGTAACTAATATATGACAGCACCACTCTAAATGTTTTACATTAGTAATAAACTTAATATTTATAATAATTCTGAGGGAAGGAGTATTATCAACCATTTTTAAATGAGTAAACTGAGGAACAAAGAGACTAAGAAATTAGTACAAGGTCATAAAGTTAAAAAAATGCTTGAGCCAAAATTTGATCCTAAGAAATCTGGTGCCAGAATCAAAGGTCTTACCCATGATGCTCTTCTGCCTGCTGAGTGCTACATAAAATGAATGAATGGGTGCATGGGTGGGTGGGTGGATGAACAAGAACAAAACTGGAGGCACAGAACACTGGAAATGGAGCATCCAGGGAGCATGCCCAATATAAATACATAGGGCTGAACATATCTGTCCTAAAAACCACAGTAAAGTTGGCCAGATAATTGTGGTTATTGTCATGCTTGGTTGGAAAGCTTGGAAGTACTTTCCTAGGGTTATGAATCAGTTCCTCAGACCAACACTGATGTTTTTGCAAGACAGATCTTACCAAACTGCAAGCATGGGGTTTGCAATAATTTAGAGTAATCTTAAAAATTTCAGTAGTCTAAACTCCACATAGTTTTGTAATTCCCTTTTTTCCTGATTTTCCCAGATTCCTCAAACCATTCTTCATCATCCCCACCTTTGCCATGTAAGAGTCATAAAGGAATCATAAGTATTTGAAAGACACCCTAGAGGTTACCGTATTTTTTTTTCAAAGTAAATGATGCTGCTAAAGAGTATATAGCTTGGCTTTCCAATATCTATGTAATAACTATTCAGCTGATAA
>NW_005362486.1:231399-233677 GCF_000412655.1 Myotis brandtii
ATGGGGGGGGGGACTGTTGGGGGGGAGGGGATGCAGGAGGTTGGCTGACCAGCCCCCACCCTGATGGGGGGGGCTAATTGGGGGTGAGGCCAGGGGAGGGGAGGGGCCGTGGGCGGCTAGGGGGAGTTGTTCGGGGCTGGATTGAGCCAGTTGGCTGCCACAGTCATTCCGGTCCTTCCGCCAGTCTGTCGCTGGGTTTTTATATATATAGATAATGTTATAGAACAAACCCAATAGTAGATATTTGCTCCAAAATCCCTCCAAGATCGCAGGTTATCTGTGGATTTTGCCCCTGAAGTTTCTCCAGCTCCAAGTCACTTTGAATATTCTGGCTTCCAACCTCTGCTGTGGGAACATAGGCACATTCCAGGGTCCTTAACGAGGCTGAAGGAACGTTGCTGGGACTGGCATCACTTCCCTTATCATGAGCCCCCCTCATCAAGCTGCTGGAATCAGATTATTTATCAAACCCATTCCCATGTTTATACTTAAAGCCCAGGTCTATACCAGCTCTGTACACCTACTCCTTTAGATCAGAACCTACACTCGTCCTTTTTCCTATAAATATCCAATTGTTCCAACATTCTTTGGCAAAATGCTACTCTTTCCTCCTTGAATTGCTTTAGGATCCTTGTCAAATATCAATTGAATGTAAATGTAAGGGTTTATTTATAGACACTTAATTCTGTTGCCTCAGTTTTGGTTTTTCTCAGAAAGTTTTTATTCCTCACTTGCTTTTGAAGAACAGTTTTACTCTAACGTAAAAATCCTAGGTTGATATTTCTTTTTAAACTCCTTTAAAGTATTACTCCATGCTCTTCTTGCCCGCCTGGTTTCTGACAAGGAGTCCACTACAATGTTTATCCTTCTCCCTCTGTAGGGAAAGTACCCCCACACCATCTCTGGCTTCTTTGAAGATTGCTCTTTGTTTTCAGTTCCTGCCATTGAATGGGCTTAGGTGTACTTCTTTGTGATTTATCCAGCTTGGGGTTCTCTGTGTTTCCTGCATCTGTGGTTTGGTGTTTATAATTAATTTGGAAAATTCCCAGCCATTATAACATCAAATATTTATTCTCAATCATCTTTTTTCTCCTTCTGGTATTGTCATTATACTTGTTACATTATTGCATAGTTCTTGGCTATTGTCTTCTAGGGTTTTCTTTTAAATTTTCAGTTTGGGGAGTTTCTATTGACAAATTTTCAAGGTCACGAATTCTTTCCTAAGCCGTATCTAGTTGACTTATGAGCTGATCCAAGGCAGTGCTCATTTTTGTCACGGTGTAGTTGATTTCTAGCATTTCCTTATGATATTTTCATAGAGTGTCTGTCTGTCTTCTTACATTTCTCATCTGTTGCATGCTGCTCATTTATTTCTTTAGAGTCCTTGCCTTATTAATCGTAGTTATTTTAATTCCCTATCTATATATAATAATTTCAAAATATCCTCCATATATTGAGCAAAAGGAACTCAGGCAAATAGATCTATATTGTGAGGTTTCATGTTTTTGTGCCTGTGTTTACTGTAACTATAGGTATCAGCGATTAAAATTTCCTGTGCTGTCATTGCTTTGGTCTTCTCTGTTTTCTTTGGATTTCCCTAGACACTTTTCTTCAATATATTCTGAGGCTTGTACTTCTTTCAGTTATAATACCTGTTATTATACAGGAATCCTATTGATGTGATAGTAGGTATGGGGAAGGGAAGTTTCCTATAGTCCTATGATAGGTCTCCGTCTTTTAGTAAGCCAGTGACCCTATTGTGACTTTCTCAGTGCTCCTCCCCCTTCAGTGACAGAGGAAACATTGAGGAGAATGGAGGTGGGCATTTCCGTTCCCCATGTGAAAACTAGACAAGGCTGGAGTTAGGTATTTCCTTTACCTTCGCTTGGTTAGGCTCTTGTGAAACCTAAAGTCCTTACTCTCGGATGAAAGAATTTTCCTTGAAGTCGGGTTTTTGTTAAAGAGACCAGAGTGCTCTGGGCATATTTCAAAAGGGTTCCTTTCCCTTCCCCCTGAAGAAAGCAGGAGGGGATTCTTCTCTAACTTCAACCTAATGACCTGGTGGGACTCCTGGAGACAACACTCAGGAAACTGTGGGAGTCCCCGATGACTAGTGCCCCCTGGAGTTTTTAATGCTTGAGCTTGTCCATGTGGAGCCTCCAGGAATTCATTAATTACAGTTTAAGTTATCCTACCATGTACTGACTCCAGACTTGGATGCCTGTTACTGGGCTGCTGCTATGGGAAGCTGTCATTATCTGTGTATGCCTGTCTTTCT
>NW_005362486.1:233704-281357 GCF_000412655.1 Myotis brandtii
TGGCAGTGGTTTTTCCAGAGCTCATGCAGAAGGACCCTGGCCATTTCTGAGAGTTCTCTTTACTGAAAGCATGGAAATTGGGGGAGTTCTAGGTCTAAAGACTCACCATTGAGCTAAACCACCTTCATTAAGTGGGGAGAGCACAGCTCATTCCTGAAGTCCCAGTTCTGCAGTAACGTAGTAATGGCAGTGAGGCAGCGAGTGCCTTGTGGAGGATACAAGGACATTGTCAAAGTTATCATGGCCACTTTCTGCTCAGCAGTCTGTTCTGCTGCTGCAAAACAGTCATGAAAAGAGGACTGAGCCCTAGCTGGTTTGGCTCAGTGGATAAAACATAAAACATTAGCCTGTGGACTGAAGGGTCCCAGGCTCAATTCTGGTCAAGGGCACATGCCCAGGTTGTGGGCTCTAGGGAGCATGTGGGAGGCAGCTGATTAATGATTCATCATTGATGTTTCTCTCTCTCTCTCTCTCTCTCTCTCTCCTCTCTTCCTCTCTGAAATCAATAAAAATATATTTAGAAAAAAAAGAAGGTTGAATTTGATTGAATTTCCCCCCTTAGATATCTGTAAGCATTATAGAAACCCTGAAGACATAATGGAGATGGGATTAGGGGGTCTTACATTTACATATCTTGGACTTCTGAACATCTTACTATCAGGGTCCTGTAGGTACTTGATTATTCAGTAAATGATCTGGAACATTCTATTTTTATACAGAATCTGATAGAAGGATAATACACTTAAGTAAATAGGTTGAAATAAATCAAACTTAAAAATTTGCCTGAAGTCAAATTACACAGCTATATTTTTAACAGATGAAGATCAGACATATACCTCAATGCATGAGACGCAGGTAGAAACCAGGCCTTGCCTTCAGCTGATTTATGTTGAGAACAATGCAGGCTTAATCTTAGGACAATGATCCCGTGGTTGGGAGACACCATTCGGGTGAAGTTTTAGAACACCAGATGGCATGAGTGTGTAAAGTTAAAACATCTGCAGATTTTTCTGTAGGGAATGAAAAGCAAATACATTTTAAAAAAAATGAAACTCATACACTTTATGGATTGGTTTTGAAAGAGGACAAACAAGATCTATGGAGAAACTGGAGAAGTTAAACATGATTACAGTGTACTTCAAACGGATCAGCAACTGTGTTCTGGGGCCTTCCTTTCCTTTTTTTTTATCCAAAAAATAATTTTTTTTCTATTTTAAAACTAATTACAGAGAATCTTGAAAACACAGAAAAGATTAAATGAGACCATACCAATCTCACTTAATCCTGAAATCCAAGGTAATATCTGTTATCCTTTCAATGTATATTATTATATTATTCCAGCAATTTTATTTATAATAATGGGACTTAAGCCAGGGATATCAAACAAGGCCTCGCTGTGGATTTAAACATTTGATCCAAGACCTGAATGATATCCTAGTAATAGCATTGGGGGTAGCAAAAGCAAAGAGGATGTGAGGCTGTGGGAACTTTGGTTGAGGGTTCAGAGTGAAGTGAAAACCTGGGGTTTGATTGCCTCTGAGGCTATCTTCAAGTTAGCCAGTGGACTTGACATTTGAGGAAAGGAAAAACTCTTTGGAAAAAAAACACACAAAGAATTCCCTCCCCTTGCATTTTTGGAAAGTATGTCCCATGAACAACTAGTGCTTGAAGAGTTAGCATTCACTGGAAAACACAGTTCCATGCAATTATGTTAAGGATTGGCTGGGTTGAAAACCAAACAGGTTTCTTTACTGCAGAATTTCTCGTGGTATTTAATATGCTGCATGCATTACTAATCTCCGAGACAGGAAGTGGAGCTTGCAGCGTTTCTCAAAGACTGACCTGGTAGGGAGCCACCGAAGGAGCTGGTATTCCACAGGCCACACTTTGGGAAAATCTCCCCTTCTCTCCTGTGGCATGATGCTTTGCTCATGTCTCCAGAGACGTAGGATGGAGCATTCGGACATCCTGCACAGGTAAGTCAAGAGGCAGCCCTGGTACAACTACCCAGGGGACTCCGTCAGGCTTAGATCCTACTCTCAGATCTTATTGAGAGGATCAGCTGTGTGGGACAGGACACAAGGGTTACTACCCTGGAGAGAGTTAGAGGAAGAGGGTGGTGAAACAGGCTAGTCAGGGAGCTGACCCAGGCCAGTGCTGCTTGTGCCCATTGCAGGGAGTATAGAAAGGAAATTAGATCCTTGGTCTACGGGAGGCTAATTGCTCCCAGGTTATCTCGCTGGGATTAGAAGCTGCTTTTTGGAGCTGAAAGCCTTCACCATGGAGGTTCCTCCCTTGGTTTTAAAGAAAACGTGTCTTAGAGAAATTACTCTGTAAATTGGGCTGGACCAATCCAATTCACTATACTACAGGGGGGTTGTGTTGTTTTTTACTTCTACTTACTCTAACACACGAGTGAGTACTCACGTGGGAAATAAGGCAAATTATGCAAAGATTACAGAGAGGTTATAATGAGTGAAGTCAAGATTGTAGCAGTAACAAGGCAATATGTTTTCAAGAGGGTCCTAACTATTATTGAATGCGTATGTATTATCTGTAGAGATTTTCAAAGGGTTGGAAAATTGGAAAATGGGTGCTATTATTTCTATTCAGAGAAGAGGAAGCGTTCGCTCAGGAGGAACCTTTACTGGTGGAGGCACTAGGTGGTAGAAGAAAGGATATGGGCTCTAGGATAGATTGGGTTTTAATGCTGAATCTGTTGGTTCTCTTTGCCTTGCATCCAGGCAGGGCCCGTGTCACCGTAGAAATATCTGTCAGGCCCCAAATCATATGCATCATGCTTTCCCTCGACTGATAGCAATGTGCCTTATTGTTCCCTCAAAGCCTGAATTGCTCATCTGAAAAATTGTATTAGTATGTTTAATTCATAGAGTTCAAGTGAGATACATTTTAAATATATATGAAGTATATAGAGAAGTTCTCAAGTACATAATCAGTGACAAAAAGTGTTCACCGAGGAAGTCATGGGCAGGCCAGGCATATCTTGCCTTCTCTGATGTTCAAGTTGCAGGTGATCAATGCTGACATTTTCTTTAAATGGCAGAAAAGAGCCTTGATTATCCATCACTGATGTTCCCAGGAAAAGTTATTTCAGATGAGATGGCTCTTTCATTTCAGATACATTATTTAACACCTCTGTTTTCCATCAGGTATCTTTTGAAATAATCTCATTCTAGCAAAGAAAACTGGACCGGGGTTGGAGGCTCAGCTCCTTGGGACCTTCGACCAAAGGCCTTAACATTTCTGAGTCTAGCTTTCCTCGTGCATAAAATGTCAGTGATACACGCCCACTCATTCTAGCAAAGAAGAGAACTGGACGGGGGTTGGAGGCTCAGCTCCTTGGGACCTCAGACCAAAGGCCTTAACATTTCTGAGTCTCGCTTTCCTCGTGCATAAAATGTCAGTGATACACGCCCAGTCTCTTTCACAGCAGTGCAGTCAGGAATCATGGAGACAAAGTGCTTGGAAGTGTCACGTGAACTTTGTAAGTCAGGATCTACCTCGATGTTGATGAAACAGCAAATGGAGGTGGAGAATTCGCAGGTCTCTGCTGCTGGGGGCTCCGTGAAGATACAGGGACCTTGAGATGGGAGGTAGGCGATCAGGGTTCTCATTCTGACTGTATCTGCCTGTGTGCTCTTAGACTTGTCATTTTACCTCTTTCTTCTCCATTTTATTAGCTGATAAAAAATTGGGAGAGTGGATGGGAAGGCAATTTGAATAGGATTCTAGGATTTCTCAGCACTCTCCACTCTGAGTCTAGGAGTGTTGTAGCTTCCCCTTTCTGCTGCCATCGCAAGGATGGGGTCAACACTCCTAAGTCTACTTGGATTCAGTTGCTTGTAGAGAAAGACCTGCCAGAGGCATAGAGTACAGTGTGATAAACCAGGTGTTTCTATAAAATGACATCTTTTACGTTTTCTCTCAGAGGAAATAAATGCACAGCTTGGCCTCTTTTTTGAAAGAACTTTTTGTCCCGCATTCTTGCTGGTCAGATAGCAGGGGCCAAGAAGCAAGTGATCCCACAAGAATTTCACTTTGGCATTACTGAGGACAAAGGGGTCACTTGAAAATTTCACAATCACGGGCAGGCTCGATGGCTAATTTGAAGCACAGAACCTGATTAATTGGGTTGTTGCTTTCAGCAATTCTGAGCTTTGGCATTTCCATTTGCCAGAAGAAACAAGAAAGCAACATTCTTATACTTCATTTTCACAACCTGGGTCCAACAGCATGTGACGAAGGCCGGCTATTTCTCAACCATGAGATTTATCTCCCTGTGACACCAGATGTCACTGGTTCTTTTCAGTTGTTGAATTGAGGCAACATGTAAAACTACAATTTGAATGCAAGAAACCACTCCCATACACACACCCTCTACACCAAACACACACAAGCCTCTCATAGTTAGATGCGCAAACACACAAATATACACTCATATATCACATATATACATCCTTATGGAAAAAGAAGATATTTGAGAATATTCATTACTATGACTGGTTCGTCTTTTTGGAGTTTTTTAGGAGACAGATTTTTGTTTTGATTATGTGTTTGTATTTGTCACCTTATTTCATAATTAGCCATTCGTACTCATATTGATGATGGTGGTAATGTTAGATGCAGCAGGAATGGCAGAAGTATTAGACCAGTGGGGTCAGACTAGACCTGGGTTCAGCAACTTTGGCACTTGAGTTCTGGCTGGGATAGAATACAGAGCCAAGATCCAAACCATAAGAGAACATTTATTTGGAAAATCATAGAGTTAGAAGAAGTAATCTGTAGAAGAAATAGGCTTAGGAAACAAGTTATAGAGGTAAAGGAAGGGCCTTGGGAGCTTAGAAGTGAGGAAGGTCAAGGTGATTGACTGATGGAGAGGGGAGGGTAAAGGTGTGGGTGTGCTACTGGGGGGAGAGCGTGATGGGTCCTCTGTCTTAAGGGTTTTAAGGGTGGAGATTTTAGGTTGTTCCCAAGGGAAGATCTTATTAGAATATGAGCAGCTGGCCCTGCCCCCCATCGCTCCTCTGCCACTGCCAGTCGCCGCTGCCCCCCCCATTGCCGTCCCCTCCCTCTGCCCACTGGCACCCACCTTAGCTGGCCTGATGCCACCCATTCGCCGGCCCCACCCCCTGCCTATGGGTCATTTTGCCATTTAGTTGATTTGCATATTAGGCTTTTATTATATAGGATTCATCAGCTTCCCAGGTGTGTCCTTTCAGGGTGGGGGTTTCCACTGATTGATTGGTCAGCGTAAGGGCAGGGGGGTCATTATCCAATGCAGCTGGTCCTGAGTTAGCCTTGGCCTTGGCATTCCTTGTCTGGTTTTTCTGCTTTTCTGGGCCTGAAACCTCTTTAAAGCCAAAAGACTTTGAAGCCCTAGTCAAATACTAACTATAAGCACCTACTGTGAATCTTGAATTGAGCCCCTTCCTAATATCGAAGCAGGATTGAGCAGTGTATTGAACAATATAAAATTGCTGATCATTGACCATTTTTAACAACAGAAATGGCAATTTAATATGGATTTACATTTCCAAAGTATCTTACATTTGGGATAAACCAGGATATTTCAAACAGGAACGAGGCAGAGAGCATAAGTATGCAAAGCACTGGACCAAGCATGTCAAACTCACGGCCCGCAGGCCGCATGCCTTATTTATTTGGCCAGTGTTAGCCTTTGAGTTTGACATGCTTGCACTAGACATAAGGTTTGGAGATGTCAGGACATGTGAAGATCTGGAGAGGGCTGGCCTTGACCATAGGCATTAACATGAAATACACATAAACCAAACTACTGGCTAAAAACACCCAAAAAAAACATGTCTCTTGTTTTCACCCATTACTTTATAAACAGATTTACCAGCAACTAGAGTAGAGAGAATTAACTGACCACTCTGGAGTCTTTAGAAAGCTCCACAGAAATATAGAACCTTGAGATGAGTCTCTTAGGAAAAAGTAGAATTGAAATAAACACAATTAGTTAAATTACCACGAACCATTTATTTTTAAAGTATCTGGTCCTGTGATATTTTACTACAGTATAAAGAATTGGTATGATAATGTTTTGGGGGAATGGGACACCGCTCACACTTCAGTCTCAGAATAGATTCCACCCAATATAACAATGAATTAACAAATATTTTTCAAATGCTGAATGTTTAAAAGATAAAGTACAACCCCAAGTTCTTATGCTCAAAACACTTGATGTCTAAAGCTCCCTGAGTTTGATGGTATATCCTAGCTAGTGTTGATATTAAGCCAGGGGTGGGGGGGTGAAGGGGGGTGAGGGTGGGGACCCCAAATCAATCCTGGTGAGGAATTTGCTGCTTCAGCCTTTTGTTAAACCTCGGTTCCTTTTCTATCAAATGGTGTCAGATCTTCTACATGCGAGGCCCAGCTTGCCTCACTGGTCAGACAGACCTGCCCATCTCCTCCAAGCCCTTCCCTGGAGAGTTTGATCCCCATCTCACAGTCCTTCCTGGGAGGGGGAGGTGCAGCACAGACCAAATTAAGGCCCTGCTGGGAGTGACAAGTAAATGAGTGCAGGGCTACTCAGCTCTGTCTGCCCTTTCAGAAAGCAATCAAGTCAAATTATCTATGAGAAGAAGCGAAGCTCACGGCTGAGGGGGCGTGCAAATGAGAACCAGATTCACGCGCAGGCTGACTTGAGAAAGCCCAGGAGCTGTAGAAAGAAAGAAAAGAGCGAGAGAGAGAGAGAGAGAGAGAGAGAGAGAGAGAAAGAAAAGAGAGAGAAATCTCCACCCCCAGACTCTGCTTACTTTGCATACTTTGATTCTTGTTCATTTCTCCCCTCTGTTTGTTTCCTTCTGGAATCTTCTCCAACTAGACTGAGGACTCCGAAGTCAGGCATAGGAGAACCTCTGGGTGTGGGTTTGGGGAGGAAGAAGGAGAGGGGAGTGGGTGCTTTGGCAGGAATGTGCCTGGGCTCTGGGTGACCTCCCAGCAGGAATGATGGGAAGGGACCAGAACTGGTTTAGGTCTGCACTGCACCCTGCAGCTTTTTGTCCGGACTGCAAGTCATCTGTAGACTCTGTAAGATGCATTTGAACCCCTCAGGCCATTAGTTCTCCACCGGGCAAATGTACTCCCCAGGGGACACTTGGCAATATCTTGAGATATTTTTGGTTGTCATAGCGTTGAGGGGTTTTGCTACTGATAGTTATTGAATAGAGGCCAGAATGGGCTAAACATCCTGCAAATGCACGAGACAACCTCCCACAACATCAAATTGTCAGCCGAAAATTTCAATAGCGCTCAGACTGAGAAAACTGCTTGACTAGGGACCAATGACAAACAGTCTGGAAGTAAGGAAGTGGGAGATGGAGCACCTTCACAGCTGCCCTCCCCCCCACCTCTCTTCATTGTGTGCTAAGCATCTCCAGCACCCTCAATTGAAATGGGAGGCTGAAGTCACTAGAAGTGACCTCCCCAGTGATGATTTCTTCCCCTTGGAAACAGCAAAAGTGATAAAAGTGATGCGAACACTCACCACCTATGGGCTCCCACTGGGCTCTAGTCCTTACCCTTGTGTCCACGCCTGAGAACCATCGTTTCTTCCTGAACAGAACCAACACCAAGAAGCACCTCTCTAGCAGGATCCTGGGCTCCCCTCACATCACCTGCTTAACCCCACCCCTCCCTGACATGTGCATCCAGGTGAGGTCAGGGGGACTTGGAGGAGGAAATGATGCCCCCAAGTGGTAGCCTCTATGGAGTGTGTGCATAGGAAGGGAGAAATCTAATCACTTCACTAAGGCTGCATGCCACTAGCCAGTGGTCGGCAAACTCATTAGTCAACAGAGCCAAATATCAACAGTACAACGATTGAAATTTCTTTTGAGAGCCAAATTTTTTAAACTTAAACTATATAGGTAGGTACATTGTTATTAACTTAATTAGGGTACTCCTAAGGCTTAAGAAGAGCCACACTCAAGGGGCCAAAGAGCCGCATGTGGCTCGAGAGCCGCAGTTTGCCAACCACAGCCCTAGTCCAACAGTCTTTGTTGGGGATGCAACAGGAAATAAAGGAGATGTGGTCCCTGCCCTCAAAGAACTTATAAAGGAAGGCCTGGGGCAGGGGGCGGGGGACAGGGGCAGCTAGAAGGGGGTCAATGGGGGAAAAGAGGGAACATATGTAATACTTTCAACAATAAAGATTTTTTTTTAAAAAAGAACATATTAATAAACAAACCTTTGCCCTGGGTGAGTTTCTCTCTCTCTCTCTCTCTCTCTCTCTCTCTCTCTCTCTCTCTCTCTCCCTTCCTCTTTCAAAAAATGAATAACAGCTTGGCTGGCACAGCTCATTGGTTGAGTGTCGACCTATGAACCAGGAGGTCACTGTTCTATTCCTGTCAGGGCACATGCCCAGGTTGTGGACTGGATCCCCAGTAGCGGGTGTGGAGGAGGCAGCTGATCAATGATTCTCTCATCATTGATTTTTCTTTCTCTTCCTCTCCCTTCCTCTCTGAAATCAATAAGAATATATTTTAAAAAATAAAAATCAATAAACATATCCTTGGGTAAGGATAAAAATAAATTAATTTATTTTAAAACACCTTTAAGGGCACAATATGACAGCTCTGTGCTAGGTGCATGATAAAACTGTCTGATTTAATCCTTCTGCCCAACTGGGTTTTTTTATAATTCAATAAACAGATGCTCAGAGAGATGAAATAATTGGTCCTATTCTACTCACCTCATCAATAGATTTCAAAATCCTGCCACTCCTTCCAACCTGTCATGCTCTCACTCACAAAAACGTAACTCTCCTGGGACTTAAGTTTCCTCATCTCTATAGTTGAGACTAGGGATAACTATTTAGAAGGTGTCTTCCAAACTTAATATTTTATTTGGCCACTAGCAAATTTCAGAGGCTTTCCTTCCATATTTGAATGTATTAACATGTTTTTTGTTGTTTTGATTCTTCAGCTCTTTCTTTCCTGGATTGTTTTCTTATGTCTCCGGATGCTCTCTCCTGCACTCTGCTTTGCTGGCTCCTTTCCTTTAGCTCCTTTGAAATGTTGGGGTTGTCCGAGATTTCATTCTGGACCACTCTCCTCCCACCTCCTGCTGTTCTTTGCTGAGATCATCAGGTGTGATATTTCCATCCCTCTACCACCTGCTGATGGCTCTAGGGTCCAGACATCACCTCTATGTTGAGCTCTAGACGGATATTTTTAACTTCTCCAGAAATATGTCCATGTGTCGTTGCACAAGAACCTCGCTCTTTGTGATGGATGGGAGGGATTGGCCTTCAGCATCCATTCCAACCCTTTCCTTGTATGCTTTTTATTACCTCAGAGCCTGGGGCCATGTGCTGTATTTTCCAGGGTGTAAATCATTGCCCACATATTAGGAGAAATGGCGCAATATTTGGAAAGTGGGAGGAAGGCAGCCACACTTGCTGTTGTTTCAGATGTCACTGAAGGTAGGCAATACTGTGAAGGTTTTTTATTTTTTATTTTTTGGCAATAGCATTGCAGTGGCTAACTTCATAGGTATGAAAAGGCATTTTGCGGGTGGTTGCATCCTGAAACTTTTAGCAGAGCTCCAACTAGGATTTTTTAAAAATTTTTAGAAATGGCATTAAAATGTAGTATCTATAATAATAAAAGTGTAATATGCTAATTAGACTGGATGTCTTTCCACATGACCTTCTGGATGAAGCTGGGGCTGCAAGGGAAGCCTGGGTCTCAGGTGCCAGAGGGAAGCCGGTGCCATCAGCCTGGGGAAGGAAGGCCTACTCTTGCACAAATTTCGTGCATCGGGCCTCTAGTATTTAGAGAAAAGTGCAAACACCATGCATTTACAGCTCAATACATTTCATAAACTGAGCACATGGACACATGCAATGGCATTCATGTCAAGAACCAGAGCATGAAGGAGAGTATCCCAGAAGCCCCCACCTCAGTCACACTGTCACTCACAGAAGATGACCAAGGTCCCGCCTCCTGGCAACTTAAAGGAGCTCTGCCTGGTTTTGAACTATGCACACGGTATTATGCAGTGTATATTCTTTTGTGTCGGACTTCTTTCCACCCCACTTTATCTTTGTAATATCCACTTATATAGCTCTGTGTAGTTGATCACTTATGCTAACTGGTTTATGTATCCTATTATAGGAAGGTACTGCAATTTATTTCTAAATCCCACTGTTGGTGAGCAAGTGGTGGTTTCTCAATTGAAACCACTACACATTGTTGCTATGCACATGCTAGTACATGTTTTTGGTAAACAACCATATTAATTTGGGGGGGCATGTACAAGGAGTGGAATTCCTGGGATGCATATATTTAGCCTAAGTAGATACTACTAAGCAAATCTCCAAATGTAATTGGTTCTATCAATTTATACTCCACTGGCCATGTACATGAATTTCATCAGTTGATCTTGTCCTGTCAACACTTGTTATATTCCATCTTTCGTCTATTTTAGCTATTTTCATGGGTATATAGTGAAATCTCATTGTTGTTTTTCTCTCCATTTCCCAGGTGACTAAGTGGAGCACCTTTTCATATGTTTATTGGACATTTGAATATTCTCACATAATAAATGCCTATTCAAATCTATCTTTCACTGATTTGTAAGAATTTTTTGTACATTTTCAATGTTAGTTCTTTATTGAACAGACATATTATTGTATTCTGTGCTTTGATATTTTCATCTCATAATGGTGGTTTTTGAAAAACCAGTTTTAGGACAAGTTATCAATGTATTTTTATTTATAGTTAGTATTTTGGGGACCTATTTAATGGTATAATGTTCTTCTATGTTTGCTTCTAAAATTTTATTTTTAAGCCTCATATTTAGACCTGCTACCTATCTCAGTTGATTTTTGTGTATGATGGGAGATCATGATATATATTTGTTCATTAAGCTGACTAATTGACCCATCACCATTCATTAGAAAAATCATTATTTCTCCCCTATTGAAGTGTCATATTTGTGATACATTAGATGCTAATTATGTGTAAGTCTATTTCTATGCTTTCTATTCTGTTTAACTAGTCTATCTGAGTACTAATACTACACTATGTTAATTATGATGGCTACATAATAAGCTTTAATATCTTATAGTAATTCCCCGAGCTTTATTTTTTTATTATTGTTGGCCTTTGCATTTGTGAGTTTTTGTAGATGTCAACTTGTGGATTTGCACACACAAACATACACACACCTGCTTGGATTTCAATTGGGCCGACTCAACAAGAAGGCTGTGCTATTATTGTAATAGTAATTATTGCTAATATGGGTACAATAATGAAATTTAAATGTCAACAAGAGTTTTGAAATCAAGTGTACCCTATAAATAATTAAAAAGAAGCATTTAAAATAAGGGGTTATAGTAACCGAAATTGAAAAGGTGTGGAGGAAAAAGTGAATGTATTCGATTTATTTATTTTAATATTTTTACAAATTAAAACCAACAATAAGTTGAAAATGCCTGAAATCTTATAACCAACCTTTGATAGAATTTTTCAAACAGCACACTAAATAACTTGCAAAATGTCAAAGGGAAGCAAAATGCCAAGGAATCACTGTTTAAACCATAAAAGACCTGAAATTAGAAAGTCAGACCATCTCCTTTTATTAATGAAAAGCTGAGGTCTAGGAAAGCTCAATAACACATTTGAAAAGACTGACATTAGCAGAACTAGGACTGGGACCCTGAAGAATACTCTTTCCACTAACCCAGTGGTTCTCAACCTGTGGGTCACGACCCCTTTGGCGGTCGAACGACCCTTTCACAGGCGTCGCCTAAGACCATCCTGCATATCAGATATTTACATTACGATTCATAACAGTAGCAACATGACAGTTATGAAGAAGCAACGAAAATAATTTTATGGTTGGGTCACAACATGAGGAACTGTATTTAAAGGACCAGAAGGTTGAAAACCACTGCACAACCCGTGCTGGGTCAGCTGATATTCGCCTCTTTAAACCAGCAGGAATGGTTGTGGGAAGGGAACTGGGCAGCTGCTGTTTTCTTAAATGCCACAGGGACTTTCTTTTCATCTGTTAACCTGACATGTGCATTACATCAGCTCAGGAGCTTTCTCTCTAAGAGTAAAGCCACAACTTCATTCAGGGAACAGGCTCTCCTCCCCACTGAACCCCGAGGCTGGCGGTGCCCCCTGATGGGACCGTGGAGCCCTCTCCCTGTGCACACTGCACCAGGGAGGACAGTCTCGACCTCTGACGTGTCTCCATTCCACCTGGCTTTTAGGAGCACCTAGTAAATAGCCACTTTCCCTCATTGCCCCAGCTGCCAGCGCCTGAGGCTCCTGGCATGAGGAAGTGTATGACGAGGTCGATAGCAGTAAATTCTCAGGCCAACGCTGATTCCAGTTCTTCTGGGCTTTGTATTGAGCTTTTCTTGGTTAATGGCTTCTGTGAGAAGTCAAGTGTGACCAAGTGACCGGAAGAAGCAAAAGATTCCAGGCTGGCATTGCAACTTTCCTCCAAATTAGACGTTACATGGAGATAATAAAAATGCCAGGATGCATGGCCTAGAAATACAAACGCATTAGCCAAACACTCAAGTGGAGTAGTTGACAGTGTGAAGGCTGTGGAATGTTTAGACTTCTGGTGGCCCTACAGCTATATCCCAGATCTGCCATTCTCCTACACTACCATCAATTTGGAAGAACAGATCTTTCTAGGCCAAATATGGGCCCATACATTACACAGAGGAGATAAATAAAGAGTAAGGGACTCTATAGAGTTGCAATTTATGAAGCACTTAAAGCCTGCCAGGCACTCGTCTATATCTTTAATGTGGAGCATCTCATGTATCCTTCAAAATAGCCCAATATTTTGTCAGTGCTGTTAGCTCTATTCTGCAGGTGAGGAATCTGAAGTTAGGCAGTCAGTGGTAGAGTGAGGTAGGAGCCCAGTAAAATGGTCCCACAGCCCGTGCTCCTAACCACACAGCATAGCATGAATGCACATGAGAAAGAGTAGGTGCCACTGGCGGGATTGAATTTTCTACAACCAATGCAGCTTTTCTTCTCTGCTTTCTCTCTCCTTCCCTCTCCTTGCTGTTCTCTATCTGACATACCTTCCCTTTCATTTTTCCCAACTTGTGCTGCTCTATTACTACTGTGGCATCAGTAAACAATCTAATCTTCGGCCTATAGGCTACTGACCCTTCACTGAGTGCAATTATGGCTCTCCTTTTTGTTTGATGTTTCTCTAGCCCAGCCGTGGGCAAACTACGGCCCGTTTGAAATGAATAAAACTAAAAAAAAAAAAAAGACCGTACCCTTTTATGTAATGATGTTTACTTTGAATTTATATTAGTTCACACAAACACTCCATCCATGCTTTTGTTCCGGCCCTCCAGTCCAGTTTAAGAACCCATTGTGGCCCTCGAGTCAAAAAGTTTGCCCACCCTTGCTCTAGCCCATCCTTCATATATTTCCTCATATATTATTCCTCCCTTCATCACTCACTTTTTTCCTTCCTTCCTTCCTTCCTTTCTTCCTTCCTTCCTTCCTTCCTTCCTTCCTTCCTTCCCTTCTTCCTTCCTTTCTTCCTTTCTTTCATCAAAATATCTAGTTAAACTATATCCAACACTGTGAGCTAGATCATTGCTTCTCTCCTGAAATAAATTTTGCCCCTTCTCTACCCTAGAAAGAACATTTGGAAATATATGAAGACATTTTTATTTAATTTAAAAATTATTTTCTTATTGAGATAGAGTTGACACATGATATGATATTAGTTTAAGGTAATGATTCGATATTTATACATATTGCAAAATGATCACTACAATAAGTCTAGTTACAACATTTCTTTCTTGCGATGAGAATTGAGATTTACACTCTTAGCAACTGTCAAAAATGCAATACGGTATTTTTAGCTATAATCGCCATGCTGTACATCACATCCCCAAGACCTATTTGTTTTATAACTGGGAGTTGGTACTTGTTGACGCCCTTCACCCATTTTGTCTATCCCCCACATCCCACCTCTGGCAACCGCCAATCTGCTCTCTGTATCTGTAAGCTTGGTTTTTATTCATTTTGTTTTTTAGATCCCACAAATAACTGAGATCATACCGTCCTTTTCTTTCTCTGACTTATTTCACTTAACATAATGCCCTTATGGTCCATTCATGTTGCCAAGATTTTATTTTTTATGGCAGAATAATATGTATATTAATTATACATTATATAATGTATATGTATTAATTATATATATTATATAGTATTTATTAAGTTGTGTGGCAAGAGTGAGACTCAGGCCTAGACAAGGTTGGCTTGGGTTAGGACTCTTGGCTCAGAGGAAACTGAATAGATGGACAATAAACCAAGATAGAAGTTCAGGCTGGGCCAAGGAGGTAGGGCTTTATTGCATACACAGACAGAGGGCCTCCGGAACTAAAACTACCCCTAGCACCACCTGCTGATTGTTGGAGAGCATTCCTGGCACTGTTGATGACTGGCTCAGACACAGGGTAGAGTTAAACCTCTAAGTAGAGGGCTTTGGGACAAACAACCAAGAGGGTCTAAAGCAGAACTAACCTGTGCCACCCAGCCATGTGGAATCTGAGATTACATCTGTATTACAATTGCTCTTCTCAAAAAGTGCCCCATCCCTTTATGGCTTAGGCTTATTATTTAGATGTAATTTTGTGACTGGGTACCTCTGTGTCTTTTATTTACCCTCATAAAATGTTATTTTGTGCTGTGCTCACAAATCCATAAGCGATATCTTCTATTGATTTTGCAGCTGTGCAAACTCAGTTGAAGAGAGGTGAACTGGCTTCCCGGGATCACACGTAAGGTGACAAAGCCACTGGAGTTGAGTCCATATCTTCTGAGTCATGTTCTCTTTTCCTCCGTAACTGCTGTTTCTAATAATTTCATGAAATACCACAAAATAGCTTCTTATTTTCTCTAAGTATTTCTAATACTTCATGAGATGCTTTATTCCGATTCACAATGATTACTCCCTTTCCTGAATTCCTAGGTTTCCATTACATCTATTTAAATAGCTAGATATTTTAATTGCATTTTGATGTTCAAATCCTATATAATAAAAGTCTAATATGCTAAGTGTCCAACTGTTCATGCAACCATCCAACCAGTCGCTATGATGCGCACTGACCACAGGGGGTCAGATGCTCTGACCGGTAAGTTAGCTTGCTGCTGGGGTCCAGCTGATCGGGACTGGGTGAGATAGGCCGGACACACTCTGGAGCCCTCCCAACCCCGATTGTGCATTGGTTGGGTCCCTTGGCCTGGTCTATGCCCTCTTGCAATCCGGGACCCCTCGGGGGATATCCACAGGCCAGGCTGAGGGACCCCACCGGTGCACAAATCTGTGCACCAGGCCTCTAGTGAGAATATAAGTAGCCAGCACAGGAGCTTTGCCCAGGATGTCCTTCTCTTTCTCAAAATAGCATGGGCACTTAATAATTCATACTCGGTGTTCCATAAACATTTGTTACATTAAGGAGCTTGATGATTACTCCCTTTCCTGAATTCCTAAGTTTCCATTACATCTACTTAAATAGCTAGATATTTCTATTGTATTTTGACGTTCAAATCCTATATAATAAAAGCCTAATATGCTAAGTGTCCGACTGTTCATTTGACCATTCAACCAGTCGCTATGATGCACACTGACCACTGGGGGGCAGATGCTCTGACCGGTAAGTTAGCTTGCTGCTGGGGTCCAGCTGATCGGGACTGGGTGAGATAGGCCGGACACACTCTGGAGCCCTCCCAACCCCGATTGTGCATTGGTTGGGTCCCTTGGCCTGGTCTATGCCCTCTTGCAATCCGGGACCCCTCGGGGGATATCCACAGGCCAGGCTGAGGGACCCCACCGGTGCACAAATCTGTGCACCAGGCCTCTAGTGAGAATATAAGTAGCCAGCACAGGAGCTTTGCCCAGGATGTCCTTATGCAACCATCCAACCAGTCGCTATGATGCGCACTGACCACAGGGGGTCAGATGCTCTGACCGGTAAGTTAGCTTGCTGCTGGGGTCCAGCTGATCGGGACTGGGCAAGATGGGCCAGACACACCCTGGAGCTCTCCCGCGGTCCCTCTCGGTTCAGCAGGCCAGTCCCTACCAGCCCTAATGGGGACTGGGCGAGACTGCCCCAATGGGCCACAATCGGTCCAATCGGGACTGGGTGAGATTAGGCCGGACACGCTCTGGAGCCCTCCTGCGGTCCCTCCCCACCCCGATTGTGCACTGGTTGGGTCCCTCGGGCTGGCCTGCGCCCTTTTGCAATCCGGGACCCCTCAGGAGATGTCCGCAGGCCAGGCTGATGGACCCCATCGGTGCACAAATCCGTGCACCGGGCCTCTAGTGAGAATATAAGTAGCCAGCACAGGAGCTTTGCCCAGGATGTCCTTCTCTTTCTCAAAATAGCATGGGCACTTAATAATTCATACTCGGTGTTCCATAAACATTTGTTACATTAAGGAGCTCTTTCAGACACCTGTCTATTTTAGTTCCTATTGTCCTCCTTTTTCTAATTTTGAGCCGTCTGCATGTGTTGAACATTATGCTTAACATTCACACATTATCTTATTTAGATACAATTATTATATGCATTATATGGTTAAGGAAAGAGAGACAAAGTATTGGTTTTTAAGCCGTCTGCATGTGTTGAACACTATGCTTAGCATCATTCACGCATTATCTTATTTAGATACAATTATTATCTGCATTATATGGTTAAGGAAAGAGAGACAAAGTATTGGGTTTGTTTTCACAAGACCACAGAACTCAAGCCTTCGTCAGCCTGATCCCAGAGCCCAACCTCTTAATCACTGCTATATTTTGCCTCAAGACCACCCACCAAGTGATAATGGTCCCTCAACTTGAACCCACGAGCTCTGGTTCTTGGTTGCTAGAGTCATCATTAGACCCTCCACCAGGGGAAATCAAGGAGTCAAAAAAGCTCTTCATTCCCTCCCAACTAGCCCCCCACCTGCACTAACATGGTATTCCTCAGGGTCACTTTCCACTCTGGCACACAAACTACAACGAAAAACGCTGGGGCATCCAACTCCAATACTGGCATCTTAAACAGTCCATCTAATCACCCTAAGCCCCCATCATCACTCTAAGCCCCCAGAAAGCTCTCTTTCCCTCCACTCCCTTCTGGCTCTCCCGAGGCATTCCTTTGAGCCTTTCCATCCCAACTAAAACCAGATATGTTAGGAATGGCATCATGTTTCTTCACAACTAATTAGCTAGACTATGAAATCATTCAGCAAGCAGCTCCCAAGCTACGTGAATCAGTCGAAACACATTTCCTTCCATTTTTATAACCCTGTCGATGGAAGAAGGGCCAGGAGGTGGATGAAGGACAGGGATATCGCCAGGTATTGTTAGCTTTTCCCTGGGTAGTTGAAGCGAGAGCAGCCCAGGTCAGCTGAGCAGCACGATCTCTTTGGCAAGGCTGGGACGTAGCAGGGGCCCGGTAGATGCATATTGGATTGATTATAAAGCAGGAAGTGAAATCTGACGTGGTTGACACTTAACACCCTCGCCACATCCTGACTCCTAGACGATGAGAATAAAGATATTGTGTTTTCAGTGGCACTGACGTTTTTATACCTTTTAATGAAAGGGGAAACAACTTTTTGGGACTGGTTGAAAGGATAAGAAGCAGAGAACCCCTTCACAGGCTTTGGGTGGATAGGGGATTTGAGTAGGAAGTTGTATAAGGAAGGAAACATCAACTCCTATATTTGGGGTGAATAAAGCCAATGAATTTGCTTCAGCCTGGACAAAGAATGGTTTGGGTTAAAAAAAAAAAGAAAAAGAGCAATTCAAAACAGAAAAATCCAACCTTTAATTCTTTATTACTGAAATAGTTGAGATTTTTTTTTTAATGCTTTCACTCCCAGGAATTGGAACCATGTCCTAAACTGTGTAAGGCTACTGAGGACATACGGACTGGAAACACAACTGGGAGCCTGTAGATTAATAGCACATCTTGGCTGAATAAACAGATGACAACTTGCAATAATACAGTCTGGGGGTTTGAACAGGTCCCTGGAAATCACTCCCTTCAGCAATCCCCACCCCACTCCAAGAGCTTGCCTTTTAAACATCTGAAGGCAAACGGGAAACGATTTCTGACCACCTGTAGGAAAGCCATGGCTGTGTTTCCCTCCGTAACGTGTTTCCATGAGTAAACAGCTGGAATTTATTTTTTTTGTTATTGTGAACTTAAGTCTCTCTCGCCCTAAGTGATGATCCTTTGTTCATAGTCCACATTGGGTGACAGTGAAATAGAGCCAGCTTCCTATCTGATACAATGTGTAGTTGGTGTGAGTAGGTGATGTGGATTCTACTGTCTCCGGAGGGTGGATGAGCAGCATTGTCTACAAAAGGGAACCAGGGCCCCAAACAGGATGCCGCTGAGTAAATCGGGGTGGTCAGGGGCTCCACAGGAAATACCATCAACCATCATGTAGCAACAACACTAACAGATGTAATAACATCTAACACCATGACAGCAGTTTATAATTTTTAGAAAATTTTCACATAATCTAATTTGGTAGTCACTTTAAAATATATTTAACTCAGGTATAACTCTTACCTCACCATCACAAAAGCCCCTTCAAATATCCATAGAGTAAGTAGCAATGTCTTATTAACTTGACACGAATAGCATTTTTTAAAAAGTAAATCTTCTTCTCCTCTTCAAAGTATATTATTCTTATTTCAGTACATTTATGTGCTTTTTTTCTACAATCATATTCTTCCCACGAAAGTGATTCTCATTTTCTTTCCACTTTCATTGTGTAAGATCCCATAATTCTTTTTGTAACTATTGTTTTCCTGCTCTGCGTTCCATGCCACACACACACACACACGCACACGCACACGCACTCACACATGCACGCACGTGCCCACACACACACACACACACACACACACGCACTCACACATGCACGCATGACCAAAAACAAAGGGAAGAACAACCTCTTGGTTAACTGAATCAAAATTCTCTAATGGTTCATTGATACAGTCAATAGTGTGTATGATGGGTTCTGCTTCTCATGTGTTATTTTTAGGAAAGTACCTTTTCTTTTTCTATTTTTTCCCTGCCGTGCTACTCCCATCACTCCTGCACACCTACACACCCAAAGGTGTGCATGAACGTGTGGGAACTCCACTCTAAGCTCATTGCACTGTGCTACCAAGACATAGCATTGGTCTCCGCTTGGTGGGGGAAATATTTGGATGCATTATTTAAGAAAAGTGATATTAAGGATGTGGTCACTCTTATCTTGCTTTATGGTTGAATCAACTGATACACTGTGGAAAGGTCACAGGATCTGAAGTCAAAAAGACAAAAAAATTTAAGTCAAAAAGACCCAGCCCTGACTGGGAATGTAGGGAAGACACATAGTCCGCTTTGGGCAGCTGTCTGCTCACTGTGGAAAACATTGCTGTTTTCTGAAGTATCTTTCTCATGAAATAACAAATAATGGGATCGTGGGCCTAAAGGCTTCCTAATCCCTCAGCTTCTATGCAGGTATAAAGTTATTGATAATGGCTGTTAGGACCATACCTTTTCGTTTGAAGGGGCAGCATTTCACAGTAAACAGGTATCTAGACCCTGTAGACAGAGTGCCTGGGCTTGTATCCAGGTGTTGCTGCTTCCGGGCTATGTGATCTTGGGCAATTCACCACCTGAGGATATCTTTTCCTTTGCTTATTCAGAGAGAGTGGAAAGGAGGGAGAGGGAAGGGGAAAGAGAGAGAAACATCCATGTGGAAGAGACACATTGACTGGCTGGGCACATGGATTGGTTGCCTCTCACATACTCCCTGATCAGGGGCCATGGAGTGAACCGCAACCCGGGTTCATAGGGAAGACACATAGTCCGCTTTGGGCAGCTGTCTGCTCACTGTGGAAAACATTGCTGTTTTCTGAAGTATCTTTCTCATGATATAACAAATAATGGGATCGTGGGCCTAAAGGCTTCCTAACCCCTCAGCTTCTATGCAGGTATAAAGTTATTGATAATGGTTGTTAGGACCATACCTTTTCGTTTGCAGGGGCAGCATTTCACAGTAAACGGGTATCTAGACTCTGCAGAGAGAGTGCCTGGGTTTGTATCCAAGTGTTGCTGCTTCCCAGCTATGTGATCTAGGGCAATTAATTCACCACCTGAGGATATCTTTTCCTTTGCTTTTTCAGAGAGAGTGGAAAGGAGGGAGAGGGAAGGGGAAAGAGAGAGAAACATCCATGTGGAAGAGACACATTGACTGGCTGGGCACATGGATTGGTTGCCTCTCACATACTCCCTGATCAGGGGCCATGGAGTGAACCGCAACCCGGGTTCAGCCAGGAATAAACCTGTGAACTTTCACTGCAAGGACCAACACTCTAACCACTGAGCGACATTGGCCAGGGCAGTAAAAGCAATATTTAATGAGGATTTACTGTTTTAGGTATGGCACTGGGTATTTTCTCACATGAACCCTGTTTATAAGCTGTAAAATGTTGTTTTGTTGAGACAGGGACAGATGTAGCTGAATGGTTTTATAGATTTTTATAGATAAAAACTAAGCGTTGACAAGAGTAATGACAGTCAGCAGCAAACAGAAGCAGAACTCAAATATATAACTCCCAGTTTCCACCGTGCCACGCAAGTCATTTTTTTACCTTAACCTTCTTTGTCACTAAACATTTTATGAAATAATTTAAGCACATTTGAGAAATGGACTATAGAATCAGCCTAATTGATGAAAGTTTAATATTTTACTCTATTTGTTTCAGAATTGTTCTTTTTAATACCAGTATGTGTAGTCGTAGTCATTTACAAAAATTAAATATTACAAATTCAGTTGAAGACCGCTATGAAGTCCAATTCAATTCCATTTAAACTGAGAAAAAAAAAAGTGAATTATCATCCTCAGCCAACACTGCCACAATATAGAGCTGAGCCGGAGAAAGTGGCGAGTGGATACTGGATGATTTTATGTGGGTGTTTGGTTTGTTTCCTTTTACGTTATTCAAAATCGTGCTCCTCTGACTAGTGTGTTGCTTAATTAAAAATTAAGTTCCCTGCCACATCCATCGGTGGTTGAGGTCCGGGAAAGGTGTAGAAGTAAAGCAACTCTCTGCGCAACACAGAATTACATGTGACGGGCGCTGAAGTGCCAGAACCTGGGGAGCTGCTGGCATTTCGCTGTGCTGCTCCAGTCATCCTTCAACGTTAGTGATTTTCTCATTTTTCAGTCCGGGGAGCTCTCGGTTATTTATGGAACCTACTTCCAATGAACACAATGGAGCTGTGAATTTGGCTTTTGTTTTCTGACTTAGGAGTAAAGTGCAAAGTGGATTTCATGGAGACGTCGATACCATACTCGCAACCATGGAGTTGGGCTTTGGGAGAAATACAGGGTATCGTGTGTGTTATTGGAATACCCCTGGCAAGGACTAACTAGTCACTGAACTAGTAACTGGGTGCTAGGTGACTATGATTCTAGCAGCCGTGGACCTGAGTTACTGGGTTCAAGAAGACTAATGGAGCCCAGCTGGTGTGGCTCAATGGTTGAGCATTGACCCAAGAACCAACACGCCTCCGGTTTGATTCCTGGTCAGAGCACAGGCCCGGGTTGTGGACTCCATCCCCAGTGGGGGCTGTGCAGGAGGCAGCCAATCGATGACTTCCTCTCATTGATGTTTCTATCTCTCTATCCCTCTCCCTTTCTCTCTCTCTCTCAAAACCAATCAAAAATATATTTAAAAACGAAGAAGACTGATGGAGAACTTACCCAGCTAAGGATTCCATAATTTACAAAAGATATTGGGAATTTTAATAAACAGAAGACATTTTCACAAAACTAGTATTATAACAAAGAGTGAGTATATGGCATCTTTGTTATAATAAAGGTCATGATTATATGCTTACTTTGATCAGTCTCTGTGAAAACCACTTTAAATATACTTCCTCGTAAAATCCTCATAATGACCCTATTCAAAATGCTTAGGTTCATGTTGTAAGTAAGGGAACTTCAGCTTAGACAGTTCAAGCAAATCTAGAAAGCAATTTATATTCACCCAGTTATTGAGTGACTAGAAAAAGCTCTGTCTAAATCGGTGATGGTCTCTCAATCATCATCGTGAAGGCTGGCCTTCCTCCCAACAGAGCCTGTCAAATTCTACTGTTTAATGTATTCAAGTTACCCAGGAAGCAAAGTAGGGAAAAGGGAAATGAGAAAATAAAAGATATGTCTCTTGCTCTGTTTTCCCACAGCAAACGCTGCACATTAGCCCTGCTTATACTGAATTTTCAAGCGTGACCTTCTGTTTGTTTCATTATCACATCACCGTTATTTTAATCTTGTACAGCCCCAGGTGGGTATAGCACCAAGTTTTAATCGAGGGAGTTCAGAATAAAACATTTCTGCTACCTTAACAGTTCCCAAGATTCATGGGATTGCCATAGCTTGCTGTTTTCTCACTGCACAACATACCCCTTCCCAAAAGGTTTTTGCTAATTTTTGTTTTTTAAATAAAAGATAACCATACTTACAAAATTAATACTGTTTTAAGAATGTCATTGTGGCCCAGCTGGTGTTGTTCAGTGGTTGAATATCAACCTATGAACCAGGAGGTTGTGGTTCGATTCCTGGTCAGGGCACATGCCTGGGTTTGCAGGCTCAATCCCCAGTGGGGAGCGTGCAGAAGGCAATGATGGATGAGTCTCTCTCTCATCATTGATGTTTCTCTCTCTCTCTCCCTCCCCCTTCCTCTTTGAAATCAATAAAAATATATTTTAAAAAATAATGTCATTATGCTCTTAGCATAGTAAAGACAACAAATGGAATTAGAATACCTGCTAGCACAGTGCTTGCCTGGTACATAATAAGTCACCAATAACTTATTAATATCATTATTATCTTTAGTAAAATAAATCATGGCAAACAGATAGCAACAACGGGGATGGGTTCAACTTCCCAATTTATCAAGGAAGACCCTGGAGCAGGAACGGAGCCTGGGAAGAGAGAGAGCTTTTGTTTCCTTGAGCACAACAGTAGGCTCTCATGGTGCTGCCTAGGAGCTGTGGTTCAGGTTGGGAGGATAAACTCCAGAGGAAGGGGAATGGCATGATGGGAAAACATTCGTTGTCAGTCCTCAGATCGTGAGCCATGAAGGGAAGGTCATAAAGGTTGTAACTTTTTTCCCTTTGGCTGCTCCCATCAGGGCAGGCCCATGCCTGGGTGCATTGCCTCCCACCTCCGCTCTGCACATGGGAGGCTGCCTGCCCCTCGGTCCCCGCACCCCTCCCTCTCCTCCCCGAAACAGAAGTTGCTAATTGAGGCGGACCCCGGGCATTGCCTGGGCCCATTAATCACGCGTGTGACAGGCATCCTATCTCTTCCATCTCCTCGGGGTGACTGACTGCCTGAGCCCGCTGAGGGCCGGAGGACGGAGGGCAGGTTTAGTGCTCGGCTGCTCTCTCCACCCACACACGCTCCATCCGTTTGGGTGCCACGTCTTTTGATTTCCTTCTTTCACGAAGCTGACCCGAAGGACTGAGGTCCGAGGTTTAGATTTGGGCGTTGAGGTGGGTAGGTGCCAGGTTTCAACGCTTAACTCAATTTGGACGACAGCTCCAGCCAGTTTTGCCAAACCAGCTATTCACAGAGCCCTTTGTTAAGGTGGGAGCCTTAACCCAGCTTCGAGTCAGGTGATACGATACTCTCCTGCTTGTTTGGCTTCTGACCCTTTCATGTCTATCACTTGGCAACCCTTCTGGGAGGAGGCGGGGGAGGGGAGTACATGGTTGCAAAGCAAGATTCAGGCATTCCTGGGCCCCAGATTCTAATAACCATTAAAAAAATACCTCAACTTACCTTCACTACCAACCATGACCATGAACAACAAACAATTACATTTATTTTATGCAAGATATTGGTTTTATGTACAAATGTCAGAAGCTAAGGATGTATTGATTATAGTCTTCTCTCACAAATTCTACACAATGGACCCGCTTTTGCTATTTATTAGCAACATAGGGATACTCATAGAAGAGCCTTCAAGCTGCTGTGGAAGTCTAGGGACCTATTGAAATCTCTGTGCTTTCATGTTCTTTAATAATAATAATAATAATAATAATAATAATTCAACTTAACTGATGAATCAGAAAGAATTAGCAAATTAAAATCAACAGAATAAAAATATGAGGCTTATGTTAGGTAAGGAATTAATAAATATTGGGGAAAGACCCAGTAGCTGTTGTAACCCAGATTACTTCATTTTAAAAGTGAGAAGTATAGTCCCTCCACTCTAATCTTACGCAACTGGATTAGCACTTAAATTCAGCAGACAAGACACACACATTCTTTTCATATAGGTGTTCACTAAATTACATTGAAATAAATATTATACGACTTTGTGTAGGATTTGGTTAGAAGGGTGTATCTTCATTTTCCTAATTCCCTGAAAATTAAATTTCAAGCATTCCTGGCTCCCAGACTCCTGGGTCCCCTAAAATAAATGTGATTGTTCGTACTTTATGGTCCTTGTTAGAGAGAAGATAAGCAGGATTAGATAGATGGCTTTTTACATGGTTACGAGAAAGTCAGTTCCTTCAGTAATTTCCTCATGAGAAATTGGGAGCCTCACATTTATCTCTCACTCATTTCAAATGTTAATTTAGAAAGCTGTTCAACTCCAACAGTGCTCAGTGGAAACAGGCAACATGGGGTGGGCTGACTGGGAACACTTCTAACTACCAAGTCCTGATTTCTCTGTCATGAAATTATCTAGGTTGAGTGATTTCCCTCTTAGAAGCTCCTATTACTTATCCAGCTTCATTTTTTTTTAAGCTTAAACATTTAGCAGCAAGGAAGTCATTCAAATGTGTTGAAATATTAGTCTCCCAACGAAGACTCTTAAAACAACATATTGTTTCAACACTCCCTGCTCCAAGGACTAGTTGTTTCAACAATCCCAGGGTCTCGGCTGGAGGACAGCTGACCCTCTCTTCTTTGTGGGGTCTGAGACTTGCATGCTGTCTGAGCATCTCTTAGTTCGGGGCAATCCAGTTCATTCATTGCCTTTGCGTCTTCCTTTCCTTATACTGTCATTGCGTCAGAAAAAAAGGTTAACATTTCTTAACATAAAAGTCCACATGGAAGTTCCAGTTATACCGACTTACAGAGAAAGCTCAACTATCATCCAAAGCATGGTCATCAAATGGCAATCATTTCTTCAGTAAAGAAGAAATCATTTCTTCATAGTTTCAAGAGTCAGAATGTAATCTTTCAGCTCTTGGATTTCAGGCATTTTACTCATTGATTCATCAGAATAAGTACCACCAGTGTTTTCTTGATTTTTTTTTGCTTTACTTTTATTACAGTGAGACAATTAAGTGAACTAAACAAATATTGCTTGAGGAAAGAAGATGTGTCAGCCACTGTTGCAGACCCTGGAGAAGATGCCTCAATGAATAACACCTGTCTTACCAGGTCTAACAGGGAAAACCAACACATGTTAATAACTGATACATGACCATTGTCATGGACACTGTGCAAATGTACATATAAAGTGCGGTAGGGATATGGAGGGAGATGGGAGGGCTTCTATAATTTCTAGTGTGCATGTGAAAGAAATATGTCAATATAGCATTATATAAAGTTCTCCCTCATAAAATCTTCTTGTGCATTTCCCCCACTTGTTCTTACGAAGACAACCCATTCTGGGCTCATTTCAAGCCCTTCCTCACCCCTCTGTCACACCCACGCTCAACTTTCTACAAATTATTGTCTGCGCTTCGCAATTGGTTTCATATGTCTTCTTCCCCCAGCTACCCACTCATGCTCTTGATGGCCTCCTTGCAGCCAGTAATGAGGGCGTTGCCTGTGTGGTTAGCAGAATGTAGGTTAGGCCAGGAAGCTTTGTGTGAAAGAGGAGTTGTTGGCGGCTTGGCTGAGAGAGCAGAGCCTGCCAAAGATGGCTTTGCTGCTGGCGTTAGAAGTGAAGGATGGTGGCCACAGGCTGGTTGGCCCCCAGGGCTTTTAAAGAGTTCATGAAAAATGACATTATTGTACACGGAGGTTATTTGGCATCCCCACTCCAAGCTCACACACAGAGTGCGCATCCTGTTTTGGCCAGTGGATGTTTAACATTGTTTCTGCTGACCACAGACTTTGAAGCTCCATGTGCACTTATAATTGGCCTGTGAAGGGCTTCCCTGAGCAGAATCGTTTGAGACATTGAAAGTTTTCCATAACAAGTCAGATGTACCACGCCTTCCACTAAAAGCCACAGATTTGGCCACAGCGTTCATTTACTCTTTGTTTTGGATTTACAAAGTCCTTGCTCACTCTCGGGTTCAGCATTGAGAAAGATGAGCGTTCACTCCTGGTTGGATACCCAGAATATCTTGGGAACTATTCTTGTTTTTTCACCATCCCTTTCCTTTTATAAAAATGGGAATGTATCTTGCCACATTCTCATCGGAGTTTTGTGTAATAAACATAAAATAAATCGAGAAACAAGAAGATAAGAAGTAGAACAAAATTTCCACTACTTTCTACTCTGTTCACACAACCAGGAGAGAGACATACATCCGCCCTGCATTTAGAATTAGAAAAAGCCAGGTGTTTAGGGATAAAAACTGAATTGGTGATCTTTAGGACCCACTTTGGTCCAATTCAGCAAACATTTGTGGAACACGGGGCCCTCGACTAAATACTTGGGATTCAAAGATGTGTAAGATGTGGTCGCCAACCTCAAGTTGCTCACTGACTACAGAGACAGGAGAAAGTCAACAGTCACTCGCCGTAAGGTGTGGCAAGTGTTGAAACAGCTGGATACCAACTACCACTGGGAGCTCAGAGGCAGGACATAGAGCTGAACCAACCTCTGGGCATAGGGAAGGCTGAATAGATGAAGGAGAAGAGAAAATATTTGAGGTGGGTATTTAAAGTGAAGTACAACAGTCTCTTGGATCTATACATGGGGGGAAAATGAGATCCAGAAATATGTAGTTACTTGCCTGGGGGCCCACAGATCACAGGGCAGGTCATTATAGCCAGGGAAGAGCAAAGAGGAGAGATGGATAAGAGGGTAAACAGGTGAGTGGCTCTGACAGGCTGGAAACACATGAGGGAGGAGTTCAATATTTCTGAACAACAGCATCAACAGACACTCGTAGGATTATTCAAAAGCTTACCCCAAGAAGACACCAGAGGCGACAGAAGGCCACGCCAGGACCCTCCCCACTGAGCTCTGTGGGAGAATATCTATTTAACTTACTCTTAATGATTTGTATTTGTGAGAAGACATATTGAATCACTATTCATCCTTCTTATTGCTTCCAGTTTTGGAAAACTGCTGGTCTGTGAAATAACATGTTAGGGATCCACAGAATTACCCATGGCATCACGGACCGTCATTTGTTGAGTCTGTGTACATCTGCGGATTAACCACCGCCGGACTGTGCTCTGTGAAGTCTGGTCAGACAGCGGTTTGAGCTCTTAAGTTATAGCGTCTACAGGAATTTAGTCATCTGCACAAATAAGCAAAACAAAATGCGCACCATGGAAGTAGGTCACTTGATAAAAGTAGGTCATTTGACAAAGTTTAAGGAAGGACTGAATTTCTCTCCAGGAAAGACTTTTCATTCTTGGTGTCCACTGGCCTTCTTCTCTCCTATTCCCCTCACTTCAGTCCTGACTGCTCCTCTCCCTTTGCCTACAGCGTAGGTGTTCTGCAGAGTTTTGCCCTTGTCACTTCCTCTCCCTCCAAGTTCCCGCAGCTCCGTGGGCAATGCTCCCACTGCCTTCCGTTCTCCCGTTCCCACGCGCCGCCCCTCCGCCGCAGGTGCACTGACTACATCCTGGAGGAAGGCCCAGCTCATCCTCTCTGGACACACACGTGGTCACTTCTTCCTGAGCTGCGGCCTTTCTCCTGAATGTTTCTCTTGTGAAAGGACGCTGCTATCCTACCTGGGCCAGAAACCTGGACTTCACCTCCGCCTTCTCTCTCCTTCCACACACATCTTGGTTATCCACAGCTAATCTGTTGATTCCATATTCTTATCTTCTCTGCATATCAGACTAGAGCCATCAGTTGCAAGGAAAAGAAACTAACTCAGGCCCTAGCTGGTTTGGCTCAGTGGACAAAGCATTTATAGCGTTTAATCTATTTTATTTTATTTTTTTAAATATATTTTATTGATTCAAGCTTACCCCAAGAAAACACCAAAGGTGACAGAAGGCCATGCCAGGACTCTCCCCACTGATCTCTGTGCAAGAATATCTATTTAACTTACTTTTAATGATTTGTATTTGTGAGAAAACATATTGAATCACTATTCATCCTTCTTATTGCCTCCAGTTTTGAAAAACTGCTGGTCTGTGAAATAACATGTTAGGGATCCACAGAATTACCCATGGCGTCACGGACCGTCATTTGTTGAGTCTGTGTACATCTGCGGATTAACCACCGCTGGACTGTACTCTGCGAAGTCTGGCCAGACAGCGGTTTGAGCTCTTAAGTTATAGCGTATACAGGAATTTAGTCATCTGCACAAATAAGCAAAACAAAATGCGCACCATGGAAGTAGGTCACTTGATAAAAGTAGGTCATTTGACAAAGTGTAAGGAAGGCCTGAATTTCTCCCCAGGAAAGACTTTTCACTCGTGGTGTCCACTGGCCTTCTTCTCTCCTATTCCCCTCACTTCAGTCCTGACTGCTCCTCTCCCTTTGCCTACAGCGTAGGTGTTCTGCAGAGTTTTGCCCTTGTCACTTCCTCTCCCTCCAAGTTCCCGCAGCTCCGTGGGCAATGCTCCCACTGCCTTCCGTTCTCCCGTTCCCACGCGCCGCCCCTCCGCCGCAGGTGCACTGACTACATCCTGGAGGAAGGCCCAGCTCATCCTCTCTGGACACACACGTGGTCACTTCTTCCTGAGCTGCGGCCTTTCTCCTGAATGTTTCTCTTGTGAAAGGACGCTGCTATCCTACCTGGGCCAGAAACCTGGACTTCACCTCCGCCTTCTCTCTCCTTCCACACACATCTTGGTTATCCACAGCTAATCTGTTGATTCCATATTCTTATCTTCTCTGCATATCAGACTAGAGCCATCAGTTGCAAGGAAAAGAAACTAACTCAGGCCCTAGCTGGTTTGGCTCAGTGGACAAAGCATTTATAGCGTTTAATCTATTTTATTTTATTTTTTTAAATATATTTTATTGATTCTTTACAGAGAGGAAGGGAGAGGTATAGAGAGTTAGAAACATCGATGAGACCGCAACCAAGGTACATGCCCTTGACCGGAATCGAACCCGGGACCCTTGAGTCCGCAGGCCGACGCTCTATCCACTGAGCCAAACCAGTCAGGGCCGTTTAATCTATTTTAAGTGCACTGCCACAGAGTAGGGAGAGCTCCCTCCCTGGCATCTCTGCAGGCCCCGAGGAGAGTCCTTCCATCTGCTCCACTGCCTAGCTCTCTCTCTCTCTCTCTCTCTCTGGGACCGGTGGCTGCCCCTCCCCTCTGCCCCTTGTGGGATGGCACCCACAGCACCGGTCATGCAGCAGGTGCGCGGAGACCTTCCTCGAAGGCTCGGAGGTAGGAAGGGCAGTCACATCACAGTATCACAAATAACTCAAGATCCCTTAGAAGACACACTTGTTTTATTTTCCTGGCCACCCGAGTCTATGGGAACAGCTGTCTCTGGCTCTCAGACCTCTTATCTCCCAGACTCTGCCATTCATGTCCTCTTCACACACGTGCTGCCGACCTTGAACGGGTGGAGTGATTCAGTCTCTCTCTGCCTCACCCTCATTCACTCAGCGGTGCCCAGCGTGGGCCACTTCCCTGGACCCGAGCCTCTTCACAGTGTTTCTTAACAAAAGGATGGTATAGTCCAGGGGTCCTCAAACTACGGCCCGCGGGCCACATGCGGCCCGCCGAAAACATTTATCCAGCCCGCCAGGTGTTTTTGCCGCCGCTGTGTGCATAGGAATTTGTTCATAGGTTTTTTTTAAACTATAGTCCGGCCCTCCAACGGTCTGAGGGATAGTGAACTGGCCCCCTGTTTAAAAAGTTTGAGGACCCCTGGTATAGTCCATCGTTTTGTTAAGGATGCAATAGTCCACTCCTTAAGAAGGCAGACATGGCTACAACCAGATGTTTTGTCTATAATACAATTTCCCTCCTGCTACACTACCCTTAACGCTGGTACTGTGGCTGCCAGGGTTTAAAGAAGAGAAAGGTGGGGAGACATTACAAACATATTGAGTGTTTATTTCATACCCCAGACTGTGTGCAAAGTGCTTTACAGATACAATTTTATTTAAAATTCACAACCGCCCAAGACCTAGGTACTATTGTCACTGCCATTTTCCAGGTGATGAAACTCATTCACCAGCACCCTGGCTAAGGTTGTGTGCCTGTCTCCCTCTGCCTCCACTTCAGTTTCTACTGAGATGGCTGACTTCCAGTTCCAGAGAAGACAAGCAAAACGGAGCTTCAGAGAAGCCTGCAAAGAATGTAGCGAAGGTGTGGCGTGCATGTTTTAACAGCGTTGAGTTTGCTGTAGAATTTCTTTAATTAGCGTCCTGAGAAATCTATGGTCACATGGGAAGAACTCTGCTGCCATCTAGTGGACATTCTTCATTATGACGCTCGTTAAGGTAGCGATTCAGTTCGGCCTGTGTGAAATCAGCACCTGAAAATGCCTTTGAAGGTATAGTGTCCCTTTCATTTTATGTCAGGTCTGGGGGCAGAGCTTTTTGAGCCCAAGTCAAGAGCTACAATTGCCCCTGGGAATTGACATGCAGCACCAAATGTCTGTCACCGATCATGCTCTGGCGTTGGAACAAATCTTTTTTTAAATGATTAAGCTCCACAGAAGAGTTTATAAATGGCTTTCTATATGCCCTAAATATTTAATCTTTATAATGTACTTGTGGAGTAAATATAAGTATTTACGCTTTATTAATAATTAAAAAAACGGAAGTTCAAAGAATTTGACCTTCTCAAGCCTCCTTAGTTAACAAGAGAGCTGGAACAGAAATCCATTTCTTCATTCAAGCCCAGGCTTCCCTCCGCTCCTCCCTCCCTCCCCTGTCTTCTACGGTCTTTTCTTCCACTAGTCTTCTCTTCCTCTCCTTCCTCTCTCTTCCCCTTCTTCTATCTCTTCCCCTTTGCACAGCTATTTAAGCCTCTGGGGCAGAACCTGCTGAGTGGCTGGTGTGCCCCAGCTCCTCTGTCCCCAGAGGATCAGCCTGGCCTGGGAGCCGGTGTCCCTGATGCATAATCTGTCCTTCCCTTTCCCTTTCCCTTTGCAGGACCCAGTGGAGGTGAGCGGGATGAGACATTAGCCACGGTCCTCTGGCTTCCGTGGCCTAAATGGAATGTGAGGTTGGGCGTCAGCTGTTGTCTTTATTTGTTCTAAGAATATGAATTATACCCGTCTTGCTTATAGAAAGGGATTTTACTGTAAGATGCCTGGCCGAATGCCTTGATCAGAGAAGCCACCTTGCCATGGGCCCTGGCTAGGAAGTGTGATTGAATTTGCATAAATCTGATTAGGGATCCCAGGCGTTGGAGCCCGTGGAATCATTCCTCGCTGTGGGTATGAAATTGTGCCCCACAGAGCACTGTGGCCCAGAGTTCACTCAGGAGGGGCAGGGGCGAGGGGTTTAGGGGCCGGCAGCTGAGTAGGGTCTCCCACTGCTCACCCTTCCAACCAGACAGCCCCTCTTTCATTTATTTCATACTTTGAACACAGTAAAGTGGGTGGGGGCCTAGAGTTTCAGGGCAGATGACTGGGGCTGATGGATCTCAAATGCTCTTCAGCATCTGCGGGCTTCAATGTGTGAAGTAATAATAACACTAATCCCTGAATTTTATAGCACGTTGCATTTATTTAATATTAACAACTCAGTGATTTACATGTATTGTGACAAGCGCTGTTTTACAGCAGACACGTTGCTTACAAGAGTGTTATGTGATTGAGTCAGCTATGCCTGAAGGAAGGACAGATAGTCAAGGTGACCCCTGAACATTCATTAAAGTTCTCCTAAACAGGGACACGTTTTACAGGGTTTTGTGACTCTGGGCCTACATGAGTTTTCATAACTCTTTTTAGGTCAGGAATTCTTTTTTTCTTCTTTTTTTGGTGGTGGTGGTGGTGGTGGTGGTGGTGGTGTGGAGGTGGTGGTGGTGGTGGTGGTGGAGGTCAGCAATTCTTAATGAGCTCCCACGGATGGTTCATTTTCTTCCTCCAGCGAGATGGTGAGTCATTTTAACTCACTCAACTGCCATCTGAAATCCAACCTGCCTCCGTATCAACAGTCAGAAACCCTTTAAACCCATTCATTATTAAAAAAAATTGTTCCTCTAATTAATTATGTATTTATTTGTGTGTTTGTGTGTGTTTTTAAATGTCCTTTCCTTCTTTAGCAAACATGCCATGAGTCTTTAGTAGCTAACTTTTTTGAGCTTTACCCTATGCTAGGTTCTCCTCTGAGCACTTCACATATGTTAAATCCTTCCATCTCCAAAGCATGCTGTGGTAGTTACTATTTTTATCTTTATTTTGCAGGTGGGGAGACTGAGGCACAACCACCTGGCACCAGACATGGACTGGAGCCGGCAGGCCCTGGGGCCTCCTTCCCTCACTCCTATGCGGTGCTGATTGCTTTAGGGTGGATTGTTCCCGCTGCCTGTGTTGAGTAAGTGGTACAATTACGATTTTGCCAGGGATGTGGTTGAACTCATGTAGAACTAAATGCCATTAGGATGCTACTCCTTGAAACTGTGTTAGCTTATGTAGTATTTCCAATACCTATCAGTATTGGTTCTACTAATAAGGCCTGTTTCACTGATGAGAACACAGAATTAGGAAGTGTATGGCAGAGTCCAAGGTTTTATACCACGATGTGACAGAACCTACCAGGTAAGGATGCCGGTGCCCATAACACCATCCCCTGCAGCGTACCTGCCTCCCTGCGTAAGACCGTGCAGGGGTCCCAGGAGTCATGCAGGGAGGAAATCTATCATGGATCCTGCAGGTGTGACATGGCCATAGCCAGGGTGTGACATGAGCTAATGTCGCAACTGCACTCCCAGGAGTGCACTCCCAGTCAGAGAGCAGGAGTTTATCACGAGTGCTCTTGGGTTAGCATGACCGAGGGTGGAGGAGGAAGCAGGATGAGGCAGAATGGCAGGTGGAGCTGCCTTGAGGCCCCGTGAGTCTTCAGCCAAGCCCACGGAGTTGGGTGGTCCTTCAGTGTTGTTGTGAGTGGAAACGAGAGCCAAACAAGTTTACTCTGTATGGATCAGTCACTGGATAGAGGTTGCCCTTGAAGGGGTGTGGGCTGGGGTGAGGTGGTTTTCTCTAGCCAAGGCGGTCCCCAAAGAGGGGTGACACTGGGACTGTCCGCTGTGGGCAGCTGTGGGGAAACGCACTTCTCTCCTGAAGGGGGAAAGTGTGTGTCACATTATTACGTCCACTTACAATACCTATTATCATTATTGACCTAATCAGAAGGTTTTGTTTGAAAAAATTTACATCTTTAAATGGTTTTGAAAGTTTATGGTTTAATTGAGCTAATCCAGTCCTATCAGAAGTGGGGAGGCTGAGTCCTGGGTGGCGAAGTGACTCTTGAGGTGCTACAGTAGCTTTGTCAAGGTCAGGGTCAAGGCCTCGTCTCTCACCTGCTAGTTCTGCATTCATCCTTTGGTCTCCAGCTATTCTCACCCTTTACTGCTGGGTGAACCAAGCCTGTTTCATAGTCGCAACAATGCATCCATAAGAGAAATAACCCCCAGGCCCATATTTTTATAATTGGAGCACCAGCACCTTTTGAAATACAACCTTCACCTTGCGAGACATTTAGGGACTAGAGAAAGCCATTAGAAGAAATAGGATCTACTCTGTGATGCTGGGGTTTATATATAGAAATAGGATTCATGAGCTTTATAACCACGAAGGCCTTTGGAGAGAACTCTCATGGTTATAAATTAGGCATGGTATAAATTACGGTGTAATATGTACTTCTCTGAAAAGCAGCATGAAGGTGGAGATGTTATTAGCACTGTTACTATTGTGTAAGATTTGAGGCAAGTATGTGTATATATACATTTACTTAAAATATAAACTATTTTTTAAAAATATACTTTTATTGATTTCAGAGAGGAAGAAAGAGAGAGAGAGAGAGAGAGAGATCAGTGATGAGAGAGAATCATTGATTGTCTGTCTCCTGTATGCCCCACTAGGGATCAAGCCTGCAACCCAGGTATGTGCCCTGACTGGGAATCAAACAGTGACCTTCTGGTTCATAGATTGACATTCAACCATTGAGCCACACCAGCTGGGCTATAAAGTATTTTGATATGTAAAGTGTGGATATGAAATATTGAAACATCATCAGCACAAAAAATAAAAGATAAGAGCTGCTTGCCGAAACCGGTTTGGCTCAGTGGATAGAGCGTCGGCCTGCGGACTGAAAGGTCCCAGGTTCGATTCCGGTCAAGGGCATGTACCTGGGTTGCGAGCACATCCCCGGTGGGAGATGTGCAGGAGGCAGCTGATCGATGTTTCTCTCTCATCGATGTTTCTAACTCTCTATCTCTCTCCTTTCCTCTCTGTAGAAAATCAATAAAATATATTAAAAAAAAAGATAAGAGCTGAGAAATCAAAAGTAGTTTGGGGGAACAAACCTTGTTGAAATCCTAATCTATAATAATAAAAGCATAATATGCTAATTAGACCCGACAGCTGAATGACCTTCCAGGCGACCTTCCGGAGGAATCCTGGGACTCAGAGAGCTAACTTCCTAAGTTCAGGAGAGTCCCACCTGACACAGTTTCATCTGGGACTCCTCTCACAGCGGGCAGATGAGGAATGAAACCCTGAGTTTTATATGACGCTTGGGGATGTGTGTATGTATGTTTGTGTTGGTGAACCCGTGCCTAAGTGTGTGTGCACACGTTTGAATCCTTATTTTTATAGCTGTGCACATTTGTGGTGGCTTAAAATGTCTCAACTGATCATCAGTTTTGTTCAGTTCCTGTCCATAGGTGTCCCAGGAATATTCAACAAGCATTAACCTTGTAGGAGAAAATACTTTTCTGATACCAACTTCTAGGCCCATGACAGGTGCAACTGTCCAGTTGTCAGTCTTGCCCCAGGGGCCTGAGCAAAATATATTAATGAGGAGTGAGGACCAGGCTGCCTGAGGCTCCTTCTCAACCATTTAGCCATCTGATCAGTCCACCTCGGCCACAGCCCCCGCAGCAGAAATTTAGAGCAGAAAAAGTGCAGGAAACTTGAGACAGTGGAGGTTGTGTGGAGTTCATGCTTAAACACGACACCCTGACCACCTGTACACAGGTGCCACAATGGCCAATTGGAGCCCTAAGGGTCTGAGTACACAACAGGGTAGATAAATAACATGTCCTCTGAACTTCTCTGTATCCCCGGCTATTGATTGACACAATCTGAATTAGTGTCTTTCTTCTGCTCCTTTGGTAAGACAAGAACACGACTTTAGCCCTAATGGATCATATTCAAAGACAGAAGTTTATGCTCCCGATCAATATGCCAGCATGATTCCTTCAAAAATGGGGTAGAATTGTATTAGAAACTAACCTTTTTAAAACTGCCAACCTTCTATCAAACAGTGCTAACGATATTGTGGAAGTAGCCTTATCCCAATAGTGACAAATGTTTCCTGAACTTTTGCAAAATGCCCAGCACTGGGCTCAGCACTCTGCATACATGATATCATTTAATCCTATCAGCCATCAAAATGAAAAGGAAACCCACTGTACTGTAGAATGTATTTGCCAATGGTACAGCTGATAAGGGGTTAATATCCAAAATTTATAAATATTTTATACAACTCAATGCCAGGAAGACGATTGAAAAGTGGGCAAAGATACTTCTCCAAAGAGGACATACAGCAGACCAACAGATATCTGAAGATATTCAGCATCACCAATAAACATGTAGTGATCAACCTCACTAATCATCAGAGAAATGCGCACTATGTAACATAATTATATAACTTTATTAACCAATGTCACCCCAATAAATTCAATAAAAAAAATAACCCTCACAGCCTCTTATCACAATTTCCCTGAAATTTCTTGTTTATGTGCCTGCCAGCCCCTTCAGAGTATAAGCTGTGTATGGGCAGTGACCCTAAGACTAAGTTTTCGTCTCACTGTGACCTTACATTAAAGCGCATCACTTCTTTTAACATATAAAACTGCGAGCATTGCCTCTGCCATCCACAATATGCTCCCAGAGTGACCTACTTACTCAGGGCCGAAGGCAGAGGCAGCAAGGAAGCAGAAATGACCAATCTGCAGCCTCTGGCCACAGCGAGCTGACTTACAGTAGATTAGTAAGCTCCTGGCTTCACATAGGAAAATAGATGCCTTTCTCTGGTCAGTTGATGGCCCTGAGCCGGCTGGACACATCCCATGAGTCCCAATCACAGGGGCCGAACCCTCAGGGAGAGTAGGAGTTCCCCACCTTGTTTCACTGACCCAGTGGAATGGTCAGAGATGCCCTTGCCGGGTGGCTGATGAAGGACTACCTCCCCTACAGAAGTGCTAAGCATAAGTAGGACTTCTACCTCCTTGGTGAACGAAAGTTTCCTTCCCCCTCAACCTTGACTTTCTCTGGAGTGAGCCAGGCAAGGAGGCAGCCCCTCCACTGGCCACTAGGTGGCATTGTAGTCCCACCTCTGAACCTCAGCTCTCTCTGCCTCCAAAGTCTGGTGAGAAACTTTCAACCCACCAGCAGGGCCCTGCTGGGAATTTCAGGTTAACTGAGTAAGTCACTTTAATTTTCCTAGTTGCAGTCACACATCAGATAAGAAACTCCTGGGGCCCTGAGACCTGCAGTGTGAGGCACCCAGCTTTGTACAGTCCCCAGACGTAGAGGAGAGTCTAGTTCTGCCACCCTTGGACACGTCCCCCCCACCCCAACAGCTGGACCAACGTTGGCTCCCGCCATGACCCATCCAAGACCTGTTTACTTCCTCCGCTCGCTTTCACTCTCCAAACCCAGGGCAGATTTCATGCGTGGCACCTGCTGTCAATGTCTGTCCATGGCCTCCCTGCTTCCCGCCCGCTGCTGCGCTGTGGGCAGGCTGCTCATCCATAGCTGACTGCAAAGTTCACAGATCAGACTTCTTAGCGGGTCCTGCTTGACCCTGGGGTGTCAGCGCCAGAAATATAGGCGGTAACCATGAACAAAATTGTCAAGTCAGCCAAACATGGAGATATAAGCATTTTTTATTTTAAATATATTTTTATTGATGTCAGAGAGGAAGGGAGAGGGAGATAGAAACATCAGCGATGAGAGAGAATAATTGATCAGTTGCCTCTTGCATGCCCCCTATTGGGGATGAAGCCCACAATCTGGGCATGTGCCCTGACCAGGAATTGAACCTTGATGTCCTGGTTCATAGGTCCAGGCTCAGCCACTGAGCCACGCTGGTCGGGCAAGACATGGGCATTTTTTTAAAAGAGAAAAGTATTTCTTTTCCTCCTTTAAAACCTTTATCTCTTCTATAAATATATTGGTATCACCTCTACAGGTTTGAAGGACAAACTTTCCAGAGGCAGGGACAATCTGTGGTTTTAACTAACCCCGAGTACATGCTAGGGTGCACCGTGCAGACATGCGCTCATAAATGATAGCTGGTGCTGACACGACTCTCTGGGAACCGTGTGTAAGAGCTCCTTTGTCCTTGGGACTTCAAAGCCCTTCACCTACAGATCTCATTTTTCACTTACTGCGGTAACAAAAGGTCACGGATTATTATCCTCAATTTACAGGGAGGAATAATAAGTCAAGGAAAGATTATCTGCCTGAGAATACAGAGCCAGTCAGTGATGTAGCTGACCCCTACTCTGCTCCTGCCAGCAGCCTTCATTGCCTCTCACATTGAGGTGCTAACCTCATCCCCAACCCTGGATCCAAAGACAGTAGAATCAGAGTCTCTTAACATAGACTCGAGGCCTGGCTCATGCTTGACCTCCTCTCTCCCTTTCCATCACTCCCTCCTTTTGTCCCTTTTCACTGCTCCCTGGTTACCAACAGGACAGATCATCAATACGGTCTTTTGATAGATCAATAGTCAACGATATCTCATTACTTCAGGAATTGATGGTCCCAGCAGCCTTGTTCTGATTTCCCTCAAGTCAGAATGTTTAGAGAATGGAGCATGGTTCATATCCAAGCTTTCCATACCATTGACCGGAAACTCCAATCCAACGCCAATCTTTGGAGCTGGGAGTTGTAAAGTCAATATATAGACAATATAGAGTAAGACTAGTGGCACACCCCCCAATTTTGTGCAGTTGCAATTATTTCCACCAACTGGTGGAACTGATATTCTATCCTTCAAGACCCCACTCATGTCAAATCTGGGAGGCCTTCTCCTAATCCTTCACTTCAGTTGGTATTAATTGCTTAATACTTGAAACTTACATAAAATTTAACAAATATTTCTGATTTGAAACATCTTCTGTAATGCCTTGTATTAGAGCTTTTTATCCAAAATCCTTCCCTACTGCTCCCATTACTGGACTTATAATGTCCTAGGGAACATATGCCTTATTCTATATACTTTGTATTGTACCTGGTGTCAGCACGTTGCCTGTCTATAGGACAATGTCACAGGACAAAGGATAGCACAGAGCCATAGGAAAGCGCAGTAAATGCTGTTGAATGGAATTTAATCATCCTAACTAGATCCATAGACTTGAGTCATATCTAATTTATTTTGAAGTTGAACAGATTCATCTTCCTAAAACAAGACTGTCTTTATGCTATTTCTCTGCTAAACAATCCTTAATATTTCCTCATTGCCAATAGAATTAAGTCTAAATAGGGAATCTAGTATGCAGAAGTCAACTAAGGTCATCCCTGTCCTATTTGCCATCTCCAACACCTATACTATGGTCCATGGGCTCTCCACTGTGCTTGTGAGTAATCCCTTTATAGTCCTGCCTACATACCTTTAGGTTAAAGCCGTGTTTCCACCTGAAATTCCCTCTCTAAGTCTTTGCTTCTCAAAGTCCTTACCTTCCCTCACACAAAAGGATTAATAAAAAAAAAGTATCCTTAGATTCGGTAAGAGAACATTAGTAACACTGAAGAGTGGAGAATAGAATTTCTGTAGGGTTGGGCAAAGAAATAAGATTCCTTAGGCAAAGGAAGGAAAGAGAGGTGGAAGCAGTATATAGAGTTCACTTATTCAGTGGTTTGACAGTAAAAAAAAAAAAAAGTGACTGGTGATATGACATCTAGATGAGCTCAGTGGTTATAAACAAAGGCATTCTATTTGGTTCAGTCATTGGAGGGGCTGGAACCTCTGCAGAAAAGACTGAAGTCATTGGAAAGCCCAAGGCTGAGTCTGGTAGCCTCTCTTCAAAGTTCAGAGACAGACATCTTCTCTCACAATAGCCTGCTGCTCCTCTGGCTTTCTACTGAGCTCTCATTACGTCATTGCTGGACCTCATCAGACTCCTCTCTGTGTTCTTCCCCATTCACGCCTTCAGTTCCCCTCTCATCCAGCTTGCACTCCATCATCCATCATCTCAGTAGCCCCATAAATCCCTTTATCCTTCTGTTAAACATCACCCCCGTGTGTTAAAACACCAACCCCGATGACTCCAAGCATCCGCTGTGTCTGTGATTATATCATAAAACCACCACGTGATAAAAAAAGTTGTAAAATAAAACAAAGTTTCTACTTTATACTTATTCTCACCAACTTCTCATAGTTCCTCAGAACTCCCAAGGTTCATACTAAAGTCAGCTCATTCTCCCACCTACTGCAGGACTCTTCGAACTTGAACTTTCCTAAGGTGCTGGGCTACTTATTTCCTATCCCTTCTCCTGCCCCGCTCTGCACATCTGTAATCACCTTTCTCAGGAGAGGATCTCATATTTTCCAAGAGAACATAAAAGCCCCGAAGCCCTGAACTCTCCATGAATACACAGTGGTCTGTGTTCTTCCTCTCCTCCTCATTCCTGGCTCTGACGATGGAAATCTGTCCTGACTCCATCCAAGGTCAGCACCTGACCCTGAGCTTGGACGCCCGGCCACTCCTTGTTAGAAGACATCATTCCTAATCTCCCTTCTCTTTAAGTCTGTTTCTCAACTTGATAATTCTCATTGACATGTTGACAATGCATCTGTAAGCCAGGTCTCCTCTGCAGACTTCCCTTATTTTGTTTAATATTGGTAACAGTGATGACAACAAAAATAATGATATGCCAGACACTGTTCCTAAAACTTTACATGTGTCATTTCTTTTGTCTAATATTGGTAACAATGATGACAACAAAAATAATGATGAAGAAGAAGCAGAAGAAACAGCGAGCATTTGGTAAGTGCTTATTATGTGCCAGACACTGTTCCTAAAACTTTACATGTGTCATTTCTTTTAATTCTCACGGAGCCATAGGGGAAAGGATTATTAGCTCCATTTTTACCGACGAGGGAACAGAGGTTCTAAGAGGTTGAGCAATTGCTTGAGGCCACAAAGCTACTAAATGAAAGAATCAAAATTCAGACACAGGCGGCTGACTTCAGCACCTCAACTCCCTATCACAGAATCATGCTGTTTCCTAGTCTTGGTTTCCCTCGGTATCAGAATTTAGCAAGCTCTTTTCTATGTCCAGTTTTGTTTATTTCACTACATGTTTTATTAGTGGGAAATGAAATTGTCTCCTTTCTAACACCTACATCACCCCTACAGCACACAGCTAGTTCTGGTCCCAGATTCTTCCTATTTGCCCTTTCTTATTGGGTTTAACAACCCGTCAGCTGTTGACTGAGATCTCACAGAAGGTCAATTTCCAACCAGACCAGATGGATTAGAGAAGTGCTCTCACCTGTAGAAATGCTAGTTTCAGAGTTTGGAGCAAGACTGGGTGTGCTGGTGAGAAGTGGTAATTCATACTCATGATAGGCACAAGGAGAATTATAGTTGATAGTAATAGGTGCTCAGCAAACTTTTGCTGAACACATTTTGGAATAAAACTGATGAATTTCCATTAACATCTCTTTTCCATTTTTTATTTTACTCTTATACTAAAAGAAACAAAAACATATTTTACATTTTTCAACATCAGGACCTTGCTTCCTGGAACATGGAGTGAAATTTGTCAATGGCCTTTGGATCTTAACTTTAGATCATTGGCTCGACTTCTTGTTTGTGTGACTTCTATCAAGCTAGAGCAAATCCTCAAGAAGTCAAAATGTGCCCTAACCGGTTTGGCTCAGTGAATAGAGCGTCGGCCTGCAGACTGAAAGGTCCCAGGTTCAATTCCGGTCAAGGGCACATATCTTGGTTATGGGCACATCCCCAGTAGGAGGTGTGCAGGAAGCAGCTGATCGATGTGTCTCTCTCATCAATGTTTCTAACTCTTTATCCCTCTCTCTTCCTCTCTGTTAAAAATCAATAAAATACATTTTTTTAAAAAGAGAGAAGTCAGGATGTGGGCAGGAATCTTCAGGGTGGGGAGAACATTGCTGCCCGAGACATCCCTCCCCATTAAAGTGCAAAAGTACAAGTTACGAACTGTCTTTCTTAGGTCCCAGGTGATGGTTGTATTGGAGACTCTTAGGAAAGAAACTTAGATGTACCATTTCTCTGTCTCTCCTTCCTCTCTTACTCTATGTATCACTGTTTCTTAAATTGTCTTGGTGTTATTTGCTCCCAGGGAGATTTATTCAGACTTTACAGCTGGCTGGGATCACACCATTGGCCTTCTCTGTGGAATGAAGATTTTATGAGCAGCTGGTGCTGGAGACGAACTCCCCTGCTTGCGGGTAAAAGCTCGCTTTTGAGGAGCTCCTGCCTACACCAGCATGTTAATCTCGCATTTGTAATTAAAGCCTTGACTCTCACTGCGTGCTTTTGCTCTGTGTGCTCCAGTCCAGGTTCAAATGCTGTTGAAGGCAAACACATCACTTCTAAATGAAAGGCACAAAATAATTGACACTTAACCAGAGCAAAGCTGCATTTCGAAATCTTTGTATCACACTTTCATGTAGGGAAATGTTTGCCTAGAAACCCATTACCCTTTCTAAAGACCAAACCCCTGCCTGAGGTTCATCTTAATGCAAAATATATATAAACTAGAGGCCTGGAGCATGAAATTCGTGCGCTGCTTGGGGGGGGTGTCCCCTCAGCCTGGCCTGTGCCCTCTTGCAGTCTGGGAGCCCTTGGGGGATGTCCGACTGCTCTGGAGGCGGCAGAGGCTCCCGCCACCACCACTGCGCTCGCCAGCCCGGTTTCTGGCCCACTAACCACCAGGGGCAGCTCCTGCATGGAGCAGTCTGCCCCCTGGTGGTCAGTGCACATCATAGCAACTGGTTGTTCTGCCATTTGGTCTATTTGCATACTATCTTTTTATTATATAGGATATTCTAGAAGCATTCAAAGTGCTCAAGGGGATGGTTCAGGCCTGAGTCAAGCAGTGCTGTGTGGGGTTTGAGGGAGCAGGTTTCAGCAAAATACTAAGTAGGCGCAAAACCCAGTTTAGCCACTTAACGCCTATGCTACACCGAAGTGCCATTTAACTTCTTAGTGTTTCACCCTCCTCGTCTATACAAAGGGAATCATACTACCTTACAGGGACCTTGTGAAAATGGATGGAAAAAAATTCACATAAGATGTTCATTCTGTTAAACACCCCAAAATAGCTAGTGACTATTGCTGCTGTTTTAACTCCTACTCTTATTAACTATCTTACTTACATGTATTGAGTCTAAAAGGGTAAAGGATTTTTGAAGGTCATCAGTTAATAGCACACTACCATCTACAAAGAATGTGAATCAAGTAATAGAGGTTCTTTTTGGGGGGTGTGTATGTGTGGGTTTAATAAGGATAGTAATCCAATCTAATAATAGACAAACAGGGTAATTGACCGTACCTTCGCCACGCCTCCCATTGGCTAATCAGCAGGACATGCAAATTAACCGCCAACAAAGATGGCGGTTAATTTGCATACGTAGGCTCCAAGTGGCGGAGCAAAGACTGAAGGCGAGCTGGAGCTGCAAAGACAGAAGACGGAAGGCGGCTCCGGCCGGAGTGAAGGCCTGGGTCCCGGGTGCCAGAGGAAAACCAGTGCCGGCAGCTAGGAGAAGGGAAGGCCTATTGCACGAATCTCTTCATGCAACAGGCCTCTAGTATTTAATAAAAAGCTTAAACTCAGAGGATAGGTGGAGGTGGGAGGGAAGAGGTTAACCAAAGAATTTATATGCATAACCCATAGACACAGACAATATGTAGAATGGTGAAGGCCTGGAAAGGGGGTTGGGTGCGAACTAAAAGTTAAATAAAGTTAAATAAAAAAAATAATAAAAACAAGTCCTAGTATAATAACCAGATGAGCTGGACCCCTTTTCCACAGTAGCCCTGATTCTTATTTTGATTTGTTTCAGGTTATCTAAAATGGAGAGAAAACTCTCCATTTCTATTGATCTCACAGGGCCGGTGTGAATGGATTTTAGAGTTGTTAGTATACCTTTTAATAGCTCAAAATACTATTTTGTTTAGACCCAGTCATTTTTAAGGGTGTTGTTTTAGAGTCATCATCTTTGAGGTATTATTTCTATCTCTAAAGGATGTTATACCTCTTTTTCTCTGAAATGCCATTTAGAAAAAAACACACAAAAACACCTAATATTACATCACGCTATTATTACTAATAAGTCATCTTACTAATTACTTTATCGATGTTTATTTTGCCACAAATGATCTACTATTTCTGACATAACCAAATACCATTAGCCACCCCCCCCCAAATTAATACTTTTTTGTATTATAAAGAGAATTTAACTCAACAGGAAGGGGACCCCAATCCCAACCATAACAAAATCAAGGTTAGAACAACGATTTTTCAGTCTGTTTTTCTATAGCTTCAACAGAGAATGCGGGTGAATAAATATCAGGGAAAGGGCATTTTGGACCTTTGCTTCACACTTTGTAGAAATAAAATTGCCTTTATCATCAACTTCTTATTTATTTGGGGGGGAGGGATTTCATTATTTTACACAACCAATTATACACAACTTTGCGCAATGACTTTATTGTAGAGGGTCCTTACTGTTCTATTCTCTAGAATAATAATTCAATGGCACATTACTTTTTCTGCTCCCAAGAAAGGTGTGATTTTTTCCCCATCATTTTTTCCCTTCAGTAGTCTGCCTTTTTACCTCCTGAGTCTAGTGCTCTTAATTTTTAATGCCATTTAAAGACATGTTATTGTAGGATTCTAGTGCAAAGGGAAAGATGTAATGAAAAGACAGCAGGCTCTGTTCATAGCCTCTAGGAGGTCAGACAAATACGTTTTCTTAGCGTTCAGATACCCGGCGCAATGCTCCATCCAACTTCCGCCCAGGGACCTCGCTGTGCATAATGACTGAGGTTCCGGAGGAGAGAGAGTTGCTGTGTTATGATAAACCAAGGCACCTTGCAGCTATTCATTTGCCGTGCTTAGAACTTAATTTATTTCGCAGTCATTCGCTGGGCATAATGCGGAGAGAGTCCCCGGTTTTTATCTACTGTGGACAGCACAGCATATTGCTCCAGTGAGCATCACGGGTGGAAATCAGGCTCAGAATTCTGGCTGGAGAGTGCCTTCCACGTGAGGGAAGTCGAGACAGATAAATCACCATTCTGAATAATGCCTTTTCAGTAAACCCAGGGAGAATGCCAAGGGGAGGAGGAGGAGGCGGTGGCTCCAGCTCCGTAGCCCCATGAATAGCTCTGAGAGGCAGGGATGGGATGGTCCAAGGCCTGATGCTACTGCTGGTGATTCATTGCAGACCCCTGGGTCTGTGCTTTTTCCGGGCAGGGAGCTGTAGGGGCGGAGCCTTCTTGTCACTTTCTCCAAGCCCCGCCCTGGACTCCCTCGGCCACTTTCTTTGGCTCAACCATTTTCCTCTGTACTACACACTGATGGTAAAGGCTGTCTCTGTAAAATGTTAGGGACTAGTAAGAAATTCCCTACTTTTGTGAGGTCGAGGCCAAAGTTTTAGGAGGATGAAGGACAGAAGTGAGCCAGGCAAACTGAGCTTTGTTTCCTGGAGGAAAGGACAGAATGTAAGGAAGCGTGGGAGGGGGCACCATGGAAATCAGAATTTAAATAAGTAACACGAATGAGAAACTATAATCCCTGCCAAGCTTCTCAAATGTGGTTCCAAATAGCCTCCTTATATACATAAACACAATGCATGCAAACTCATGTATGTAAACGATATTTAATTTAAATAAACTAAACGTAAATAAAACTATAGGCTGTTAGGTGTTATTCCAATGACTCTCGCAATCACTATTTCATAGAAACCGCACAATAAGAACTGTGGGCAAAATATAGTTCTTTTTGTTTTTCTGTTATAGAAACAGAAATGCAAAAAAAATAATAATAATTTGCATAATTTCGCAGGATGAGTTAGCACCACCACCTCACAGTGCCTAGCACATAGAAATCACTAGGTAAATATTTGTTGAGTCAATGAACATATGAATGTTTCTCTTTGATACAATGCTGTAAAAAGGCACGGATAAGTCCTAAATATATATTTCTAAGTGAAAGGAGCCAGTCTCAAAAGGTTATACACACTGTGATTTCAATTATATGACATTCTGGAGAAGGCAAACTAAAGAGAAAGCAAACAATCAATGGGTGCTAGAGGGGTTGGGGGTGCAGCCTATAATATAGTCTATAATTTTTTAGGGAGATGAGACTATCCTGTACGGTACTACAATGTTGGATATATGACACTAGGCATTTGTTAAAATCCATAAAACTTTACAGCAAAAACTCTAGTTGATGAAGATATCCCATAGGGTACAGATGAACAATTCTCATACTGACATACATCTGTATTTGAGTTGAATAATTAAAATGAAGGCGGAGGGTGGGAGCCATGTCACTCACTGTTGGAGTGGGAGGTTACATATAAATAATCAAGGATAAGAGGCTAGAAGAGACATCACTAGGAAGGCATGTTTAGCTCAGTTTGTACAGATAGTTACAGGTATAAATATACATACACATGCAGGTTACTATTCACACATGTTTCCTTGCTCTGTCAGCTGAGAGGGACTAGAAGCAATGACCCCCCAATAGCGATGGTCTGATATCAAATAGGAGAAAACATGAAACCAAGTTCAGACTGCCATGGCCTATCTGTAGCTATCACTTAGTCATTTCATTCATAAACCAAACCTCTGTTATGTCCTGAAATGGACCTCTAGCTATATGCTGACATAGTTTGTAATGGGGGCTATTCTAGTTTTCTTAAGCAAAATAAACTGATGAACAAAGTGGATCCAGAGACATGCAAGCATGGAACAGAGTGTGGAAACTTGGAGGGGAGGTGGGGGAGGGTGGATGAGTGGAAGGTAATCAACCAAAGACCTTGTATGCATATATGCAAAACCCATGGACACAGACAATAGGGTGATGAAGACCTGGGGCAGGGGCGTGGGTGCAGCCTAGAAGGGGTCAATAGGGAAAACGGGGGACATCTGTAATACTTTCCATAATAAAGATAAATTTTTAAAAAGATATTATTGCAATTATCTAGGCAGCAATGATAGTGGCTTGGACCAGAATGATAATAATGGAAGAGACAGGAGGTGGTGGATTCTGGATATATCTAAATTTTCATTGTAAAATGATCAGTTTTTTCAGTAAGGAGGATGAAACTTTACTTAGGGTTAACATTTATTTAGTGCTTACTATGTGCCAGATACTAGTCTAAATGATTTCTATATATTCACTCACTTACTTCCCACAGCAATCTAGAAAGAAGAGTAATTATTCTTCTTCACTTTACATGTAAGGGTACAAAAGCAGAGAAATCCTTTTGGACCTGGGGAAATTAGTTAGAAGATTATTCCAGGCACAATATGATAAGGGTCTGAGTTAATATAATAACATTGGAAATGAAGCAGGAAATCAGACTGTGAAGTGGTGGGGGGGAGAAAATAATATTTTCCATCCTTAGTTACTAGTATTTTATTTCCTTCTTTCTGAGTGGGGCATTGCATAAGTGGCCATTAAGATGGTGCAGGTAACTTGAATCTCTTCTCTGGACAGAAGTGCTTTGGGAAACATTTTCTCCGTTAAGCTATGAGAGACACATATTGTTTGCAGAGCTATCATTTTGATTCATGGAGAAAGATATTTCCGATGATAATAAAGGAGATAGTTGAAAATAACTGCAGTGTAAATAGAGCCTTAGACTGAAAAATGAAGGAAATATAAAAATTGAGAGGGTTGAGGAAAGGTTTTTATAATAATAAATGTTCTAATTTCTTTACCATGCTATCTTCTGCATAATTTCTTTCTTATCCCTGGGATACTGGGCAAATGACAATTTGCAAGTCTGGATGGCCTCAAAATGGGTTTTGCTAATAAAGTTGTGGCAGAAAAATTATTGTGCTAGATGATGTATTGAATTCAGTAGTAAAAGACCTTGATTCTAGTTCTAATGCTGAGCCTTGCATTATAAAATTCTCTTTACGACTTATTTGTAAAACAAGGACAACAAAAGATAGCAGTAGGAATGGATGCTTTAAGGGTTTTTGAG